>NC_088350.1:22522500-22872500 GCF_036884655.1 Musa acuminata AAA Group
TTGGGGCTAGCTCTGACAAGCTGGTATCAAAGCTTGGTTTTAGGATCTTTTGGCAACGATGACAGTAACAAAGATCGTTGTCGAGAAATTCGATAGAAATGTCAACTTCGGCATGTGGCAACTCAGGTCATTCTGGTTCAAGACGGAATTGATTTGGCACTATAGGGAGTTGAGAACATTCCAGATGGTACGTCAAAGGAAGATCTTGCGGGTATGGATAAGAAAACCCGATCAAGCATTATTCTAAATCTCTCTAACGAGGTTTTACGGGAGGTAGCTACGGAGACTACAACAAAGAGCATGTAGGACAAATTTAAAGCCTTGTATATGAAGAGGACAGTGGAGAATCGTCTCCACTTGAAACAGAGTTTGTATATGCTTCGGATGACTGAAGGTATATCTATGCTCTCACATCTTGATAAATTTGATTCCTTAGTTATGGATTTGGAGAATATAGATGCGAAAATTGATGACGAGGATAAGGCCCTATTACTTTTATGTTCTCTTCCCTAATCCTTTAAGTATTTTCGTGATATTATGATTTATGGAAAAGAAATAATTTTGTATCAGAAAATTAAATCTGCACTAAAATCTAAGGAGCAGATAGACAGGGATATCATTGGGGAAAGTAGAGGGAATTAGGCTGAAGGTCTGATTGCCAGGGGTAGAATGGATAAAAGAGAATTTGACAGTAGTAGATCTAAATCTAGATCTAAATCCTGACATAGAAATTTGGAGTGTAGATATTGTCATAAAATGAGGCACATTAAGACTGATTGCTTTAAATTGAAAAATAAATTAAAGCAAAAAGGAAAAATTATTGAGAAAACTACTGAGTCCGCTGAAACTAGTGTAGCAACTGATGAGAACGTTGGAAATATTTTTTTGCTACTGATAACAGGACGAGGTCTAAAAATGAATTGATTTTAGATTCGGGTTGTTCTTATCACATGTGTCCTAATAGAGATTTGTTTTCCACATATGAATCTTGTAACGGTGGAATTGTTTTGATGGGCAATAATACCGTGTGTGATGTTGTTGGTAGAGGTACAATCCGAATTAAAATGCATGATGGTATTGTGAGGATGCTCACTAATGTTAGACATGTTCCTGATTTAAAAAAAGAATCTTATCTCTTTAGGCATCCTAGAGGCCCTTGGGTGTAAATACGCAACTGAATGTGGAGTTATGAAAGTTTCTAGAAGTGCTCTTGTTATTATGAAAGCTTGTAGGTCTGGTAGCTATTTTGCAGGGAACTATTGTCACAGGCTCAATTGCAGTCTCGTCATCATCATTATCTGATTCTGACATCACCAAATTATGGCATATACTTTTGGGTCATATGAGTGAAAAATGTTTGAGTATATTGAGCAAAAGGGGTCTTCTTTGCGGACAGAGTATTGGGCCACTGGATTTTTGTGAACACTGCATTTTTGGAAAGCAGAAAAGAGTCAGCTTCAATTCTCCGACAGTTCACAAAACGAAAGGTACTCTTGACTATATTCATTTAGACCTTTGGGATCCAACTCATGTTCAGTATAAGGGTGGTGCTAGTTATATGTTGACTTTCATTTACGATTATTCCGGAAAAGTTTCGGTTTATTTTCTGAAGCATAAAAATGATGTTTTTCTAACATTTAAATAATGGAAGGCTTTGATTGAGAAGCAAACATGTAAACAGATTAAGTGGCTTCGAATAGATAATGGCATGGAATTTTATGAAGGTGACTTTGATGAATTCTACAAAAATGAAGGAATTGTTCGGTATCGCACTGTTAGGATAATGCCTCAGCAAAATGGTGTGATCGAACGTATGAACAGAACACTCTTGTAGAAAGCAAGGTGTATGATCTCAAATGCAGGGTTGACAAAGGACTTTTGGGTAGAGGCGATTAATATAGCCTGTTACGTTGTTAACCGCGATCCTTCTACAACACTTAACTTTAAAACTCCAAAGGAAGTTTGGTCAAGTACTCCTGCTGATTACTTTGATTTAAAAATTTTTGGGTGTCCAGCATACATGAATGTAAATGAAGGAAAATTAGAGCCTCGAGCGAAAAAGTACATTTTCCATGGGTGTACTTATGGGGTGAAAGGATACAGATTATGGTATTTTGATCCCAAATCCCCAAAATTTGTAATCAGTAGAGATGTTACTTTTGATGAATTATCTATGCTATCTTCCAAAGAGGAATCTACTAGTTGTACAAATGATAGTGCGCAGAAGTAGGTGGAGCTTGAGATTGGTAATTCATATTCTTTTAAGTCGAACTCTTCTACTCAAAGAATGCCAATAGATGGTCCCGAGTCTACTGACGAAGATGATCTAGAGAAAGAGCAATATTCCATAGCCAAGGATAGACTACGGAGAGATATTCGACCACCACAAAGATATGCAAATTTGATTGTATATGCTTTGTCTATTGCAAAAGAAACAAGTGAAGTTGGTGAGCCTACTACTTACTCAGATGTAATTTCTTATGATAATTCCACTAAGTAGTTGATTGCGATGAATGAAGAAATTGAATCTCTCCATCGGAATAGAACTTGGGATCTTGTGAAGCCGCCTTCGGGTAAGAAAATTCATACGAAGGACAATCTAGCTGATATGCTTACGAAGCCTCTTCCAATTTACAAGTTCAAGCAGTGCTTGGACATGGTTGGTGTTCATTGTTGGTGATTTCCCGTTGGTGCTTTTGTCAAGAAGGTAGAGCAAGTTTTGTTAATTGTTAATGTTGGGACATGCCACAGTGGAGATTTGTTAGTTTGGCAAGTCACACATAGTCCCACATCAGGAAAATCAAGTTTGGTATCTCGTGTTTAAACTATAAATAAGGGCTTGGGCTTTGAAGTCAGATGTACCACAAGAAAACCTAATTGTTTGCTTTAGGTTTTTCTTGTTTAGTAGTTTCGTGTTTTATGGCCTAGGAACATCTTCCTAAGGCATTTGTAATAGTCCCTATTTTATAGTAGTGATTTGCTCCTCCTTCGTCCGTGGATATAGGTTAATTGACCAAACCACGTAAATCTGGTGTTCTTGTCGCTTTTATTATTTCTGCTTTATTGACTTTTTTTGGGTTGCCAAATTATCCTTTGGTAAATTTCCTAAGACTAGCTCTAACACTATTGAGTATCGATAGAGGATCATCTACTCTCGGTATCATAAGAGAAATATCCCATATGTTCTTGCTTAGATAAATCCTTAGCTAGGGTCGTTTAGATTGAGAGAGAAAAAGTTCTTCGGATTCTCCGATTAGAGCGAGACTTAAGTATAAATTATATGGGCCTAACAGTACCATGCCCAGTATACGGTCTCTGGGGTATTAGATAGATAATGGACTATAGATACATGGTAACTGAGAATGGACATATCAAATGGATTGGATTCCCCAGTATCGCCCGAGGACTACAGCATAGTGACTTAGTACATCCGTAATCGATGAATCAAGTGAATTATTATGAAGATAATAATTCACTGAGCCGGAATGAGTTCTTATAGGTACGACTCACAGCCAGCTCAATACTGGGCCTAGAGAGCCACACATATATGGTAGGCATTGTGACGAATAGAGGTTCAGATATGAGATATCCGTTGAAGCCCCTATCTTATTGGATATCCAATAAGTCCTTGAATTATTGGATCCTATGGATGAGATCTAATAAGAGCAAATAAGATATTATTGGATAGAGATATACTAATCTAATAGGCTTGGGTAGTTGGATAGAGATCCAATACCCAATAGGGCAGGATTCATTATGGTTAAGTTGACAAGGGACATGTATAAATATGAGGGAACCAAATATTCATAGGCTAGAGCTTCTCTTGGTTACCACCTCCTATTCTTCTCTCCCCTTCTTCTCCTCAGATAGTAGGCCTAGAGATTTGAGGAGCATCGTCGCAGCCCTGCTATATGGATCACCACTAGAGAGGAGGACACTTGACCTCCTTCACTCTCTCCTACAGATCTACATGGCTTTAGGGATATAAGATCTCCCTAGGTAACACAATCTTTTATATACATAGTTTTTAGTTTTGTGGATTTTACGCACTAGTCTTCGTAAAAGGACAAACAGATCATTGTTTTTTATTCTTCCGTCATGCATGTGATGTTGCCCTTAGATTTCCATACATCCTCCGACTTGTAAACCTTTTACAACTTATTTTCAACTATACAAGAGGATAAGTAACTATTATTTAGCCACTCAAGGGATGTTTTTAAAGTCAGTGGAGCCTATTTCAACTATAAGGGTTAGAAGAATCACTTCTTCCCTATAGATTCAGGCCGAGATTGGGGGTTTAATCTCGTCTGGTCAGCACACTACATAGATAACACCCCTTCCTTTTATATATTGAAGGCAGTAAGCTATTAAAGAGGTTTACAGTAAAGATAAATTACTCAAAGTAAAATGCAAACCAGCTTTTAGTGTAGTTCGGTCATCGTGACCTACATCTACTTCGTTGATTCCTCTTCCGTCAAGGCTACCGGCATCCACTATCGATCTTCCTTCAATAGGCAAAGATCAACCTCATTCCTACACCCCTCTTCTCCTTTTCACAGGTTTAGGAGACAACCCTTACAAGCACTCACTCCTCTCTTACAGAATTCTAAACTTAGAGTGGAGGAGGGAATTTCTAAAGAGATTGCAGCAACGTTTCTTTACTTTTAAACTCTTTGTGCTTGTTGCCTTTAACCAAGGATGAGAGGGGTATTTATAGACTTCAAGTTGATTCAAACTTGGAGCCTAAAATTATCTCATCCCGGGTTTCCCGAGCACGGGCAGTACCACTGCCTGGGAGGCTGTGCTGGGTGGTACCACCATCTACAACTTCTCGGAGGTTGTGTCTAGGCGGTACCACTGCCCAAATCGATAGTACCACCGCTTGACATAGTCTCGAAGATTGTGTCACGATGGTGCCACCTCATGAGTCACTGTTTGGGCCTCTCATTGGGCCCAACACAATCCTTACATGGGCCCAACTAGCCCTTAATTGGGTTGGCCTAAATCCAAACCCAATTATGTGCTAACTATGTTTCCTAAGACATATTCTAAGCTAAACAAGTCCATAAGTCTAGTTTCTTCCAGCGAGCTTCCGGCGATCTTCTAGCGAACTTCCGACGAACTCTCGGTAATGTTCTAGTGGACTTTCGGTAAGCTCCTGGACTTCACGACGATCTTCTTGGTGAGTTCTGACGAGCTTCTCTGGCAAGCTCTGAGACTTCTTGGCTGGTTTTGACAAAACTTTCAACGAACGTCCAGACTTCCGACGAACTCTCGAACCCCCAACGAAATCGCATCTTTGACTCCAGGACTTCATTTTGCTTCATGCCTTGCTATTGTAGTTAATCCTGCACATGTAAAATATATTTCGATCTAGACAATTAATACTAAGTATTAATCATGTTGTCTGACATGTCATTGGTCCCTCGACGCTTCGTCTGATTCTTCGGCGCATCGTCCTCTCTTGCGGCCTATTGCCCAATCGACCAGTTGACTCCGCAACTCCGATATCCTTGCACAATATCCGCTCTTCTTGGCCTGATGCCCGAATACATGACCCGAGGCCTTCTATTGATACGTCGACTAATCCTCTAGCTCGATGTCCAATCTTCTGACATGTTTTTCCCTAGCACAACATGATTCTTCTTGCTTTAATTGTCTCATCCTGATCGAAGCATTCTGCATCACTTGAAACACAAATTAAATCATAAACACTTATCAATTAGTTTCATCATCAAAATATAATATTCAACAGGAGATACTCTCTTTCTCTAAAGTTGTTTAAAAGATGGATAAGGACTAGTTGATCGATGTGGGTCTTAACTCGACTCCTCGAGGTACGACCCGAACTTCCCATCATTTCACCTCACCCCTCTTGTTGATCCTTTATAGTCTTGTGATTTTGATCCTCTATAAGCATGAATCTACATTCCCTAAAGAGGAAAGTGCTTGGCTCCTCTTTGGGCATAACGATGGCCTCTTCGGCTCTAGCCACTATTCATGAGTCATTGCTTAAGGTGTTGGGCCAGATTTGATCTGACCATCATGTTATATTAATAAGTCAAGGAAAAAGCATAAACTTATTATGAGGAAGGTGCTCATCATCGAAGGGGCGAGGAACTTATGAAGCCGACTCCCAAGAAGGAGCCTCTTACCTTTGCAGCATTGATGCCTTCAAAGGATCCCCAAAGTTTTCGGTCCTCTTCAAGAAAAAGAGGGGATAGACCGAGTTTGATGTTCAACTTATGCAAGGGTAAGCCTCTGCCCTTCACGGCTATACAAATAGTCAACCTTCCAAACTCGACCCTGAGAGCAAAATTGTAAATGAGATAGGAGGGTTTGCAAGAGGGGCAGAAGGTGTAGGGCAATGGCATAATCTCACAGTAGTATTGTCTTGGGTCATTGTGTTTGGGGGTGGCAAAGCAGATCTACCATTTCCCTTTAGATGTTCTAATTTTGCTACCGTAATGAAGTGTTGGTGAGTTAGGTCATGGCTAGTCCCTTCAATTTTGTATTGCTCACCCATTCATTTTTAATTTACAACATCACCACTATGTAACGACCCTTGTTGATTGTATATGGGATGCTAGTTCTATCATTCACTAGTAGTCTCTCAGAATTGATGATCTTTGGGAAGAGATTAAGGGGTTACAGGAGTGAGGAACTCATTCTATTATTGTTAAGGCGAAGGCTCGAGGGGTCGAGCTGGCATGACAACTGAAGGAAGCTAAGCAATGCCTTATCGACTTCGCCAAGCAATTGAAGGAGGTCCGAAGTAATAACTAGGAAATAGAGGATGAATTTTTATCTCACCTAAGAGATGGACTCGATGAGGACATACAACTAGAGCTCATTGAGAGCAAGTCACAATGATCAATGAGCAGGCTTGGGATCTGAGGAAAGCACTGGAGGCTAAGCGACACATGATACCAAAGTATCAGGAAGAGGCAATCGCTTATTACAAGGCATTCGCTGGGTTTAGGAGGGGTTTGGAGATCTAGAGTAATAATCAAAAAATGGAGGATGACTTATTATAGCTCACCTAAGAGTTGGACTTGATGAGGACATATAACTCGGAACTCGTTAAGTAGGTCGCAATGGCCAATGTATAGGCTTGGGATCTAATGGAAGCATTAGAGGCTGAGTGGCACATGATACTAATGTATCAGGAGGACGTGATCACCGATTATAAGGCATTCATTGGGTTTAGGAGGAGTCTGGAGAGGTCAGGTGTTGTCCACCATCAATTCAGGTACCAAATCATCTTAGCCCATTTCAAGGCAAGGTACCCTAAGTTGGAGCTCGTGGAGGACTCATTCATTAATTATCTTGAGGATCAAGATGTCTCGATGGTGGTGGAAGTGCCTTTTGACAACATGCGACCTTGCCCCAATGCCTAGGATGTCATCTCTTATTGTGCTAGTCTTTTTTTGAGTGTCGAGTCAGTCTACCTGCCTCACCCCTTGTGTCGAGCATGTCCACCCCATTGACCCATTATTTTGATAGGTTAGGGTCTCATTTTGAATGTAGAGGCCTAACCGAGCTATTGTAATCTTTCTTAAAGTAATGAAGTTTTTTTCTTCTTAATTTGCAACACTAGTACCTTAAAGATATACTTAACAACTAATGCCCTAGGGTTGGTAGACTAACGTCCAATGCTCAAGGCATAGTCTTCCCCAACTTATTCCCAAGTGAGGTATTAGGGGTAAAACTTCTTCAAATTTATAATATGTCATGTTCTTGACAACATCATACCTTTTGTTTTCCTAAGGTGGTATGTTCCATCTCGAACAACCTCGGTGGCTCAATATGACACATTCCAATTTGGCACTAGTTTTCCTTGGGGCCTAGTCGGGTCACTAACTTCAACTTTGTGAAGCACCAGGTCCCCTAGTCCAACTCCTCGAGGGTGAACACTTCGGTTATATAACTTGGCAATTATCTTTTTGTATCTCAGTGCCCGTATGTGTGCTTCTGCATTGACCTCATTGATTGGGTCAAGTTTAGTAGTAAGTCCTTTTTTGAAGGTTTCCTTGTCAAAGTTCTCAACCTGAGATATCTGGAAGGCTATCTCAAGTAGCAAGACAACCTTGGTATAAAAAAAATAAGTTGAATGACGATTCTCCTAACTCGATCTTAGGTGTCGTCTCAGTGGTTCATAAGATGCCAGGCAATTTATCCACCTAGGTATCTTTGTCTCCAATGATGTACTTTTTAACTCTTTGATAATGGCTCGGTCGGTGACCTCGGTAAGATCATTGGTTTGAGGATGAGCCACTGAGCTGAACCTTAGTTAAACCCCATAAGATTGACAGAATTTCTAAAACCTCGTATTATTGGATTATGTCCTATTGTTGGTGATGAGGGCCCTTGGATTCTGAACCGGGTGATTATATTTTTCCATACGAATCCCTCGACTTTCTTCTTGGTGATTAATGCTAGTGGCTTAGCTTTCATCCACTTTGTGAAATAGTTTACTCCCATGATACGGAACCTTCGTTGGCTTGAGATTGAAAGAAAGGGTCCAGGGAGGTCCATCCCTCGATCGGGCTTAGAGGAACTACCGATTAATGTTGTATCCGAGCAAACTTTTGGCACATGTGGCATCTTTGGGCATAGATTATTGCATCATTGTGTAACATCGATTAATAGAACCCATACCTGAGCACTTTAAAGGCAAAGGTCTATCCATCAATAGACTCCCCATAGATACATTTATGTACCTCGACGAGCACCCTCTTGACCTCTTTGGGTGTTAGGTATTTGAGAAGTAATTGGCTAAAGAACTTATGATATATATAATTATTAATTATTCAATATCATGCTTGATAATACTTGACTCTTTGGGTCATTGCGGGATCAATCAAGAGCATCCCATCTCTTATGTAGCATAGGACTTCATCCATCTAGCTAGGTTTTTCCCTAACCATGGACATGCCATGCTTTTCAATGGTTCTGGCTAGTAACATCTCAACCAATGATTAGCGCTCTCTTAGAGCCCGAGTGGATGCTAACCTGGTGAGCATTAGCTTGATTGTATTCTTTGTGAGGGTCCTGTAATACATTGATTCGGGAGAAACTATGAGCTAATTTTTATACCTAGTCGAGATACTTCGCTAGGGTCATATCTCAAGCCTTGTAGCTCCTCTCCACCTGGCTCATGACAAGTTGCAAGTCACTGAGCATTATCAAGTCTTGAACTTAAAGCTCTTGAGCAAGCTGAACTCTTAAGAGAAGTGCTTCATATTCTGCTTCATTATAGGAGATCGTAAATTTAAACCAGAGGGCTTGTTCATGCACTTGTTTATTTAGGCCCTTTAAGACGAGTGTGGCATCACCTCTTTCCAAGGTGGCGAAACTATCCATGAACAACATCCATGCTGAGGGGGTGCAACTGTCGACCTCTAGTAAGGGAGCTTTGAGGTAAAATCTATCAATGTTTGGGCCTTTATGGTAGTCCTCATTACATATTGAATGTCAATCTCATTTATCTCTACTAACCACCTTAGTAGTTACCTTGAGACGTTGAGCTGAGAAAGGACTTGTCTGAGTGGCTAGTTAGTGATCATATATATGGCATGTGTTTGAAAATAGGGGCAAAGATTTCTTGCCGCCAATATAAATGCAAATGCAAACCTCTCGATAGAAGGTATCATTCCTTGGGCTCGCTTAGAATATGACTATCATAGTAAATAAGGTTTTGAACACCTGATTGAATAAGCATCGAGTTGACAACCAAGTGCAAGATAAAGACTTGGAGTTTCACCCAAGGTAGAGGAGAGTTGTGATAATTGGTCGAGGTGGTGCTTTAGCCTATTGAAAGCCTCCTAACACTCCTTGGTCAATAGAAAGCCCTTTGGGTTTTTTAATACCCGAAAGAAGGATAGGCAATTATCACTTGATTGAGATAGGAATCAATTGAGTGTTGCTACATGCCCAGTTACTTGTTAGACTTTCCTTACTGATCGAGATGGGTGCATCTCCATATGGCTTGTACCTTCTCATGGTTTGCATCTATTCCCCTTCAAGTGCATGATTAATCTAATAAACTTTTCCAAGCTGACTCTAAAAGCACATTTGGCCAGATTAAAGCACACGTTGAACTTCTTTAGCATTTGAAATGCCTCGGCCAAGTTCGCCAAATGTGAGTCAGCCACAAGCAACTATCATCTTCCTTTATCATTAATGCTTGAACATCTCGTTTACCATCCTTTGGGACGTTGCCCTTGAATTTTTCAACCTGAATAATATGACTTGGTAGCAATGCATGCCTAGATTGATGATAAAGTGTATTCCTAATCCTTTGGTGTCATCCTTATTTGGTTATATCTCAAGGATGCGTCTATAAATGTGATGAGCTCATGACCCGAGATAACATTAACCAACTAATCAATATAGGGAAGAGGATAGTTGTCCTTCGGATATGCATTATTGAGATTGGTATAATCAATACATATCTTCCAATTTACATTAGACTTTTTAATAAGTATAATATTAGCAAGCCATTAGGGGTACAACATCTAGGCAATAAATCATACTCTTAATAGCTTATCTACCTCATTGCTTATTGCTTGTTGGCAATCATGAGCAAACTTATGAGGCTTTTATTTCACTAAATGTGTCTTGAGAAAAATATTCAAGTGATACTGGGCTATATATGGGTCAATTCTTGACATGTCTCTTGGAGATCATACGAACACATTGATATTTTTACTAAAGAAATTGATGAGTTTTACTTGTTTCTCCATGGAAAGTGTTGCCTCTACCTTGACAACTTGATTAGGATGGGCTTTGTCTAGGGATGCTTCAATCAGCGATTCCATCAGCTCCAGATACAAGAGGGACTTAGCAAAACTTTAGAGTTCCATAGGCGACACCTCGGATTGGGCCTTCTTCGATAGGGAGACCATTGTAAGGTAGCACTAGCATGACTCCCTTGGGTTCCTCCTTGACTCTCCAATGTCAATCCTCATCGGCAACTTTATCACTATATGGTAGGTCAATACCATTGCCCTAAGCCTGTTCAGCATGGGCCGACCTATGATTATATTATATGCCGAGAGGATATTAACCACCATGAATCTAACCATCATCATTTTAGAGAATGGCTCATCTCCAAACATGACATGTAGGTTCACAGTCCTGAGAGGAGAGATCGAGTCGCTAGTAAACCCCATTAGCGAAGAAGTCATGGGATGAGATCATTAGTCGAGAGCCCGAGTTTGTGGAAAGCATCAAAGTAGAGGATATCAACAGAGCTACCTACATCAATCATGACCCTCTTTACTCGAGAATTGATCATCCTCACAGAGACTACTAAGGCATCATCATAGTTTGGATTAAGGTACTTCATATCTTCCTCTTTAAAGGTTATTTTTGAGTCATCTCCCATTCATAAGTGTTTTTCAATGATAGCTCGAGCTAAACTTTATGACCCGAGGAGCTATCTCCTCCTAAGGTGGGTCTACTAATGATGATGTTAATCTATCTCTCTACCAGTCCTTGAGGTCAGGGTGAAAGTTCTCGGTGCCTCCGGACGAATTGCCCGAGGTCTCTTCGACGAGTGAGTTCTTTAATTTGTTCTTTTAAGTTATGACAATCTTAAGGGTCTTTTAAAAGTCCCTTCTCTTTTATCTGTAAAAATACTTCTATTCTAATCATATTCAGGGAGAGGTCAACTCAGATCTTAAGCGAGGTAACTCGGGTCGAGATGGATTGTAACTACTCATGTCTCGACCTTTTGCATGTCTTTTCACACTTACCTGAGATCATTGCATCAGTGGCAATGTATTGACTAGACCTCTGGAGTACCTTAAGTATCATCACTGGTAGCCTTCACTACTGACCAAAAAGGGCAAGAGGGCTTAAGTCCTATCATAAAGGCCAATATTATGAGTAACAAATGAGCATCTTGTATGCCTCAGATTTTGTTGGTAAATCAAGCGATGAAGTTTGAGAGTGTTTCCTCCTCCCCTTAAGTTCAAAAAGCATTGTTGCCAATGGTCTTAGGTGCACATTCCTGAGGAAGTGAAGCTTGAACTCCTTTATGAGTTGAGCGAAAAATTTGATAGAGAATGACTTCAGATGGGTGTACCATTCTCATATCAAGCCTTATAATGTGGTTGGGAATACACGACACATCGGAGTGTCTAAAGTACTATACAATACTATTTGGGTGTGAAAAGTAATGATGTGCTCTAACGGATCAATACTACCATTAAAGGCCTCCGATGGTGGGAGGTAGAAATTGGTCGAGATTAGTTTCTCTTGGATGTCCTGGTGAACGGTGATTGTCCCAAGGTAGGGATGGATGACCCCTTCCCCTCTGAATGGTTGAAATTTTTATCACATCTCCTCCAAATGTTGATCCATTTACCATAGCTAGATCCTCAAGAAATCATCGATCGAATCTACCGACTAGGTCTGGGATTCAAGTGGAGTAGAGTGGTGTGACAATCTGCTGAACTCTATGGTTGGAGAGTGGGATACTCCCTCAGTTGGCAGTTCGATGGGTCTCATATGCTCTTGAGATATTAGCATTGCATCAGGTGGGGGAACCCCAACGAGCACCGATGCTGGTGGCGGTTGAGTTGCTGACCGTGATTGAGATGGTGGCATCGCCTATTGGGCTAGCTAAGGCAAGAGCGAAGCAATGACTTGTATAATACAAAACATCTACACCTTTTAAGTGGGGTTTAAGAACACCTCTACGAGGACGAGCAGGTAACTTAGGGTCACCCTTGAGGGCGAGAGGCCTGAGTTATTAAACAAACACCAGTATCGCATCGGTGTTTGCACCGAGGTGGATAGATTCACATGTAGAAAGGATAGTTGTTACCTCCCCTGAGTGAAAGTATTATGGGTTAGGGACTGAACCTCCTCGCTTAAACATTTATCAAGAAGGTTGGTAGGCAGACGTTCCTACGAAATCAGACCATCTTTCTATCACCAAAATGATGAGAAAAAAAGTTGTTGATATTTGTGTCAGCCTAACATAGTCCAGTCTCGTATGCGTAGAGTTGTTCAAGGTGCCTTTGAGGTGGAAACAATGAGATCCTGAGATGCTACCTACACGAAGAATAAGGTTGGGGGAGATTTCCCGATTTGGTCTTATCGACACCCAAGTTAGTAACCTCCAACCTCCGAGTGCTAGAACGAGTGATCTAAAAAAGATAAATCTCATTCTCATTATGTTAACGATTTATTTTTATACCTAGTCGAGGGGGGGTAGAATATTTTATGAAATGTTTCACGTCGAGGGAATACTCCATGAAATGTTTCACGTCGGGGGTAGAATATTTTATACCATAGCTTGAGGTCTATGGTTTAATCCTATTAGACCTTCTCTTAAGTTTTTGTTCTTTTTTTTCCTCTTAGAATATTATATATATATATATATATATATATATATATATATATATATATATATATATATATATATATATATATATATATATATATATATATATATATATATATATATATATATATATATATACCTCAAGCTATTCTTTTAATTTTTCCCACCAAGGCTAAGAAAGAAGAAGGTTTACTATTCCTTAGCACACTTAATCATTAAAGAACATGGTCTTTCACAAATATCTTTATTTTTTAAGTTAAATCAGGTAAGAATAAGTTTAATTCACTATAAAATAATTATCGTATAAATAGTCATATGCATAATGTATTTCGAAAAGCATATTTTGAATGATATGATTGTTATGAGCTAAATGTAAATGTATATAATTTGTAAGCATAAAAATATATAAATTATAATAAAAATATCTTATATGCATGCAATGTAGGAGTGCATGTGTTTTCTATAACGTGCGGTGTGAGAGTGCACAAATATGTTACAACATACAATGTATGTATATGCTATGACATGCAATGTGGGAGTGTATGGATATGTTATAATATGCAATGCATGTATATGTTATGACGTACAGTGTGGGAGTACATGTATGTATTATAATGTCTAATATGAAAGTACACATATATATTATAATGTGTAGTATAGAAATGCACATATGTATTATGATGTATAGTGTGGGAGTACACGTATATATTATAACGTATGTGTAAGTGTACGTATATATTATAATGTGTGGTGTGGGATTATACTTATATATTATAATGTGTGGTGTAGGAGTACATGTATATATTATAACATACGATTTGGGAGTGCACATATATATTACGATGAAGTGCAATATGAGAATACACATATATGTTATAATATGCAGTATAGAAGTTCATGAATTTGTTATATTTCCTACATGTACATATAAGTATTTTAAATTATTTTATCATATAATTTTACATCCTTATTGTGCATATACTGTGTAGTAGGGTTACGCTTGCTAAAAAAGTTGTAGGATGAGATATTTACCATTAAATATTTTATGCCCATGATTTATATATATATATATATATATATATATATATATATATATATATATATATATATATATATATATATATATATATATATATATATATATATATATATATATATATATATATATATATATATATATATATATATAGTGATTACTCACTATTGACCCTATTTTGTAGATAAAAATACTAGAACCTCATTCAAGTGATTAGGTAGGAAACTGAACATGTGAAACTTATGCTAACGCAGATATGAACGATACCTATGGGTATTTTGTGTATAAATTTTGAAAAAATTATATTATATTTTTCTTTTGGTTAAGGGTTATAGTTATATACAGGTGTCAAAATCACTATGTATAGGAAAAACTCTTGTTTAGTATATTAGCATGTTTCAATTTTAAAATTATCTATTTTTTGTTACACTCCTATTGATAACAGCAATGAAAATAAAAATATAACATCCTATTTTATTCATGCATCTAAAATACAAAAAAGATAAAAAGTGATATATATATATATAGCCGGTGCTTTTTTTTTGTGTGTGCTTATGTTGAGTTCTCTTTTTAAATCGTGATACTATTTTTAAATTCAAATATCAATTAATGTACGAAAAACACTTTCAAACTTCATTTTACTAACTCCAAATAGTAAATCTTGAGCAACAACGGAACAGGGGAGAAAAGAAAATGGAACGAGAGTGCAGATGGTCTGATGTCGCTAGAGAGGCCGGTGCTGGAGCACAAGAAGAACAAATTTGGTATAAGATAAAATCTCATCAATTATTGTGATCACTTTGGAATGAACACGAGAAAGAAAAATAGAAAGAGATTAGAAAAAAAAAAGGAAGAAAAGAAATGACTGAACTGAGGGATTCTACAGGCTTAGTGAAGATCGCATTGACTTGTAAGCAACAGATGATGATAACGAATAGCTATTATGGACGGTTATGGCTTTTAGGTGGAGTTGAGATTTATTTCTCCGGTGGTGGGCTTCCAGCAAGCCAACCCCATAATCCACCCGAATCTTGCCTCTGCTTAGCACTCAGAGCTTCCTGTTCAGAAGCTGCCTTCTGCCGTCGAAGCAACTCAACTTCCTTCTCTAGCGCTTCCATCGCTTGTAACTTCTGTCGTAGTTCTGCGACATCAACCTGTCGGCAATAATATTCCAACCATTAGGTACTTGCAGCCTTTGTAGACTTAACACTCCCGGATGAAATATTATAGTTTACAATGCAGTAACAAAAGAGAGAAGCAATGTATTTCATATGTATGGATTTCAGTTAACAAGTAGAACACATAAAAAAGGAAAAAACAAGACTACAACATCAACTATTTTGCACAGTATATAGTGGAAGAAATGGTTTCCAAAAGGGAAAGAAGAAAAAGAAACTTCCATCTTATGTTTCCTTGAGCTGTAAAAGATAACACTAACATGAATTTTCTTTAATTCAATGGATTACTCAAAACTAATTGCACCTTGTGTCCTAAGTGTCGATGGTACAACCACAGAAGTAATCTGTCTGCTTGCCGAAGTAGACTCATGCACTCGTGCCTTCTATTACACATCTAGATCCCTTGACATGTAATCCTTCATCAAATACATCAATCACATGGATCTCAACATCAAGTTTGACCCCATGATACGTACCAAGTATTACTGGTATAACTTCATCTACATGCAAATATCCAATATACTGATGCAGGCCCAAAAAAATCTTAATTTAATACCATGTCCTTGGTTTAAACCAATCTCACAATAGATGAGTCACCTGCACAGCAAACAAGCCCTAGAGCACATCTATGATTTGTCACCTGCACCATCATAATGACACATACCTACATATTTAAAGATTTGCAATATGTATATTCAAATATGAAAACCAAATATATCTACATGTGCAGTACACACATCTATTGTTGTTTGAGCTAAGATACTCTGTAGGAGTCATTTTTTTTAAACTAATTGCTTCTATTAACGAGGATTGTTCTTGAAAATAGTGATTTAAAAAGCGCTAGGCGCCAAAAGGCACCAAGGTCCCAAAACACTTGAGGCACTCGCTCAAACGAAACAAGACACTCTAAAATATTAAAATATAAAAAATATATAATATAATTAACAAAGGGATAAAAAATATCACCAACAATGGAAAGTGGGAAGAGAAGTAACGGTGAGAAGTTGACAGTAGCAGCGGTGGAGGATTAGTCTAAGATAGCTATGGCAGTGTTGTGAACGACAATAGCAACAATGGTGGAAGCAGCGAACAACAGTTGCAGCAGAAGCAGCGGGAGAAAGATCGGTGACAAAGGAAGACTCGATCAGCGATAGAGGAAGATTGCGTCAGAGGCAGCAGGAGAAAACGCTAGGGTTGGCTCAGGGTCGTGCGAGCGTGAAGGGCAACTTTTGAGGTAAGAAACTGCGTTAGTTGGTTCAATCAAACCAACTAATTACTATTGAACCGAACTAGACTTAAAAGTCTGGTTTGATTACCTTATATGAACCGGGCACTCGCTCGAAGCGCTCGGTAGCTAGGCTCGGGCAAGCGCCCAAGCAGCGCCTCATTGAAGGGCGTCGCGTAGTCCACACATGAGCTGCTGGGGCCTCGCCTCACCCGAGCGCCTATTTAAATCACTGCTTGAAAATGCCTCCAAATTATATTGTCATTGCTATGGAAATTTTGAGGCATATTGAAATGCTAATTTCTCATGAACAGTATTTAACTTCTACAACACAAAATGTTCTGGATGACCCAAAAGATAATTGGGACGATTGCACTAAAAGTTTGCCACTTGGGCTATCACATAGGCATCTTTTGCCTGGCTATAGGATTGGTCCATTGCCTAGGCTGTTTCACAACTATGGTTTGAACAAAAAAAATGATGGATGATTGTTCATAGGACTTCATTGCTTGACTATTGCTTCATTGCCTTCATTGCAGTCTGTGCATTTGCCTTGGTGTCATTCTTTGCTATGGCTTTACTTTAACAGGCTGTTGATTCATCCTATTGATCAACAATGCCAACATAACCTTTGTTCGTTGTTCAGCTCTTTATTGTATGCATAAATTTATCTAAGGCATAAATTTTCGATCTTATGAACTCATGTTCCCCACCGCCCCCACCCGCCCAACCCCCGACCTGCCATATATATTCAAAATAACAATCATCTTATCTCAGCTTCTGTACTCAATAGCAATGAAAAAAATATTATCTTTTTATCATTTTAAACATGGCGATAATGAAATCAAATCAAGGATTTGAAGCAGGTAAGAATTCTTAATAAGCATCTGCTCCAAAATTATGTTTTAGAGATTGGTTTTTAAAGGATTCACTGGTTGCCATCCTAACATAGAAAACAAAGAAAATATACAGCTTATGTACAAAAATCTAGAAAGAAATCATACATTACTAGTCCATATTCCAAAGAATACAAAGAGTCAATTACAAACAAGGAACAAGTAGTAAAAAAAAATCTAGATAAGAAAGAGGATGCAAGTAGGTAAATCTGGTCAACTGAAGTCGTATCTTTAGTTTATCTTTTTTAGGAGCAAGAAATAAATTTTTAAGTGAAGTAACCAAAGCATAGGTAAATATTGAAGATGTTAAAGCAAGGTTTAAGAGTAACGGTGAGAATACAATATCTACATAAAGAAAGAATACTAGAGAAGCTAAACATCATTCTTTTAAATTCATGGAAATTTTCAAGGTGTTTAAACAAAAAAAGGAACTCCTACAAAGGGCTTAGACATTATCTGGATTCTTAAATGCATAAACTATAGTTACTTATTCACTAATCATATGATCCAAGATAGACTCCTAAGATGGAGATAATAATTCCAATCACATTCACTATTCTAAAATTTTCAACGAAGTGAATGCGAGAACAATAACAAGAAATTTAAATCCCTAATCTATTATCATTTACCACAATTGTACATCATGATGGTTTATAGCTTGAAGCAGTATATTTGCAAGTTATCATGCAAATACATTGACTAACACCACAAACTGCTGCCTATGCATTTTGAAGATATTACTTCCTCGAAGTTGATAAAATTTAAGATATGCATGTGCATACCAATTCTAGATGTGATTTACCACTTAGCTCATGCAAGTGTGATAAGTTAAGGCAAAAGTGTGATAGGTTCTGGAACTTACATAGGAACAAAAGTGGATCAAAACATCCAAACTGATAAGTTATCAGTTAATTCGCATGCATACCTCAAGTTTAAAGCACCTTGACTGTTCAGCAGCAAGCTGACTACGAACGGACTGAAGCTCCTGCATAGTCCAGAAATAATATATAATTTATTTATGCTAATCATTTTATCTTCAGATAAATATCTATTTTGATAAAGAACAGATATGAAGCTTGCCTTTGTGAGTTCAGTGTTTCTAGACTCAGCTTCAGCTAGCTCTTGCTTAATTTGGAGATTCTGCAATTGCTCTTTGTTAAATGTTGATTCTAGTTCTTCTTTCTCTGCCTTCAGGCTTTCCACAATTCTTTCTATTGTTTCTTCATTTCTAATATTCTGAAAAGTTCAAGGGAAGTTAGACGATAACTATGTTGAAAACATCATATAAAAGAGAAATTAATAAAAATCTTATTTCACAATTCTAAATGACTTTCAAATTTTATTATTCACCCAGAAAACAGTTATACATACAATGCTACCAGCCTACCACCATATATGAAAATAATTTAGCTATGCTATAAATTTGATTAAGGAATCCAGCAAGGAATGGAAAAAAAATTAGCTATTCTATAAATTTGGCAATTAGTTTCAGTTTTTATCAAGGTTCGCCATACCGATGTGTACCGCCCGGTACGGGCGGTACGTACCGGTCCGAGAGGCGACCGGTACGCGGACCGCCCTCTACCGGGCGGTACACCAAAAAAAGCCTGTATCGGGCGGTAACGGTCGAAATTTCGACCGTTACCGCCCGGTACCATTTGGTAACGGTCGATTTCGACCGTTACCGCCCGATACCACTCGGTAACGGTCGAAATCGACCGTTACCACACTGTAGCAGTGCTACAGTGCTCCAACGGTCAAATTGATCGTTGTAGCCATTTCTCCTCCTATTTAAACTAATCTTCTCTCCCCTATTTCATTATACACTCTTAAACTCTCTCTCAAACATTTCTTTTCTCTCATAAACTCTATAAAACAACGATTTGTGAATTCAATCGAGGTAAATTTGGGAAGATTAAGAGGAAGAACTTTCTAATCAAGAGGTATGAGTCAAACTGCTCGAGGAACTACCGATACCCAACGGTCACACTCGTCCGCCCAACGTGCAAAGGCAAAGGGGAAGGCAATAGCATCAGTTGCATCGTTGGAAAGAATCGAGTCGGGCGACGAGACACCTTCACAATCACATTCTCTTTCTCGTTCGGTCCAGAGACATGACAGCAACACGGACAGCAGTGCCTCAACAGATGATGGCGGTGACACCGGGCAGTCGTTGGTCTCGTCTGCACAACTTGAGGGTGGTGAATGGACTGAGGAGCAATATTTTACACATGCCACTCAAGATTTAGATCATGAAACTCGACAAGGTACTGGTTAAGTTTATGCGCGGAAGGGAAAGGAGAAGGGGAAGGGGAAGGCAGTGGATGAATATGAACAAATGCGACAGAGCATACATGATATAGACACAGAAAGAGACTCATCGTATTCACAGCCATCGTATTATGAAGAATCATATGGGCAACAACAGTATGGTGATAGTTGGTCATCCTTCTCTGAGCAACAGCATGATACAGAACAACACCAATATATGCCTCAAGAGCTGCCTCGGACAAATATGATTTATGACGATCAATCTACAATCAGTACCACATTGATGCATCAATGGCATACGGTGTATCAATACACTATGTCATGTGATCAATTTCATGATTGGGTCAAACAAACGTATCATATTGATATGTATCGGATCGAGGACCCCGATCCACCACCCGTGGAGGCCTGTCGTTCGTTTTGGTGGTAGAATTAACAATCAGGTATATCTAGATATATGATTATTTAATTCATTTGAATTTTAGAGTTTATATTGTAATAAAATAGTCTAACAATTCAACTGATTTTTCTATAGATATTTCAATCTATAACGAGCTGAAATACGAACCTCGAACAAGACTACCTCAAAGCCCGAAAAAGATATGTGATGCTATTTTTACCAAATTTACATTGATTTTGCTAAACTTATATTATTACTATATTTATTTGTAACTTGAAAACTCTATCCTAACTTTTTTTTTAATTTTCAGGTATTTTCGGAGGGATAAATCGGTGAAATCAAGTGTACCGAGCGGTACACCTCGGTATACCGCTCGGTACGCCGTACCGTACCATACCGAGCCAGCGTCGAAACGTCGGTACGGTACGGTTCGGCGAACCTTGGTTTTTATGTATAAGCTGATGCTAATCAATTAAAAAGTTCACAGACAGGAAACTTTTCATGTTACATCCCTACCAGCTCTGAATCACCATTGTCCATCTCAATTTCCTTTATCTTTTTATCTTGAGCTCCTTCAATCTCAGGTTCCATATCCCTACTTGTATTTGTTGTTGGAAGCACTGCAGCAATGGTGTCTGACACAGGCCCATCTATCATCCTCGACTGCAGATCTGAGATGTGGCTTGGTTTAAGAACATAGACCTAACCAACCAGAAAATTTGCATGAATACAACTCAAGCAGCCAAAACACCAGAATAGACAAAACAAACATAAATTGAAACTTAGGTTTACCTCATTGCTATAACGCCCATTATAACCTCCAAATGACACAAGAAAATCTTCTCCCTTGTAGGTGCTTGTTACCAAGCTTAAACCCTAAAAAAGTAACTCTCAACATTAGTAATTTCCTCTTCAGAAACATTCACTACTGTAATCATGTACAACAGGATGCCTTTCTACATTTAAATTTATAAAAAAAAGAAGAAACAGTTCCTCTTCTCAGTCATATGATGCTAACTGACAAATAAAGTGAGCTCACAGTTAATGAGTTCCTATAATCATTTGCATTCGCTGAACATATAATTTTTAGTCAATCATAAGGTGCAACCATTCAGTAAGTAAAGACAGTGAACATATTGTGCAAAACCTTATTCCAGAAAAGCTCATTCATGATTAAACTATTATATATCAGAATTTCCGCTGCTATAATAAAATAACAGTATTGTTGCAGTTCCATCAACTAATAAGAGTTATATCAGAGGTCACTGCAATTTATTATTGACTTGTTTAGCAAGTTCATTTTTTTCGCTTTCCTCTTTGGTATGCTTCAATAACCCCAGTGGAGAAATTAAACAGCTGACATCCAATTACAAACATCAAGAGTTGATTAACAGATATAAACATCTCACTAAAATTAGTTCCTACACTATTCCACAAGAGAATAAAAAATTAAACCATACTTTGTCTAATTAATAATAATTTTATTGCATTTCTTATATGACATGATATCCTTCAGTTTGTTTGATCATAATCCAGAAGGTTATCAATTCTAGGAAGTCATAGTAAAATGCAATCAATAAATAAAATTTACATGCTTAGGCGGTTAGGCCATTTTAAACAACAAATTATTGACAATTGATGCTCCAGAATATCTCCATAAAATACATTCACTAAAAATATATAAAATAAAATAATTTTTTATGCATGTTATCAGACATTGTTTACCTTAATCAATACATGCATTTTTTATCTTATCTTTGTTCTCACCCATTATGAAGTATAAGCAAGTCTAATTAATCACCAAAGGTACATATGGTCATGATATATACTGTTATAGCATTGCATGGATTGTGTCTGTCATATTTTTGCATTTATCTCATACAGCTATTAGTAACAACAAAGTTAACGTTAAGTTGGAAGCAGTTTTTATTATCATCTAGATATGAATTTCAGAGCCACAAACGTGTAGTATCTATCAACCCTATGAAAACTGACTAGCCAAAAAGATGAGTGTACCTCACTAGCAAGGGGCACACGTCCTTGAACAGTGGTGACAACTGACCAGACTAATGTGGCCATATTCAGAACAAGTGTCTCAGAGATCCCTGGAAAAAGAAGGCATGAGCTCTAAATTTAGAAGAATAGAAAAAAGAAAACCCACAATCTTTCTACTTCAAAAGTGAACATTATTCTATCATTCACTTAAATATACAATCAGTGAAAATCCATTCAATCAAACAACAACATGGTGTTAAGTTGTTAACAGTCATGATTTTTTGCATTCATAATGTAAAATAATGTAATGTATTAAATCCATAATTGTACACAACAGGAAGAAAAACCAAAAAAGGAAATAATGACCAAATTCTAGTCAAATTAATGCTTTAAAGTTCAGTGTTAGAAAGCAAAATTAAATAATGACCAACATATGCTTATCCGGACCAGAATCAGGATTCCATGTAGACAATTCATTTTAAAGTTCAGTGTTAGAAAGAAAAATTAGATAAACTGACACAGCTAAATAGGTACATCCAGTTTGATACGATTTATTTGGTCAATGTTGCAAACATTCAGTTTCTCATTAACAAGACCAAACCAACCAAATCACTCATTAGAAAGTAGATTAAATCAGACTGAACAACCTGGCACTCTTTATGATGCTTTCATCTTTGATATTTTCATACTCAAATAATTATTTAGAATTAGCCCTTCTATTTTCCAAAACCTTTTGACTACCTTATTCATGACTTTAGCTTCAGTCACCATATTGCTTTATCTAATTATAACTATGTAGCATGTTGTTTGAAGTTTGAACTGGAGCTTCAGAAAGAAAGTTCATATGCCAACTAGATCGGAAACAAAGTCTTGGATAGAGCAAGCGTGCACAACCTATCACTTCAAGAATGTTCGTTTTAAAAACAAATAAAGGCATGATATAGGAAACAAAATAGAAGTTTTACAAACATACCATTCATATTATTACCACCTCCAGCAATGAACCAGTTTTCCCCCACGGTTACACCAGCATGGCCAGCTCGTGGGCCGGGAGTCACACCCTGCTGCTTTGGTCTTGACCATTCCATCTGCAAAAGGTCAAATTAAAAAATAAATGTTAACAAAGATTTTAACCCATTATCTTTGTGTCATAACATCTAAAAAAAGAAGTTGCTCTTACAGTCTGCAAGTCAAGGACATGAAGATCATTAAAGCATGTGGCATGAGATCCACCACCAAAAATTAAAAGGTACCGATCTGCATGGCAAGCAGCAGCATGGTCCGATCTTGGGGCCGGAGGTGTACCACTAAAACACAATAAAGAGAGAATTAACAGAGAAACATTTAATTGGATTGTTCATAATCACATGATTACGATGGTAATCTAATAGAACAAAATTCACAAGACAGCTTTGTGCTTAAAAGAGATGAACATTGAACAGACCTAATGTTAGCATTAAGAGGTCAAAACTTAGAATGAGAGAACAATATCATGAAATGTGATTGTGTGTATCTTGAAGCATTCCTCCTTTCCAAACTTAAAAACTGGTGAGTTATATGATGAAGTCACATCTAACTAAATGTTTCCTATACCAATGAACTTGTGTAAAGATCTCACGATGTCTGTCAAATGCACGTAAATTACATGTTTCCACACGGAGAAAAACTATTACCACTACCTTGTAATTTAGGTCTACAAATTTCTTACTAATAGTCATTAATCAATGCCTTCACTAGAAGTTACATGTCAGAAGACAAGTCAAAACTATTCTCAGTGAAGCAGAATGCTATATTAAATACAGTCAGCAAGATATGGTGTACTATATGATGAAGGCAATTAATGAAGGTCTTAACAAGCAAAGAATGACCTTCAGATGTTCCCTGCATGCACATCATTTTTATAAAGATTCTGGAAAAGGTTAAGAATCACAAAAGATTTAAGTACATCAATTAGATTCATTAAATATCAATCATAGTGACTTGGTGAGGATCTGGTTCACACATTACAAGAAAAAGAAAATCACACATGATATCCCTAAGGTCTCAAGAGTTAACTAGGAGTATGGTTGGTGTATTGGAGGTCTTCAGAGAGACATAAAGATAGTCATTAATTTAAATACTATCAAGATAGATGCCAGATTAAAAGGCATCTCAATTGATGTATAAACAAAGATAAGATTGTCTACTGTAGCTGCCAATAACAGGTATGAACCATGAGTTTAGTACACATTGTGCACACAGTGTCTTTACATCCTGTATACTGATACAACAAACACACTGGCATCCAGGCACTTCAATACATGTATGGAACTTAAAAAGAACCCCACTGATTTCATTAATAGTTGCCCTTTTAACATGATTTACGAATTTTAGTGATAATGAATACATAAGCAACACAATCTCTTATATGTAACTGTATATATAAGGTGAAAGAAGCAACAATACGTCAACTTTGCAGATTACTTGAATACATCAGGAATTAAAAGCAAATGAGAAATACATTCATGAACTTTAAACATATGTCAAAAGAAATTATATATGTATATATGCACAAATAGTTGAAGTAGTACTTCTGTAAAACTAGCTCAAAAGAACTTGCAACTAGTGTTGGAGCTAAGATTATTTTACAAAGGGAAAAGAAACAAGCACTTAATAGGGAAAACAACTTCGGGCAAGTATGCACATAAAAAAAATTTAAAGAAAGACTAAGTTCCAGATGCTCGTGATGCAGGGAATTTAAATATTACAATAGAATTTTGTTGTCTATGTGAACACCAAACAATTAAAATGTCAAAACTACTGCTATATATATATTGTACACCAACGAAATCATAGCATGACACAAAGGTGCATGTCTTTTGTGGTGCCTTGCTAGTGGAAATTGATGTAACATGCATCATGCTAGTTCAAGGCATTGATGAGCATGCATCCATCTTTTACCTAGCAGAGTCACAGGCCTTAACTTGAACCTGGTACAAGCTGACGCAAGCACAACATGGTTCAACATTCAAAGTTCATACATGATTAAACATGCTAGGCACATAAAACATTCTTATAAACAATTGAATTTCCTATTCAAAATGAATTACAACCCTTATTTGTTACAGTCATAAATTAAAGATAATGATGAAACACTGATGACTTTGATTAGTAGTTGCCAGCAATCAGTGATTTCAATAGGCGCTCGGGTGCTCGCCTAGGCGCTCGGGCAAGGCGAGGCGAGGCTCGAGCACCTCGCTTCATGTCCAAGCGCCTCGCTTCAACGAGGCGCCGCCTAGGCGCTCGCCCGAGCCCAGGCGCCGGGCGCTTCGGGCGAGCGCCCGGGTTAAACCAGGCGACCGAACCAGTGTTTTACGTCTGGTTCAGTCTCCGGTGCTTTAGTTGGTTCAATCGAACCAACTAAATCACCGATAGGTTCCCTCTCACGATTTCTCCGACTTCCCCAACCCTAACACTCGCGATTTTGCTGTCGAGGTTTCTTCTCCGTTGTCGTTGCTCTCTGCTGCCACTGCCACTGTCGCTACTCGCCACTGCCACAATCGTTGCTCATCGTTGTTGTCGCCGCTTGTCGCTCGCAGCTCCCGCTCCCACTTCCACACCCGCTGCCGCTCGTAGCTCCCGCTCACGCTATCGCTCGCCGCTCCCGCTCCCGCTGTCGTTGCCTTAGCAACCTCGGTCTTCTCACACTCTTCTCACTATACTGTTAACAATATATTAACAGTTAACTGTATACTAATAATAGTATTTTTATTTATTAGATTAATAATATATTATTTTGATTTTAATACTATTAATTTTTATTTATTTAAAATTATTGTTAGGTTTCAGAATAAATGGCAAGTGTATAGAGCAACTCAATAGATTTGATGTAAAATTTTATTATTTTAATTTTTGAGACTTTTTATTAATATGACATTGTGATCTTGTATTCGATTTTCTTAATTTAATAGCATATTTTTTATTTAAATAATTATATTAATTATATTATATATTTTTATATTTTAGCGCCTCGTTTCGCTCGGGCGAGCGCTTGGGCGAGCGCCTAGCGCCTCGGGCGTTTTTGGACCTTGGCGCCTAGCGCTTTTTAAATCACTGCCAGCAATGATGAATATATTAAGTATATATATATGAGAATGAAAATAGTCGGATTTCATGTTCATGCAAGTTTTCTACTTTTTTCTTTTGTTTTAACATGCATACAAAAATGAAGAGTTAACTCTGGAAAGGCCATGGGATCAAGTTAAGGAGGAAAAGGAAGGTAAAGTTGGAAGTCTTTTCACCCATTAAATGTATGCTTTTAGCTGATTCATGTAGAACACTTTATTAAGTACACTTTTGTAATCTTATCATATTTGTGCAAAGATCTTTCACTTCTGCGTATTTTCATGTCAGATCCAAGAATAGCATGTCTTGTTCTAACTTCTAACTACTCCTGAAAGATCAGAAATATCCACCTATCGGATTCTACTGAGGGTAGATAATTATCTAACCAAAAGTTATTTGTAGATGAAGGCATTCTGATTTGCACTGTACTTATCAAAATGCCCAAACTGAGCATGCCATTGTCTCCATTAAAGACCTTGTAGACATAAAGTACATTAAAATGATGAAGATAGGTCCAGAATGAAGAGCCAATAGCTCATTTTCCCCCTCACAACTTCTAGCTAGGTTTATCTGATGACCATTCACCAATCACACCCACGTAGAATTAAGTAATTGTCAGGTTCTTTAAATGATATATTTTTAAGGTGTATAAAATGTGGCCTGCTGGGAACTTGAATTTATTTTACCAATGTGTCAAAAAAGAAACTGAATTATTAATAAAAGAAAAGTAACTCTTACATGGCATCAATATCATCCCAGGTCATAGTTTCCAAGTCAAGAATGTGCAAGTCATTTAGAAGAGATCTCTTAGCATCTTCGCCTCCAAATATAACCAAAGTGTTCCCAACAAGGGTGACCGATTGGCCTCCTCGAGAAATCTACAAGAGAAAGAAGATTAAAAATGAAATGTAGGCAATGATAGCTAGGTTTCAAAAAAACTGGATGTTTAAATTAGAAAAACCAAATAATCCTAACAATAATTAATTCCTTAACCTGTCCAATCCTATTTTATCAAAATCTTATTTCGCATCCATAACATAATGAAAAAAAATGTAACAAACTAATCATCAGATGCTTGCAAGGCAAGTTTTACCACAATTAGAAAAATAGTAATTGAAAGAAAAAGGCCAATGGTAATATATTCCATGGCAAACAGTTGCTCCTTCCTCAAACTATAAGTTATTTAAAGTTTCAGTTTTTGTAAACATAAAAGTTCAAAATTTCAAAACAAATCGACTTCAAGAAGATTAGAACACAAACAAGCTTCATGAGATCTAATGGTCTAGAATATATGCTGAACACAGATCGAATAAAACTTACCGGTGGTTTCCCATATGTCTTTAAGTTCGACCAGAGACAAGTTTGAGGATCAAATTCCTTCACTGGCATAATGGTAACTAAATTGTCATTCTGAGTGGAAAAAAAATTGAGAAGTTGGTAGGGAAGTCCGTGTAAGCAAAATGACTTGAACCTGTAATTGTCTCAGATGGATCCTTGGTGTGCCCTCCGATAGATAAAATTTTGTCACCCCAAGGAATCTGCAATGATTAACAAGCGACCATGAAAATTCCTATTACATAGTCCCTCAACGATTTAGCTATTAGCCATTAACAACTGTAGTTCTTGCAGCGGAGCAATATGTTACCAAGGAATGGCCAGCAGAGGGCGCAACTGAACCAGTGATTGAGGAATCCAAGGACCCTGCAAGTGCCTTAGCTTCTATTCTTGACCATGTCAAGCTTTTCAAATCCAGAACCTTCGGTAAATAAATATAGACATAGCCATTAAATTCAGACTTAATTAGTAAACATAAGTGAAAATCAGGACAGGTTAGAACAGTTCTACTAATTAAAATAAAACACTTCCAGAAGAAGAAATACAAAAGTAACTAGGAGCTGATCAAATGCAATTGTGCCTACTTGTTTCATCATTATCAACATACCTGGACATCACTAAGGTAACGACCATTGTGATTTCCACCAAAGATATACATTTTTTCTTGTAGAACAGCTGCTCCATGCTGCAAATAGATGTCAGACACAATTTGGTTGTCAATGGAATAAGAATAATTTCACTGCTTCAATATAAAATTAATCAAAGAATAGAGATAACACCGCATAACGAGGCTTAGGGCGTTGTCCAGATACTGATGGAGCAACCCATTGATCATATATACTGACTAAGCCAAGACCCTCCATTACAACATCCTTGTCCTGTGTCTCCAACAGAAGTCCATTTTCCGTTGAAATAGTTTTTGTCTCAGGTAAGGAGTCTCCATTTTCCGATGCTGACACAGTAGCTGGCTCAACTTTTGGTTTCTAAGAAGGTAAATTAACAGGATAAGAACGGATGATGATAATTCATATACAAGTCAAAGAAAATATTTATTCTCAAACATAATTAGATCAAAATAGTTATTTAAATTATCCTTACTAGGCAAGGACACAAAGATATATGTCTATATTGGTGAAGATAGCACTTGTATGATATTAGAGCTTGAAATTAAACAAGCTAGATCAACAGGAAGACTAAACTACCAAATCATGATTGTGGACTCAGATTCCATAGTATTGCATTTAAAGCCATAGAACAATGCACCGTCACAAAAAGAAACATAAAGTATTTACTATTTACCTAATCATCCTTGAGATCCCATTCTGTGGCAAGTGCAAATGAGCTGTGATGGTGTTTGTTCGGTCGTCAAATTTTTTGCATCCAATTCAACCGTAGTTTGGCCAATCTTGCACCCAATTCCAAATATTTCTTTCTTCACTGTTCCAAAGCCTTTCTTCAAGCCCTTAATCATTTTAAGCTGATTACTTCATCATTTTTTTCTTATTGTTCCAAAACATTGGATATTTGAGACATCTTGATAGGATATATTATCTCCATTTGACTAATTTATGGAATCTGACCTTGCTAACAATTCATTATGTCTATCGATATGTATAATACATGAGATTTGCATCCTCCAAATATTGTCAGTTAGACTTTGACAAGTTTTGGACTTGCTACCAAGTGAAAGGGCTACACAACATCTGAATATATCAAAAACTACTAAGCCCTACCATAAACCTCTTTCATGATTAAGCTTACTTCAAGGCTTCTCAAAGGCTGAATAATCAAGTTCACAAAAAGGAGAGCCAAATAGTTACATTCTCAATTCGAAGTAGCAAGAATCCTTGGGTGACTGGGATAAACTCTGGAGCGTGTGCTTTTTCATTTAGGGGATTCAGGACAAAGCGTTTGTTACAACCAGCATAAGTGATAAATGAACTACAGACAAGGAGCTCAAAGCAGTGAAAAAGAAATGGAAAAAAAATAATAAATCCCTAATTAGAACAAAGGTTTCATAATCATAGGTACTTGAATCAATCATCCAATGCAAGAGTATCACATGATCCAAGTGGAGTTCAAACAGTGGATGTAAATAGTCTAAAAATACTAAACAATAACAAACAGATGTCTTAATATAAAACAAAATAGCATTCGAAAGATATAATATGCCAGACTCGAAACCTATCAACTTTTTGCACTTCTGTCAACAAGATATTTTTACCTTTCTTTTACTGTTTATGTCAATGAACACTCATGATATGAGCAACAAATATGCTACACATAATAAATGATCCTTAAGTAGTTGTTAATCACTTGACCGAAATGCATGATTGACTTATAACTTTTAGCAAACAAGAAATAATTCCTAATATACTTACGAGCATTTCAACATCTACAACAGATTCTGCTGCTAGTTCAGGAACCCTTGAATACCAAGCAGGATCCTCTTCCTAATAGAGAAAAAAAATTATTATCAACATACCTTTGTATGACAACTGCAATACTAAGCATACACATACCTCCAAAATTTTCACGAACAGACGCATTGCTTCGGTTGAAGCCATGTTTCCAAGTCCATGCCAACTGATAGCAGAGAAGTTATTAGTCTTAGATATTCAACATAAACAAAAAGTAATGTATAGATCATTCAATTATATCATTGGAAGATTATAATTCAGAGGTAGTAGTACAAGAGTAACCTGACATGCTACTTCTCATACAAAGATGAAGGAATTGATCAAGAAAAAAAAAAGGTGAAAGGAGTTACCTAGTGAGTTTGAGATATATAGAAAGAATAAAAAAGGTACATATCTTGCACCTAAGAATACAACAAGCAGTGATATCCTACCTATATGGAGTTGGAAATATTGATTTTTTCCTACATTTCGACACAATTTAGGGCAATATCACTTGTCAAGCTAAAAGCAATTCCAGCTCTTTTTATTACTTTAGTATTTTTTTCTTGGGTCTCTCTATACCTCCTCAATCAATTCACCTCATCCAACAAGGACATCTATGTCTTCTTTGGAGATATTCATATCATTTTAAATAGTTTCGCCTCACCTTATCTTTTGTTGGATTCACACCTAATTATTCCTAAGCATGAACATTTCCTATCAATATTCTCACCTCAGCAACAGTAACCTTTTGTACCTATTATTATCTAACTGATCAACATTCTAAACCATAAAGCACTGCTTATTCCTTGCAACTGCTTTATAAAACTTTCCTTTAGCTAACGGGGAGATGATGATCACGGAGCACGTTGAGCCCCTTTTAGTTTAGTTATCATGTTTAGCTAAGGGTCATTAGCAGGAGCCTTGGTTTACTGGGTACACCCCTTTTTTCTTGTTTAACTCTATAAATAGTATCTTCATAATCTTCCATTCCTGCTCAATTAAAGTCCAAAGTACTAAAACTCTTTTGCACAGGATCATTTAGCCCATCTAAACTATACTTTTAAAGTTTCTCTCTTCAATGCTGAAATTACACCATATATTCACTTTTGCCCCACATTGTCTAAAACATCTAGTTTCTATCATTTGTCTTAGTTACTCAAGTATAGAATCAATCAAACAAATACAAATAACATATAACATACATCATGGAAATTTATACAAAATATGTTTAGTAAGCTCATTTATAACTAAATTGAAAACCTATGGACTTAAACTAAATTCTTGATACACAATTATGGTTATAGAAAACTTGATACATCGAAGTCCTAACACTAGTGACAAACTCCATTGTACACATCTCTTATAACATCAAAACTAGAGGGTATTGGGTGGTAGGCTTACTACCCAAGACACAAAAAAGCTACCTTGAATCAATCAATGAATGATATCCTCTTTTCTAATTTTTCAAAGCTTTCGGCAGCTGCCTTCTTTTATACTTTGGTTTCCTCCCATTCTCCTCTTCTCTCTCTTTCTCTCTCTCTCTCTCTCTCAATACCGCTCTCCTCTCCTTTGTTTCTTCCTCCTCCCTACCGCCTGGCTGTAGCCACTCCGTTGCATTGTTGCCTTCTCCTCCCTACTGGTACTCCTCATCGTTTCACTTTCTTCTTCTCCTCCCTCTCCTCCTCTCTTCTCCTTCTCTGCTGCTCCTCTCTTTTTTCCCTCTTTCTATATGATCCTTATGACTGGTAGGTACACTGATGTACCATGTGTTGGTACGTTGGTGTGTACTGGACTCAAACCAGTCAAGCCAGTGACCAGTGACCAGTACAGATTCTGGACCAGTACTTCAAATCTTGCTTAGAGCAAAAGCATCTGTCTTTGATACTGGAGTAGTTTTTCATCATGAAAATGGATTAGAACAGCAATCTCCAATGCAGAATCGGAGAATAAGGATTTAGCCACGCTAGATGCTAACATAAGATAGTAAATAAATAACAAAATAGATGTTTAACAGGTACGTTTAATGTCACATCTAGTAGCAGGAAATTGTAATATTTTCTTTTCATCAAAATTTACCAAGCAAATTCCCTGCAGATCATGCTCTAAGAAAGTATAACAACTTTGACCTATCAACATATTGAAATAACAAAAAAATCCTATAACACCAACCTCGTCCATTTGCTGTGCTCCACAGGATTCCATGCTCTCGGTTTTGGATCAGTGCAAGGTCCAACGGTTGCCTGCAGCCAGGAAACAAATTCCAAAAGAACTAGGAGGTTAACAATTCAAAGATCTGGTTTGGAAAACTCTTTGTCACGTAGGTCTAACAATTCCCTGACACAGATCCAAAGAAATTTGACGGATCGAACAGATTTTGACTCCCAACGGCAGATCTTCCACGATCAGGATTAGCACAAAGAACATGTCGAACGGACGAAACAGGGGAGCAGATCCGAGCCCTCCCAACCGAAGGAAGACCAAGAAACCCACCGCAATCAACGAAGAAGAATGGACCGACTAGAAATTCCAGAAAAGAGAAGGGCAATCGCGGGCCTGAGACATATCGAGGGAAGAAAGACCGAAGAACCCACGAAAGAAGTTATGCAGATCGACGAGAGGTTCAAGAAACGAAGGAAGGAGCCGTGGATCTCACCTGCTGGTACAGGCCATAGAGCAAGAGGGCGACGTCATTCTGGAACCTAGAGGCGCCCGCCGCTGACGATTGGGGAGATCCGCCGAACCCGGCGTAGGCGGCGGCGGCGTAGAACCTATCGGGGTAAGCAAGGCCGGCCGAAGCCATTCGTCCTCCCCAAAAGGAAAACGCGAGCTTAATTCAAGAAGCGAAAGAAGAGGCGACCGAGGGCGGGGTGGGAGTCTTTATAGAGAAGCCAAGGGCGGAGTCACGCTCTCTATTTCTTAGCGAGGAGTGGGAGAGAGGTCGTCTCGATCTAAAGTCAATTTGCTTGCTTGCCTTCGGTGCGATGCTTGGATCGTCTTCACTATGAACTGCGGTAATTTACTCGCTCGGACAAGGGCGAGTAATATAACGTTGGGGAGCGTTACCCCGTGCCGTGACGCCGTTATCGTATTTTCCGTCTGACGTTACGTCATAAGCCGTTATATTTGATCTGTTTACCGTTCAGCCTTGAGCCGGGTGACGTCGGGACTACACGGACGAACATTGAACCGTAGTTACTCACAAAGGTTTTAACTGTTAATCCAAACCAAGTCCACTGGTGGTCAAATTTACTCAAACCCAAACATCGAATTTGACTCACCAATTTGGTATGGAATATCAAATCTTGTTCCGTAATAACGAAATAACATTACAACAGCAGTAGCCCGTCCGTTGACCATATACCCAAATACATCCATCAAGGCTCACATAAGACTACCGACAGCAAAAAGAGATTGGCTCAGACGGCATCCATGGTTCAGTGACCCATGTTAGGTGGTGGCTGTGGAGGTCGAGGAGCTTGACCTTGCATCTGCTGCCCAGGAAAACCTTGCAGGGGAGGGGGAGGGGGAGGGGGAAGTCGAGGGGCTTGACGGCCGGGCGTGAAGTTAGCCATTGCGCTGCCACCGATAGGGGGCGGTATCGGCCCGGGAGGGCCATTTGCCACTGGTGGTGGAGGGGGAGGTTGTGATCCCACCATTGCAGGTGGTGGAGGCCTTGGAGGATTCATGACTGGAGCAGGAGGGGCGGCAGGTGGAGGTGCTTGGAGCGGTGGCAGTGGTGGCGCTTGAGGTGGAGGTGCCAATGGCCGCGGAGGAACACCCGGAGGTGCAGTACCATTGGCAACAGGAGCAGGTTGTGGTTTATTGGCTTCTGGTGGCTTTATCTTGAAGTACAGTTGCAGCTGTTGAACGAATCAAGATGTTGGACATTATCTTCAGTTGATTACTCGAACAAAAGGACAAGAATCAAGCACAAAGGCTATCTGATTGTTAATCTAACCGTAAACATTTTTAGGTCTGGATCCCAATGGGAGAAGAATTTTGGTGTTGATTTATCAATTTCTGTGCTTGGGACCTGATAAGGAACAAATAAGCACACAAAATAAATCTGGTGAGGAAAAAATAAACACAAAAGAAAAATGTTGTTGAACATAGAGAGAAATGTGCTGGAGAAGAAACCTTGAAGGCAATGATCTCATATGGTTCAGCTGAAAGTAGTAGATACTGGTATCGCTTATCACATGCTTCAATCCTCTGTCAATGACAAACTGATGAGCCTAAATCACGCTTGCTAAAAGAAGTGAATATAATTGAAATGAAAAGAGAAAAAAAAACATCAAGGAAAAACAAAATGATAGGCATAAATATTTAGCAACCATATAGTGTAAGCATACATCTGCTTCTACTGATATTGGGTAGCACTTGCCTGCTCAAAGGATGACATAAACCTGTGCCTTGGCTTACTGTTATCTTCAATTTCAGGATACTCGATCTGCAGAAAATTCAGAACAAAAGCTTCAAATCAAGAGATTAAAAGAAACCACCAATGTAGATAATTATAAGCAAAAGGAGCATGGTGTTTTAGGTGATATATTTGATGTTTGCTTTTATTATTATTCAAGATCAACAATCTATTGTTTAGACACTTGCATTTACTATAATCAAGGCTTTCAATTTCGAATAATACCGTCCAGTATGAGTGGTACGTACCGGTCCATCAACAGACCGGTACACGAATCGCCCGTTACCGGGCGGTATATATATATATAAGGTGACGTCGCGTTGCCTCAGCAATCTATTGTTTAGACACTTGCATTTACTATAATCAAGGCTTTCAATTTCGAATAATACCGCCCAGTATGAGTGATATGTACCGGTCCATCAACAGACCGGTACACGAATCGCCCGTTACCGGACGGTATATATATATATATAAGGCGACGTCGTGTTGCCTCAGCAACGTCGCCTTTCCCTTCTCCCACACGGGGCGAGGCGACGTCGCCTTTTATAAAATATTTTTATAAAAAAAAAAATCTTATATATATATATATATATATATATATATATATATGGCTACGTCGCCTCGTTTTTCTGTGACGTCGCCTCGTGGGGAGAAGAGAGAGGAGTGACATTGCCAAATATTTATTTTATTATATATATATATATATATAAACATCAAACGGTATATCGCTCGGTATACAGTACCGTACCATACCGAGCGAATGTCGAAACTCCGATACGGTATGATATTTTAACCTTTTTACAACATGTTATCATTTGATATATGGTATGCTTTAGGATATCTATTATAATTTTACTCTAACTAAACTACACTAATTAGTATCTTCTCCAATGAAATTCACCTGCACAAAAAATACATAAATTATTTTATTAAAGTTGCATAATGATTAGATATAAAATGTATTGCCTATGCTCATTGACTGGATGAAATTGTAGCAGCTTACAATAACAGAAAAAATTGAGATGCTCTTGGACATGCCATGGTGAGCTATTAAGTTCATCAATGAGAAGGATTAAATAAGTTCATACATTTGGTAGCTCTGAAAGAGTAGATCAAAGATGATCTCATCCAAAACACTGGTGAATGATAATAATGTGTCCTCAGGAATATCAAAAGGTGTTTCCCTCATTAAGCTAAATGATTGGAAAGCATGATACAAGTGACGCCAGTGGTGGAACTGAAGTTTCGATGTAGTAAAAAAGAAGAATATACTGTTAAAAGATTGCAATAAATATTGTACTCTTTTCTGAGCATACTCCATAGTTTGATATTTGAGTACAATATGTTGATTAGTGTCCTTACACTGCCTGTATCACCGAAATTGGTGCACAAACATCCATGCCCGTCCCACACACCAACAAGACCAGTACCAGTCTGATCCTATTGTACTGTGTCTTCGCACATGATTGAGCATGAGTTGCATCATCATAGGTCAGAATAGCACCTTATTCTACCACCCTAGGGTCAACATTTAGTCAACACAAAATCAATTAGTAATCCAAAATGATAGGGCTGTCAAAGCATCATGGAGAAACCCTGATGTAGAACAGGGAAGTAGAGAAAAAGAGGGAAGAGAAAGAAAGAGAAGTGTGAGATAAGAGAGTAAGAGACTAGAGAAGATGCAATTCTTTTCATTCAAATCTGAAAAAATGCTTGATCCAACGACAAGCTCCACTATATATAGGGATTTAGGAGCCTTGACACAATTGATGAAGATAATGATTCCCAAAAATAATCTCCTAAGGAATTAGTATGTCTTTTAGAAATCTAAAATGTGACTTCTAAGATCCCTAAATAGTAAATGAGTGCACTTAATACAAAAGGAGTCCCTAGAAAGACCAAAAAAATATTTTATTTAATTTTCAACACAACTCTTAGAATTTCTATGCCAACTAATTGATAATTTTTTGTTGATTTCTTTACGTAGAATAAACTTTTGTAAAATCCTTTGTAAAGCTAAATGGTTCTCCATCATTCTCCTCCGATAGAAAAGAACTCGACCCCGAAAAGTGATCTGCAAGGTACTGGTCCAATAAGTCTGGTGCAAAGTCATAAAGTTCCTCAAAAGTAATCGAAGTGGCATCGAAAAGTGTTAATGCTGGTAGCGGACATAACATGGCGGTCATCAAGAATGGTCTCTACGTCATCACTATGTTGTGGGAGAATCGGTACTTTAAGAGGATTGCCACTTACAAGAACACCGATAGACAAAGGAAACTCAAAAGTACCATGATATGGAATTAAATCCTCCACTTTGAAAACTGAACTAATATTTAAGTTGGAAGGCAAATCAAGCACATATGCATTAGCTCCCAATTTTTGGATAATGGGGAAAGGGCAAATGACTCAGGCATATAACTTTTTATATGAGTTTTTAAGGAATCTCTCAGGGTGAACGTGAACCAAGACATAATCGTCAACTAAAGACTCTTGACTTCTACAATGTGCATTGGTAACAAGTTTGTAACTTTCATTATTTAAGATAATTTTATATTAAATCTCAGCATGCAAATCATAAATATGTTGAGCGAAGGAGTGGGTTGGTTCTGAGGCACGATAGTTAAGTGAAAGAAGTGTAAGGTCAATAAGAGTGTGAGGAGTATAACCGAGGACAATTTAAAATGGGCTTTTTCCAGTGGAGTAATTGACTGAGTTATTGTATGCAAATTCTGCAGTGGATAAGGTTAGTCCCAGTTTCCATATTTCTCCCCAATTAAGCATCTAAGAAGATTTCCCAAGGAACAATTAACAAACTCAGTTTAACCATCAGTCTGGGGGTGAAAGGCTGAAGAGAACTTCAATGTTGTGCCAAACAATTTCCACAAAGTTTTTCAAAAGAAGCTAACAAATTTTACATCCCTATCAAACACCATTGTTAAATGTAAGCCACGTAATTTAGCCAATTCTTGAAAAGAAACAATTTAGCAATGTGTGAGGCATCGTTTGTCTTGTTACATCGGATAAAGTGGGTTGTTTTTTAAAATTGATCAATAACAATCAAAATAGAGTAATGGCCACTGGCTATTTTGAGAAGTCCAAGGACAAAATCTACACTCACATCTTGCCATGGTGAATGCGGAATAAGTAATGGGGTATACAGGCCAGTATTGTATTTATGAGTTTCAGCAATTTGACAAGTGTGACACTGTGACACCACTCGAGCAACATCTCGCTTTAAGGAAGGTTAGTAAAATCTATCCTCGATTAATGCAATGGTCTTGTCTCAGCCTAGGTGACCTGCTAATCCACCCACACGTATTTTCCAAACAAGTCTCGAAGAGAGGATTGGGAAACACACAATCTAGTAGATCGAAAACGGTAACTATCCTAGAGAATGAAGTTCATATGCTCACGATGGTTTCCATCGTTCACTTCCCGATATATGTCATTAAAGTCTAGACATTTAGTATACTCTTCTTTTAATTGCTAGAATCCTACGACCTTGAGACTCATGGTAGATAGGATTGTAGAAATTCTACTAAGGACATGAGCAGCTTTGTTTTGAGTGCCAAAACAATGCTTAATTATAAGAGTATTCGTTGGGAAACTCAACCCACTTGACATGTCGAGCATTTAACTTCTTTTAGACATTTAAGCACATTAGGATTTGGTGGTCAAACAACAAGACAAACTTTTGTGGCAAAAAGTAATATCATCAATACCTAAGATATGGCACAATCGTGTAGAATTCTTTGTCGTAGGTAGAATAATATCATTTTGTATCATTTAGATTGAGTTTCTTACTAAAAAAGGCAATAGGTTAACCCTCTTGACTAAGAATTCCTCCTATGCCTATACTAGAGGCATCACAAGCGACCTCAAAGGGTTTAGTAAAGTCAAGGTGCCTAAGAAAAGGAGTTGTGGTCATTTTCATTTTGATGTCAGCAAAGGCTTGGTAGCAGCCAGAGTTCAAGAAAACTCACCTTTCTTTAGGCAATCAATGATAGGTAACATGATAGAACTAAACCCTCTAATGGATCTCTTATAAAAAAAGACTAATCCATGGAAACTATGAACCTCGGAAAGGGTTTTAGGCTCAGGCCATTATATAATGACAATTATTTTTTCTAGATCAATGGCAACACCTTGGGCAGAAATAATGAAGCCTAAGAATAGGGCATGGATTTGTATGAACGAAAACTTCCATACTGACAAAGAGCTTAGCAACTAGAATGGTAGTAAGAACCTGTCGAAAATGTTCTAAATTATTCTCTTTGGTCTTACTAAAGATCAAGATGGCATCAAAGTAGACTACAATAAATTTGCCTCTGTAGGGTTGTAAAACTTGGTTCATGAAGCACATGAAAGTGCTTGGGGCATTAGATAGACCAAAGGGCATGACTCGCCATTCACCAAGTCTAATGCGAATTTGATGGTATCCATTTCTTAGGTCAATTTTCGAAAACCAACTAGACCTAGTAAGAAGGCCAATAGCATGTTGAATTTCCTATAAGGTGACAGCACACTAGGTAATTCCGAGGGTATGACATCTGAAAATTCATCTAAGGACTTAACCTCAAGAGTTAGGTCAGGAATAGTGTAAGGGCTAGGAATTTCTCTAGCAACAATGGTCACATAAAATTTGTTATCTGGGCTCTCTATTTTAAAAGATTTAGGAGGTCAATGGCATATGGAATTTCCTATAAGAGTGGCAGCACACTAGGTAATTCCGAGGGTATGACATCTGAAAATTCATCTAAGGACTTAACCTCAAGAGTTAGGTCAAGAATAGTGTAAGGGCTAGGAATTTCTCTAGCACCAATGGTCACACAAAATTTGTTATCTGAGCTCTCTATTTTAAAATATTTAGGATCCATTAAGTGGAGGTCCTTGATAGTTGAGGCTTATAGAGGAGACTTGGGAGTTCCTAATTTGTCCTTTTATGACGGTTTTGTTGTCACACGATGTTTTTGCCTTTGTATGGAAAGACAGGTGTTTTCTCTTCCATGATAGTTAACATTAAGGTTATACAACCAAGGCCGACCTAAAAACACATGGGCAACATCCATTGATAGGACATCGCAAAAAATCTCATCTTGGAAATCGCCCATTTTGATTGGTCCTAGACATCTCTCGATCACGGGTAGAGTGATTTTGTTAACCTAGGCTACTTTAAAGGGGTCAAATGTGACTCTACCTTAAGATTTAGTCTCTTGATAGCAAATTGAGACTATGTTCATGGTGCTACCCCCATCAACAACCAATTTGTAAGTTCTTTCCCCACTTTGGATAAAATTATGGAAGATACTTGTCCTCTTCCATTCGTTAGAATCACTAGTAGCAGAGAGAATAATACAAATAACATTAATATGGACATCTTCAATTTCTAGTTCATTTTCATCACCTAAGTAGGCTTTAAATTCAACTACTTGATCAACTTCTTCGATTTGATCCTCTGATTCTTGTTTTAAGGTGGGTACGTCGAGGACAATAAGAAGCAATGTGACCTCTATCATGGCAATAATGACATTGGATTAAAGACAAACTAGTTTGAGAATCAGTGGTTGAATGAGTTGGACAATTCATGGTTGGGCCAAGATTGTCACTAGTAGTGAGGATTTTTCACTTTGATAGGGCCACTACTTGGGGTAGATTAGGTAATAATTCTATTCAAGGATTTTAATTTCGAATAATATTGTCTGTACCGGGTGGTACATACCGGTTCGTCAGCAGACCGGTACGCGGACCGCCTGTTACAAGATGATACCGTCGATTGGGGTTGTTTCCACCCCGTTACCATCCTAAATCGGTCGTCACCACCCTCTACCGAGTGGTATTAACCAGTGGAGAAGAAAGAAGAGGAGAACCTGGAGATCCGACGCCACTCTCCCTCCTCGTTTGAGGCGACGAGGCCTTGGCGTCGTCGGCGACTTCTCCTAATCCGCGCGGGGAGAAGAATCCTCGGCGACATCGCAGGGAGAAGAAACCGAGCTTCATCGAGGCGGCGTTTCTTCTCCCCATGCAAGCAAAAGAAAAGAGGTGACGACGTTCCTCGTCACCCTTTTTTGTGCGAGGAGAAGGAAACGGTTTCTTCTCCTCGCGCGGGCAAAAAGGCAAAAAAGAGGTGACGTCGCCTCATTTTTCTGCCCGTGTAGGGAGAAGAAACCGCACCAAAAAGGGCGACAAGGCATTCGCCCCGTACTGTGTGTGTGTGTGTGTACCGAGCAGTATACCGAAATGTACCACTAGGTATACAATACCGTGCCGTATTGAGCGAATCTCGAAACTCTGGTACAGTACGAAATTTTAATCCTTTGTTCTATTATCAAGAGACGAAGAAGATGCTTGACAAATTGGATAAAATTTGATGTACTTCTCAATCTCAATGGCTCAACGAGAAGCTTCCTCCATGGTGCTGGGGAAACCAAGGAAACTTTCCATTAGATGTAAACCTCAACCCATTAACAAATCTTCGAACAGTGATGATTTGATCCTCTTCTATTTCACACTTAGGTAAAAGTTTCTCAAATTGGGCAAAATACTCTGTCACACTGGGATTCAACTGTTTAAGGTTTAACAATTGTTCAACCAATTGGATTCGAAAATAAGTTGATAAATATTTTTCCTTAAGTTTTTGTTTCATGACTTCTCATTGAGTAATGGGAGGCTCTCGACGGTGTTTGAGACTACGTTGAACATGTTGTCAATATTTCCTAGCGGATCCTACCAGTTTCAGTTTTGCAAATCGTACACATTCAATATCAATCATTCCATACCACTCAAAGTAGTCTTCCATGCTATCTAACCAGTCAACAAAATGGGCCAATCTGACAAATCTACTTTAACTCTTCTAGATATTTCCCCTAGATTGTCAACAAACCGAACTTGTTGGCCCATTACTCGGGTTTGTGGATTTTTAGCAAGTTCTAGGAATTTATCGTTAAGATCAAAGGCTTAGTCATCAGGAATTATTAGAGCATGATTATGAACAGGTGCCCTATAGGTGGACCTAGGATTTGTTCGAACCGGGGCTTAGAGAGTAGGTAAAATTTAAAACTTTCTTGATTTGAGGCTATGAATTGTAGAGAATGGACATGTTGTCTAACCAACTCATCAACCTCCTCATTCATGGGTTGTTTTTCAAGATGCTGGAGAGCTCTTAAGACTTGGATCATTTTGTCACATAATTGTTCAACATTATGTCATAATTTGCTACCTCGGTACCAAGGGTGTCCACCTCACTCTGTTGGTTTAAGGATTCATCAGGATTGATTTGGTCTTCACCTCGCCGACTCATGATTCTAATGCTATCGACAAATTACCTTTTGGTAATGAGGTTGTTAATTATTGCAATGCATAAGCTACAAATGCAATATCTCAAATGGTTCTCTTTTTTTTTCACTTTTTGTTTTATTTTTTTAATAACTTTTAAAGGTTCAAATTTTAGTGGCATTATAGTTATAGCTAAAGGGGAGAGAGAGGGTGATAAATAGAAAAAAAGAAATGAGGGAGAAACGATGACAATCATGATCCAATGAAATATACAATCTTTCTTTCTGACAAAAACATATTATTAAAGTTTTTAAAAATTTACCCGATACTAAGAACTATGTGGTCAACCAATTCCATAGGAACAATTGCTCCAAAGTCCAACTCCACAAGCAAAAAGGTTGACATTGGAGGTGCAAAGATCCTTGAGTGTTGATCGAAGTTTTTGCTACTAGTTGGAACCCAATAAGGTACAGGGCAGGTTTCTCGATGGTCTTTAATACCAAACTGATGTAGAACAAGAAAGTAGAGAGAGAAGAAGAGCAAAAAACGAGAAGTGTGAGATAAGAGAGAAAAGTAAAAAACTCGAGAAGATGCAATTTTTTTCATTCAAATCTGAAAAATGCTTGATCCATTGATAAGCTCCATTATTTATAGAGGTTTACGAGCCTTAGTACAATTAATGAAAATAATGGTTCCCAAGAATAATCTCCTAAGGAATTAGTACGCCTTTTAGAAATCCAAAATGTGACTTCTAGGATATCTAAATAATAAATTAGTGCATTTAATACAAGAGTGCACTTAATACAAAAGGAGTCCCTAGAAAGACCAAAAGACCTTTTTTTAATTTTCAACATGACTCGTAGAATTTCTAGGCTAATTAATTGATGACTTTTTGTTGATTTCTTTGCCTAAAATAAAATTTTCAGAAATCCTTTGTAAAGCTAGATGGTTCTCCATCAAAAACCCCACAGCTATTATCCTATTTAATAATTAATGTTTTTCATGTTTACAGTGTTAAGTATACACATGAAGAGATATTCTCAACCTAAATCAAGCTTATGTTCTGAACCAAATATTTAAGCTCTCACGCCAAACCAAACTTAGAAATAATTAGAATCCAGCATACAACAATCTTTGAATTACAAAATCATAATAATAGTAGATGAGAACCTGAAACAGTAGAGATCGCTGCTTTGTCTCTGGATCAAATTGCTTTGTTACCCTGTATCCAGGCCTCCCAATCTTAACTGTATATAGAGCACACTATCACAACCAAATACTAGTAACGAAATTTATATAGGCCTAGTAACTACAAGACTAATTCCTCAGTACTTCCTCAAAGATAGATACACCTCAAAAGTAGATACAACTAATGCATGACTGTAAATTGTCCAAATGAAAATAACAATCTGCAAAAATACAAATTACTTAAGGAAAAAAGAACATGAAAGGGTACATAAATATTACTACTTTATACCTAAATAGTTGCCAGAAATGAACTAAGTGTGCATTAAATGCAGTTCATGAAGAGACAACTTGTACAATTCACAAAATCTACTGTCAATTAAAATTTACTCAGATAGTGTCAATAACAACTAACCAAAGACACCAAAATAAATCCTACAAAAAATACTTGACTTATTACAAGTAACATTCATGTTCATATTGAGACGTGACACTCAAAATTCTAGATTCACACAAACCTTTCTGTTTAATCAACTGCAGTAGCGTGAAGCATTTGAAGAGATGCCTCTAAAGCATCATGTCCTATCCAATGTGTTCGGATATTGCACAGAGGACCTTAGTTGTGATGCATGAATGGTGGCAAGCATTGTGCCCAAGTATACTTCTTAAAAATCATAAGTTAATATAAAGAATTTCATATCGAACAGTCAGATAAAAAAGCAAGTTCGCAGCCTAAAGATTGTGTTCCATCCTAAAATAAAGACTGCTTGAGGTCATCGTTAAAAATTGAACATCAGGATCTGAACCTACAATAAAAAGAGCAAAAAAGGACCCTGGCAGGCATGTTTTCATTTTTCTCCTCAAATTGTGCATTATCATAAACAAAGAAAAAGGAATAATGTAATTTAGTTGAACAAACTTACATTCTATGCATCTGCAGGTCACAGACATCAACCTCTGGAACCAAAAAGTCTAACAAGAACAAAAAGAATCGAGTATTTTACAATGCCACCTAAACTACACACCAACAACAAAATATAAGCATGATCATTAGCACATTTATCTCAAACGAGTCAGATTAGCCTCTCTAACCTATAATAGCTAAAAACACCAAACAGGGCCCGCTCATTAGCCAATGACATCTTTCTAAACAATCGATCAAATTTTTAAACTCCACAGTTCTTGATTTTGAGTCCATTTCATGTCCTCTTTCATGATCCCACAGACTCCTCTCACGCTTCCCTTTTTCTTCGTTGTTTACGTTGAATTGATCTGTATAATGCTTATTCTTCATAATTATGTAATGCCCAGTTCTTTATCATTTTGCACATCAGTACTCTACAAGTGGCTTTCTCTAATAAACGGCAAGCATGTTCTTATAGACCATCATTTTGACGGTAGCTGATAAATCGAAAAAAAGAAATAAGGTAATAAAAGATGTTGATGATATATAATATGACTATAGTTAAGTCTTAGAAACTCTGACATCAATCAAATCAAAGTTATGTAGGAGCAGGAAATATTGTGTCCAAAAATCTCCTTGACCAAGTGATTAATTCAAGGAGCCAGTATAAATGCAAGAACTATTGAGCATTCTAACCACTTTAGCCATGTATACGGAAAAAACCCTTGTAGGTTTTTATCACCAAATTTACAAGTCATCAATAATAGACCACAGCTTTCCAGTTGGTTATTGAACAACAATACCACAGAGAGGCAAATGACAGATTGAAAAAGAGTAACGGGAACACATGATCTGACTGTGAGAGCGGTGGGAATTACCAGACTTGCGGAGGGAGACCTTGCGCTTGTGCGGCTGAGGCTGAGCGGGCGCATCCTTGGCCTCGCGGGCGACTCTCTTGGCTAGGTTGGTCTGATGGCGCTTCCCCTGGGTGTGGGCCAAGTAATTCCCCTCGTTGTTGTGAAGCGTCAGGCACAACTTGCACTCATAGCTGCAGGAAAACCGAGTCAGCGATTACCTCAAAGAAGAAAACAGCAAGAAGAGATCGCTCCACTTTTTCGGAGACGTTTAGGGTTCAGTGGTATTGCCTTCCGAGATGGTTTCGCATGAAGTAAGGGTCCTTGGCGAGGTCGATGGTCTCGAGGGCGAGCCGCCGGAGTCGTTCCCGGCGGTCGATCGCCTCATTCTGGGCGGAGGCGGCACCGCCGCTGCCGGGCTTCGATCCCCACTCCCGATCCATGACGCGATACCTCCCGGTACGGAGTATACGAATAAGCGGCGTTGAATAGCCTGCTTAACATTCCGGATCCGGATCCTTGCTATAAACCCGACCCGGTTAAAATGATGGGCCGTTTTCGTCTAATATCCCTCAAGCTGACGTATGGGTCGCAAACATACGGCGAAGAAGCCAACGAATTATACTGAATCAAATGGTACCAAATCGATTCATTAATAGTTTGATTTGGAAGATTATAAATGATTCAACTATTATTCGGTTTGCTTCCTATTACCTTAAGCTCTTAATCAATTCAAATCGTTTAATCAAATCAATCAAAAGGTTTAATTTGATCCAATCTTAATATCATAATTTCATAAATGATATAGGCTTAATTTCATAGAATCAAGAGTTTGGCACAGTTCAACCAAACCAAACCAAACCATACGGGGATTCATTTAAAAATATATATAAATTGTTAAATTATTTAAAATCAATTAATTTAGTATACCCAATAGAATCGATTTTGAACTAATTTTAGACCTATCTTACTTTAATCAAACCGGTTTGAACAGCACTACCAAACCCCAGAAAGCAATCTCAGTATGACATAGTAAGCATATTAAGATCTGCAATGGAGCCGCTTACATGGGTAATGATGAACAGGGTTTTGCTTGAGAAAGTGGTGTTCGATCCACCTAAGCAACACGAAGACACAGTGTGTTATGTTTCGGATTTACATGGTACATTCCAAAGAGATGCATTAGAAGAGTAGGGTGATACATGAGAAAGTGGTGTTCGATCCACCTGAGCAACACGAAGACACAGTGTCTTATGTTTTGGATTTACATGATGTGGTAATGTAAAGAGAGAGAGAGAGAGAGAGAGAGATGCATCACAAGAGTCGTGTACGTGTGTCTGATGAGACCAGAGCGCAGGAGTTCACTGCTTATACCCAAAGAGCACCTGCATCACGAAGAAGAGGGACCAATTTGCCACCGAGGTGCAGTGACATGATCCTGTCCGTAGATCCGACGAGTTTGCCGCCGATGAACACTACCGGCACCGGCGGACTACGCCCCACAAGCTTGGCAAGAGCCTTCTCCATCTCTCTGCCCCTCGGATCCTCGTCGAGCTCGTGCACGGCGGCGTCGACGCCGAGGTCGTGGAAGAGACTCTTGACGGTGTGGCACATGCAGCACGAGCTCAAACTGAAGACCACAACTGCTCTTTGAGATGCCAACTTCATCACCTTCTCCATTCCGATAGTGGTAGTTTGCTGAAGACGCGCGCGCGCGGCTGTCTGAGAGAGAGAGAGAGAGAGAGAGATTTGCTTATATAGAGCCCAAAAAAAATCCAGAATGTTCTTTGTATAGCGTTTGCACTCCAAAAAGACTCCTCTGATCATTGAATTGACAGTGACCATTGTGCCACTCGGTACTGTAGTGGTTTGGATAACGCCAAGTTCCTCTTCTGCTGTGGACGCCATCCGACAACCAACTGTTATGCTGACTTCGTAACCAGAGAACACTGGAGAAGTTTCATGTTGTTAGAGATCGATAATAATCTCTTTAGGTCAACCCACAGAGTAACATTATCCGATGGTTGGTGATTGGAAGAGCGTGGGACAGGCAGAATCAGATACGTGTTGGTGGAATCCTCATCCTGTACATGAAGGGACAGTTGATTCCAGCGGTGAGTTGGGCACAGCAGGTTGTGGGTGGGTGTTGCAACGTGGACAACTCTCAGATCTTTCTCCTCCTCCTTATCCATGAGATGAATGGCCTCAGCGAAGAGGAATCACCATTCCTTGGCGATGAGGAGCCACCATTCTTGTGGCTGACTGCGTGCATCTGCAACATCTCACCTCATCAGCAATGCTTTGCTCAGTGATCATTCATCTACTTTGCCTGAAAACAGACATTCTCTTCGTAAATTAACATGCATGCAGAAAGTGACCATGAAAAAACCAAAAAGGAAAGAAGCTGAGTTTTGTTATGCCACCAGTCACCAGCCAAATAAAAGTGAAAAAGAGGAAATGGAGATAAAACAATTGAAACTTGCATTTGTTTTACCAAAACAAATAGATCTTCTACAATCCAATTAATGGGGAATCAGTTTTAGGTTGCATTGGGATCAGACAAGGGAAAGGATGATAGATTGGCATTCTAGAGTCTCATTCATCTTCCCATATGGGATCTTCCAAGATCAGCTGGTTCATAATTCAATTATGGCAAACAAATTATTCTTCACCTCGTCAGGTCATTTGTTTACATTGCTATCTCTAAAAATTGCCCGCTACTCATCTTTGGATTAAATTAATATCTATGACAAGAAAAACAACCCAGTTTGGAGATTTCATTAGGATGGTGTGTTTTCCGAGATGAACAAGAAGATAGCTTTGTAGCACACAGCTCATTGACTACAAATAAATACATGTTGATTATATGATATTAGGCATAAGTATGTTTGTTCCAAGAGGTTCTGATTAGTAACCTTTTGAGTACATGAGGAGCCAAAAAGAATGGCCCTTAGAAGAGAGGATCTTTACTTTTAAGAATCTGTGAAGGTATATCTTGGTGCAACATGATTTATACTGGGGTTTAAATGAGATAAGGATAGAGAAGATTGTGTCATCATGGATACATCTGGAATTCTCAAGAAAAAGGATAATTATGCTCTTATCCTCCTCTTCTTCCTCTGTCTTGTCTCCTTTGCCTTTGGAAGATATGATACTCTCATTCTCTCTTTCGATGTGGTTGTGTTGCTTGGATGATCTAATCCTTTGGAATCCGAGTCATGGAATAGTGTTCCTGTGAATAAGTGGGAAGTTTTATCTAGATGGATATAAGGAAATGGAATGCCATCCAAATTGGTCAAACGATAAATGTGTAGTGCAGGAATCACCTTACTGCAGAACTCAGTGACCATGCAGAATCTGTGCAGGAAACAAAGTCGAGAACGTGTCCATCGGTCAGAGCTCCATCGCATGTGTGCATGGCGAGTGAAGCAGATTCATGTCGAGGAACAACATGCGCAGTTTCTGACAAGTGATCCATGCCATGCGTTGATGAGACAAGTATTCCAGAAACAGAAGCTCGAAGCTTGTCTTCAACCGAAACAGATGGGTTTAATTAACATTGCTTCAGGTGATTCTGAAAGCTCACAGGCCAAAGAGGGTCATTCTGAGGTCTCAAAGCATTTGCTCACTGCATCTCCTCGCAGCTACATTTTGTATTAACTAGAAAACTATTTGCCAGATGAGATCATACTGCATGTGTTGGTCCTGTTGTTCATGAGCTACTAGCACTGAACTCTCTCTCTCTCTCTCTCTGAAATGATTAGCTCTGGTGATCTGCAGACGAGCTTGTTATTCTACATTTCCATTCTAGCGAATAATAAACTTGCAGTTGTTGCAGGTAACAGAAGGATAGGATTCCTGCTGCTTTTGATCTCATCAAAGAGGGGGAACAGAAGGAATAGCTACTTGTTCCATCACATCCAAATGGAACCGAACCGAGAAAAAGGGAGCGAGAAGAAGACTTGAGGATGTGTTGCTGAAGAGGCATGAGGATGTGGTTATGGGAACCAATTAGTGTTTAGCATCAGTCATCATCTACTATCAACCTCTGTTCACAGATTATTCTGATGAACATTCCTGGAATTAGAAGAGAGAGAGAGAGAGAGCCACACAAACACCGGAATGCAAATACATAAAATGTTTCTACTAACCTTGTTGAGAAAAATATACATGTGTAGCTCACACATCTGAAGCTGAGGAAGATTGTGTGATTTATAGAGAAGATGAAAAGTACAAATGCATTAAAATTCCACATGTTCACTGACTAGTAACGAAGAACCCAAAAATTATGAATTTTGAGACTTTGATGTCATCCAAATAAAGGCTCAAATGTTTAACTTCTTTGCAATTAGATTCAGACTCATACTAACAAAGCTGTTGCAGCTTATGAATCAGTGTATTTTACAGCATATTTTTTTGACTAACACTGAACAGAAATCTAAAATGACAATGGGGCAGAAGCCCATTCACAATGGAATAAATAAAATACAGATGGATGCTGGGATCCCAGGACTCCAGACAATTATTCGACTCAAATAACCTAAGCCAGAGAATTAAGTTCTTCTTGGTGCTGGAATCATAAAAAGAAAAAGAAAAGAAAAACAATATACACGGCATCTGCAGACTCTTCTCCATCCCACTGTCTTAAGGCTCACCATACAAAAAAATTAACAGATAGAGAAGGAAAAAACAATGAAAGGAGGTGTAGGAAGCTACCATTACCTCTCCATCCAAATAAGAGGGTTTCTAACTACACCAACGTCTCATCTGAATTGAGTAATGTCCTTGTCCTTCTGAGCTTCCTTGGTAGCATTGGCACCAGCAAGCTGTTTTAAGTTAGTGGGCATCTGAGAATTGCCTGAAGATTTTTTCTTTCTTCTTGGGTGTCCTGCAGCAGCAGAATTGATCAGTGGTCCAGACCATGCTGTTATTCCCCCTTTCTGGTAGGGAAACACAGTGCTGAATGAAGCTTCTGGGGGATCAAATGCAGGATCCATATAATGTGAGGACTCTAATGGGTAGCCAAGCGATCCATCCTGGTGTGGTGGTGGGAACTTTTCACTCTTACTCTTTGCATTAGCATGCGTGATCAGCCGTCTCCTCTGCTAGTTGCAAAAAGAATGTATGTTAAGTAGACATCCCCATAGGCTGCATGGCAACAGAAGTTACAGCTCTAACTACACACTAATGATAAGTAACAGCCTCTTAGGAGGATAGTCATACATAGATTCTTCTACACAAAAACATCCCACTACCAAAACAAGTGAGAAAGTTCGCAATACTATGATTTAAGATTAATACTGGCAGTCCTTAGGAGGACTAGTTGACATTCACAATGCATGAAATGCCAGTGGCAGAGAACAAAAATTCCTATTATTTGAAGAACTGTCAGGACCACAAGTTCATCTTCTTGAACTGAACATAGATTCTTAGGAGGATAGTCATACACTAATGATAAGTAACAGCCTCTTAGGAGGATAGTCATACATAGATTCTTCTACACAAAAACATCCCACTACCAAAACAAGTGAGAAAGTTCGCAATACTATGATTTAAGATTAATACTGGCAGTCCTTAGGAGGACTAGTTGACATTCACAATGCATGAAATGCCAGTGGCAGAGAACAAAAATTCCTATTATTTGAAGAACTGTCAGGACCACAAGTTCATCTTCTTGAACTGAACAGGATCCCCTTATTATTGTTCATGTTTCCTTTTCCTTCAGTTATATTTTATGAGATCAAAAGGCACCTAGATTTTTCATAACCTTAGTATTGTTTATGTTGGCCTTATGTAATACTTGACAAGTAAAAGAACTAGAAGGTGGGTCTTGGTGTCACGGTACGTTCTTTCTTTGCAGTCTAGGTGATAAGGGCTTGAGTCATGCAACATCTGCAATTTTAAGGTAAGCTTGCAGACACTAGTTCTCTCTAAAGCTAGTATTGGTGGAGACATTATGCATACAAGCAAAAGAAACAAAAGAAATAAGCATACAAGAGGATCATCTCTGTGAATGTCCTATGGGTTCATGATTAACAGTCTGCACACAACAGAAACAACAAAGATATCTACACTACACAATATACACACAATGAAAATACCCTGTGGCCCCCTCTAAGCAGAAACCTTGCACCATTGTAACATCAGAACTTGCTCATCAGTTACGTATAAACATATAACAAAATGATAAAAACACAACAATAACAAGCTGTAATGTCTCGATTATTTGGGGTCAGTGGCATGGATCTTTTCTTGCTATTTTGCTCCATTAAGGTTCAGTTTAAAGAACATAACTGGTGAAATTATTTGAGTACATAACAGGCAGTAAATACAAAATATTCATTTTGATTATTGTCCCACTCTGCAAAAATCTAAAGATTCAATGTGTAAATGGAAAATCAACTGGATAGTTCTCCAGCAAGATCAATATAGCTTTTGGTATGACTAAGAAGCTAATCTATTCAAACAATATTAGACTAGCTTGACTTTATTAATGGTTAAGAGTTAAGACCAATGTTCCCAGTTTCATGTATCGATTAAGGCTCGGACAGTACCGTACCAGTCATACCAGTGTACCTACCGACTATCAGCATACCCAGTACATAGAGAGTTTTAGAAAAAAGATTGTGAAAATAAAAAAAATAAACTGTTCAGTACTGAGACCATACTACCCTGTACCAAGCAAACCACCCAGTTTATCCTGGTCTACGTAAATACCACCCAAAGCAAACCATATCAGGCAGAATTGCAAACCTTGGTTAAGACCGAATAAGATAAGATTAAGGATGCAATAAATAGTTTTAAACTTAATTTTTGTATCAATGTTTAGTAAAAATTTTAATTGCTAAATTTGGAGTATAAAAAGGATTCTTCAATTTCCTTTAAAAACAAATCTGCTAGAGAAAAATTAGTCATGCTGATAACTTTCAAAGTGTGCTACATAAATAGTATCAGTAATCATCTGACTGAGTCTGGATTATTCTCAACATTTATATAACAAAAATATCTACACATCTTTTGGTGAGGAGAAATTTTTTCTTTGATCTGGGATCCCTCAGACCCTATACCTCGTCTCACACTCTCATATATTCTTGTTGAACTCTTCCATTCTGTCAATATACTATTTTCAAATTGCTGAACTTCTAAAAATAGTACTTCAATGCAAGTTATTTCTCATTTTCATCAATTCCTAAACTTGTTGTGGAGCCCACCATATCATGTATCCCCAAAGAAAAGAGGTCACTGAAGCTCCTGCCTTGGCTGTAGGATGCTAGTTGTTTAAATCCTGGACGTTAGTGAGTCCATTGCTATCAGTAAAATAGATGGTCCTCAATAATGGAAAAAGGATTTCCAGACCATATGTAATGATATTCTGCAAGTGAAAAAATTGGTCTAACAATAGCCAAGCAAAATATTCAGCAAAATGGCAGATCAATTTCATTTACTTTATAATAAGATGTAGTAAAAAGTAACAGTCAGTTGAACATACATCAATGTTGACTTGGAGTTCAGCATTAGCCTCTGGGGCAGGAACTGCCCTTGTAGTTCGATCACGTGCACGTGTCTTCTTTGTTCCATTGACATTGGCTTTCCCACCACCATTTTTCAACCTGCATAAAATGATATCATTAATTACATAGAACAAACTTGAAATGATAATTCATCATTCCAAAAAACATTTAACAGTCCATTTACATCTCAAACATCCATGTAGTTGCAAACTGTCCATCCAAAACCACCAGAGGAGGAGACAAGCATCCATCATTAAAAGGATGCAATTTGTGAAAAATGACTTGTAAAAAAATTAATTTTCAGACTATGCGAAGAAAAAGGTAGAGGAATTATCTAAAAAGTGGACTACTACTTACCTAGTGCATTGATGTACTATGAACAAGAATATTCAAACATTTACAAAATAAGATTATTTCTGAAGCATCAGAAACAAGATTGTATCATTCTTAAGCCAAAATAATGCTATAACAGGAACTTTATGGAACCAATTTTACTGAAAACAAGGGCAGGAAGTTGATCGAAAAACCTTCTCGTTTCTTCATCCCGCAGTTTAGCATCCATCTCCTTGCTTGGAGGATATTTTGGCAGGCTTGATGGCTCACATGCATATGGTGGAGTATTAAAGAACTACAAAAGGCAAAACAGGTAATAAACTTGATCATAATCCATAATATGAATAAATAACGGAAGCAGTAGGCTGCATATATCATATGTATGAATGAACATGCCAACCTTATCCCCACAATGGAACAATTTTAGAGCAGAGGTTCAAAATTTGCATTAAATATACTGTCTTCTTTATGATCTTCACAATCATCTAGCAATCAAGTGTCACAGTTTTCCTTAACATGAAGCATTGCCTATAGCTACTACCACTATGAGTAATACAGTTAAAGACAAAAAACCATGTAGAACTAAGAGTTTAAGTAAAGCATAATTCATGATTCATTAAATTTCTACATAAGCATGAATTATTCTTGTCCAACCAACCAAAAACAGAATAAGACAATCGTACCTATCAAGAATGAGCAGGACGGAATCAAGAAGCCACAAAATGTTCCTTCCAAAACATTCATAAACAGTAGAACATTGAAGAGAATGTGACTTTAAATAAAATAGTTTTATTTGCAAATTTCAACACTAAAATTTTACATTTGAACCACAGCATGAGAAGATGCTTTTCAAGGAACTTTGTTGTTGCAACTAACTAAAATTGTAATATTATATATAACATGTGAAATGTGCTTCATAACAGAAAAAAGGTCAGGCCATCACTAGTATTAACAAATCCATTTTTATCAAAAGCTTATAATACGAAACTCACTTCACTTATTAGTGCGTCAGTGGCAGTTAAACGTTCAGCCGAATCAATTGCCAGAAGAGTTTCAACTAATGGCATTGATGATGGTGGAAAATCCTTAAATGTATCCTTTATGCAACATTTGTATGGTTGCTGGGGTTTAAAAATTGTGGCATGTGGCAACTTTGACTTCTTCCAGTAATCCTCTGAAGGGGAGCCACAAAGCTTGAAAATCTTATGCAGCTGCTCAACCTGATAAATGAAACCATTCAGACCTCAGCACTCATGAATCATGATAAATAGAAACCTTTCAGAAACAACAAAAATGTTGTGCCAATGTGGTAGGATATGTATAACGAATTAGACTCCTGAAAATGTCCAGTTACTACCTCAACTAGCAACATTAATTTATAATGTGGCATCTGCTCTATGCATGAATACCTTGAGTAGGACTTACCAGCATGAACACCTTGAGTTGGACTTACAAAAAGTAATTAGGTCAATGTATCACCTTCAAACATTCTTGGCCGTTAAAGGACAAGTGGAGCTATGGGCGACCAGTATTGAGTAATGAAAACAGATTCTCTGCTTGCAAAGGCACGCTACTTCATACACTGACCATCCCCAAACCTAAACCTCGCATTGGCAAGAGCCTTGTGCACTAAGCCTCTCTTAGTGGACTAAATTCAAATACTAATCAAACAAGTACAATAAGGAACATTTAGCAGTCAGGTATATTGTACACATGTTGATAGTGTTTTAACTCTTATCACTTCAATCTTTGACATGATGATCTGACACATTTGGTTCTGTTCGAACATTGTATACCAAGCCATAGCATCTGAAAGACTATTGATAGTTTGATACCATCTTCCTACAACTAAAGTTACATAGAAGTAAGAGAAAGCTCAAGCAAAATCCAATAAAGGATTGATTAAATGTACAGACATATTGAGGTTAAGCCCAAAATTGTAAGCTCACTTTTTCTAACAGATCAATAATGTCAATGAGGTTTTCACAGAGAACATTACACTAGAAACAATTAAAAAATGCTTTTAGAAACCAATCCAACTTAGAAGCCAATATATTCCTCTTGAGATTGATAAGAAAGCCTATGTAATCCTACTGAGACTGAGTTTGCTTCCAAAATGTAAAATAATCTGTGCAGCACAGCCAGATAACACCATACAAATGTGGCATTGATGATAGCAAAATCTTAAAAAATGAATCAGGAAAGATGCATAGCATAAGTTTGCAAACTAAGAATGTTCATTTCATAAGATTATCAAGTAAAATTGGATCTCTCAACTTTCAGGTATAATGCAAGCAGAAAAAAAAGATGTAATCAGAAAATATATTTCACAACTACATTATTGTATCTGAACATATAATGAAAAAGAATATTGTAATTTGGCTCATCCTGTTTTCTTTACCTTTTGGTAACTTCTAGAGGCTCATATTGCATGTCCCGATTTACACATAAAAAGCGACTAATTTGTCTTATCTTATTTCTTTACCTTGTGATAACTCTCACAGGATCACATCTCATACATCAACTGACACAAAAAAAGTTAATATTATTATCACTAAATGTACAGCATGCTTCATGATATTCTCTAATATTGGTTTGATCTTGGTTGTTTTTATTTTGATCTTATTTTAGCCCCTCGTCCAAATATTTAGGCTATCTTCACTTCCAAATTACGGTCAATACTTTCCAGAAGTTGCTTAGCACTACACGGTCATCATATCAGGTCCACTATCTTCAGATAACTTTGCAACTTCATACAAGAGGTGTACCCAATGTACGAGGCTCCCGCCAATACAAGGTCTAGGGAGGGTCAATGTAACAACCTTACCTTTAAATATTTAAAGAGATTGTTTCTGTGACTCGAATCTTGGTCTCCCATGTCGTAAAGGAACAACCTTACCGTTGTACCAAAGCCCCCCCCCCCCCCTCTTGCAACTTCATACAAGGGAAATATATTTTAAAATGTGAGTGATGCCAACTAATAATCGATTGAGTTACAATGAACCAGATACGTCACATCAACACTTTCTTCTTCACTAAATAAAAAGCAAAAACTGTTTCGAAGAATCAGTTGGCAGGAACAACAATTTTGCATAAAGTGATATTTAAACTGAATCCATTGTTCACAAGTATAAGCTAGACATCATTCTTTGAGGATGTACTTCCACTGATTCCTTGTCTTTCATTGCCTTGTATATTGACAAATCCTTGTAGCATCTGTCCACATATTTCATGCTATGTTCATTGCAGCTTAGTCAAGCTGCAATGAAGTGTGTGTAATCTCCTTTCTATTGTAACCTAAACCTAAACTATTTTAGAGGCTTGGGCACCAATCAGACGTATCTAACTGACCTCAATCTTACAGCATGCCTTATCAATTGTGTTGTCTGCATTTCCTCTTCTCAAAATATAAACCAATTATCAACTTGAACTACTTTCAGAATCTTACCTTCAAAACTGCATTGAGCACCTCCATAACACCTACACCTGGTGCCTTTCTTATGTCAACCATTCTAAATTTTCCAGGACTTTTTCCCCAAGCACATATCTGTTTATCATTATCACACCTTCTTTTAGTAAAACTATTACAAAGTTGATTTCAGCAGATGCCATACAAGAAATATACTCTCATGAGGATATCTGTTGTGTGGTCTTCTTCCTTTTATATTATTTGTCATCATCGAGCATCATGATGTATATTATCACTTCCATACATGCATCTTTTAGCACAATAGAGCTAAATCATTTATTGTTATGTGTGTGAATAATACATCTTAATTTCTGATACAGTATATTATATGTTTCCAATATTAATTATCTTTCTGTAGCAGCAATGATATTCAGCAAAAGGTTAGGAAAGGTGGAAACAATCAACACATTTTATGGTTTCCAACTTCATCAGAGGTTGTGGGTCTATTTACAGTGTGGAAATTTTGGATATTGTACACCATAGAGTTAACAAGACATGTTACCTCGGTCCTCCCAGGCATAATAGGCTTTCTGGCCAACAACTCCGCTAAAATGCAGCCTGCACTCCAAAGATCTATACCCACACCATAGTCAGTGGCTCCCAAGAGAAGCTCTGGTGCTCGGTACCAAAGAGTAACCACCCGGCTAGTCATCGGTTGCTTGTGGTCAGGATCAAAAGTTGTAGCCAAGCCAAAGTCCGCAATCTTAAGTAACCCCTCATTATCAATTAGGAGATTAGAACCCTTAATGTCTCGATGTAGCACACCATTATTGTGACAGTGCTCCAATCCTAACAATAACTGCCGCATATAACACTTCACCTGCTCAAACACAATGTTAGATATACATCTCAAGAAAGATCATACTTTGAAGAGGTGAATAAACTGGATATGTCATGAAAATCTAACCTGAGGCTCGGTAAACTTGATCGTGGGACTCGCAGCAAGACCAGCAAGGTCATGCTCCATATACTCGAACACTAAATATAAGCTACAAGACATTCTGGATGTCACTAAACCTTCCAGTTTCACCACATTGGGGTGATCCAACCGCCGTAGAATAAGGATCTCTCTTGCCATAAATTTCACACTCTCTGGCTCCATATTATCAAATCTGACCTTCTTCAAAGCCACGATTTTGCCCGTCAACATGTCCCTAGCCTTGTAAACATTACTGTAGGTCCCTTGACCGATCTAAATCACCAACAACAACAATAACAACAAACTCGGTTACAGATGCAAAGGCCACTACAACAGGCAGCAACTGGTGAATGCCGAACTAAAGGCGGAAGCTTGCCTTGTCGATCTTCTCAAAGGTGTCAGCACGGCGGGGCGTCCATCCATTGATGGCCTCCCCGGCAACATTGGAGAGCCAGGAGGGCCACCCTGCGGCCACCTGCTCGCCGTGGACGTGGCCAGGAGGTTTGCTAAGCCTGGGCTCGAGCCTCTGCCGCCTGCGCCGCCCCGGAGGTTGTCCCTCCGGCCGTTTCGCGTCCTCCTGTCGATCGGGAACCTCTGCGCCGGTGGCGGTGGTGTTGGTCGGGGCGGCATCGACGGCGGTCTCTATCCTGGAGAGGGAGGCCTGGGACTTGCTACCGGATCCAACGGGAGCGGCAGTGCCCACCTTCTCCCGCCGCCGCTGGCCGAGGGAGGAGCGGTTGGGCGAGGGGGATGCCTCTTTGGCGAGGATACAGCCCATGGCTCAGCTCATCACCGCCGCCGCCGCCGTCACCCGGAGGGAAGATAGGAGGGGAACCCCGGGCGGTATCGGCGGGGGGTGAATCGGAGCTCCGGCAACGGAAGAGTCCTGGATTAGGGTTGGGGCGCGGCGCTTCTCCCCTCGCTAATTCGTTGTTGTTGTTGTTGTACGCGGATAAAAAGATGCGAGCTTGTGAGACGAGACGGCCGTTAAAAAAGGAAGGCATTGGCGGTGAGCGGATACCATGCGGTAAGCTGTTCCGCGCAACGGAAGGCGATGTGACTGAGAGAGAGAGGGAGAGACTGGAACAGGCGACGAGCAGCGGTGAAGATTAGAGTCGATTCAGGTTTGACTGATACTACTTAGAGGAGAGGAAGGTTTGACTCATACTACTGAGTAGATCTCGCCTCGGAATAGCACCATCAAGGCGAAGGTCAAAGGAAAGGCCTTTTGAGGCTGGCCGTGGGTCCACGGGACAGCTTACCTGGCGCAGCTGACGTGGAATACATTGACTCGCGGGAACTGGAGTTGACTCGGTGGAAACCTCCAGCTTTCATTTGAATTGATTGGGGATATATATATATATATATAATTCTTTTATTCTATTGTTTTCATCGCTATTGTATCCAAAAATTTAAATCCATATGTGAGACACCATCTATGATTTATACTTTTTCAAATATCTTATAATCCAATCAAATAATTTTTGTAACACTTGGTGTATATGATAAATCATAATTTATTCGAACTTAAAAACTTTATACTGTCTAATTCTAAAACGAGTTAACAAGTCTCTTATCAAAGTTGATCTAATTTTAAACTTAATACCCTCATCAAAGTTGATCTAATTTTAAACTTAATACCCTCAAATTTAATCTTATAAAGATCCAAATTGATTTGTAAGAATTTGATCAGTCAAACATTTTTTTTTCTTTGACCGGCTTCATTTGAGGTTAAAAAATACATCAAAATTTGAAGCGAAGCTTCATCTTTCATGTGATTTCTTGACATCAGTCTCGCAGTTGTCCACTTCCAATGCTTCATAAAAGACCATGTATCAATCAATCACTGCAGACTAAAACAGGGTGGAAGCAACACAGATGGATGCCATCACAAAGACCTTTTGGACTCATCCACTTGGATGTTTCTGTCTGTGCAGTCAAAGTTCAACCCAACAACAAGATCTCTCAGTCAGACACACACAGCACTCAAAAGCTTCCATGGATGCTCTCATGCACACAGTGACTGCCTCTGCAAGAACTGAAGCAACCCAAACAAGGACATGCCCACTTCCGCAAGAAGATGGGAGTGCTACTACCACAGGGGAGGAGGTGTGAAATGAACTTTATCTGACTGTGTTGCTGTGTTCATCTTTATGTGGCTCCCCTGATGTGACTCTACTTGTAACACCTCTACTCATCTGCTCCAGCCATCTTGGCTCATTCCACCAAGCCATTTTTCTCTCTTCTAACATCATACTATTTTCTCAATCATAATAAAAAGTTCGATGTTTGCTATAATATAATATATATATATATATATATAATGTTGTTTGAAATCGTTACATCGTATGTAAGCCAACTGTCGTGATGATGGTAGTTGTGACATTATAAGAATCATGGATATAATTATCATGATGTATACAATGTTTTGTAGCTGTCCAATCGATTACCAACACGCAATACTCATATTTTAGTCATATTATATTGAGGCATATCATTAACATTTTAATTATTTTTTATACTTTTTTTTTATATTATAGCTGATTGATATATTAGACGGAATTGAGAGGAATTGTTCAGAGATGGAATGTGAAATTCAATTCCTTGATTAAAAAAATAAGAATTATGACCAATCAGCTTCATCACTATTTAAATAATCATTTTTTCCGAATATAATAAACTGGTGCTAATGATAAGAAAGATAATGTCATAATCAATACAAAAAATCGACAGGAAAAAATATTGAGAAGACATACAACATTTACTCATATATCTTTAATTATATGTTATATAATATAAAAATATTCATATAAAGTTATTGGGTGGTTTTTTTTCATGAAATGGAATAATTGATAACATCTTTATCCGATCCGGACTCTGATCCTATCAAACTGGTCCAAATTGCTTAAAACTATTAGTACTTGTTATTGTATGTCTTTTTTGGCCAATGATCAATTTTATGGTCCGTTAAATTGAATTAATTGTGTTCACGTAATTATCAGCATTTTACTCCTAAAATTCAATAAAGGGTTGATAATATAACCGATATAACCGTCCGAGCGTTATAATCATCCAATATCGGCTCCGATATATTCTCCAGGCTTTGGCGGGGTCGTGACGGCGTCTCCCCGTTCTCCGAGAAGACTCCGCCCCCCATTCCTCTGCTCGGCCTCCAAAAACCCTAGCTTTCGCCCGAAGCAAGTGCTCCTCGATCTCGATTCCGCCGCAGATGCCCCTTTCCCGTTCCTCCCAATTCGAGTTTTAATTGGGCACTCTCCTCTTCGTTTTCTCGAGAAAGGACCGATGTTGATGGCATTTATCGTCATATAGGTTACGGAATCAAGATCGATGCAGGACAAGGAAGAAACGCGGAAAGCATGGAGAAGAGGGGATAGATAGTACCTTCGTTGTCGTAACAGGCTAGTCTCTGGATCATCCCCTCTTTCTTTCCGCTCCCGCTTTCTGTGACCAAAACGAGATCGAATGACGCCGGTCCGTGCTCTCAACCCGCACAGGACGAAGTCGAACTACGCATACGTTGAAGTGTTCGCAATCGTCCACGACCGGATCGCCCGTGAAGCTTGCCGGGGTGATGTGTTCTCTCGATGAGCTTTGATTTTGTGTGGGACCCACAAGCCATGCTTTCAGAACATTAGGAAACTTATAGAATCCGACAATAGTTTTTGACATTAAAGATAGTGTTCAAAATTCCAAAAAAAAAACATTTTGTTACAACTATCAAAATTATGATGGAATATTTTTTTTACCAGTTCTAGAAAACAAGAAATATACCCAAACAAAGCCTGCTGTCGACCAATTCACCATTCAGCATAAGTTCAGATGGTCAAAATTCCACTGGAAAAATAACATGTCTGCCAAAGTAAACAACATTGCCCATTTTGACCAGATTTCAACTTTAACCAACAAAACTTCTCACACCAAATCCTTAACAATAGGGCCACATCAATCTGTGTTCAATCAGCAAGAAACTCAATCCATGTATTCTTTAAGTACAGCAAGGCATCATTGACCAAAAAATCTTGCTTTGCATCTGCATCAGATCTCTTTGCCCTTTCAATATTTCTGTTTTCCTACTCCAAATGTTGTCAGAATAACATCCGCATTCTCGATTGATTGATGAGCGTGCAATTGCTGGTGATCATCATCTGATAAACTCCATGTTCTGTTGGCAAACTTGATAACAGTGATAGTGTTTTTTGAATTGTACCTAATCATGTTGCTTTGCTTTCACCTAAAATCCCAGCAAAGAAGATGAAACGTGAGAAGGGAAATATCATGATGTAAATTATGTAAAATAAAACATTGTCGAATACGTTGAACATGTACCCCAAACAGCATGTGAGAAATTCTTTAAGCTTCTTTCCTGGTTATCCTGTTGTCCAATGATACACAATGAAAAGTCTGTTTTGAGAACTATTAATGCACAAGTATCATCAAGAGGGAAGTGTATCAAACCTGAAGCAGTAAATGCCCAGTGCATTTGTGATCTCATGGATGACGGATGTTGCAAAATGCAGATAAAGCAACACTGTTCAAAAAAGAAATGCATGAGGCTGAATAGTCAGAAGAATTAAATAGCACCAATTTACGACATCCGAAAATATTAACTGAACATAAGACAAAAAGTCATATATGTCACCGGTAACAGCAGAGACCCCAGTTATTACATGCTCATCACTTGATGGAAGACAAACATATTCAATAGCACAGCAAAAAAGAAGTTTTTCATTTTTCTTCATAAACCAAGAAACAAAGCAGGAAGCAAAGAGAAGATGAACAGCTGCTCAACTCTATAAAAGTCATTAACAAGTAAGAAAAACACAAACCAAATTACCTGTGAATAGACAATACAGAATGAGAATTAGACGCTCATCAATAAGAGGAACTCTGCAGCAAAAGACAAGACAGAATGATAATCTCAGGGCAGAAGGAAACTATTTGGCTGTTTCTAACATCAAGCAAATGAATGTTCAAAATTTAAATTTTCTCAAGGATAAACATACCCATCATTAAGTCTGGCAGTGAGAGCATTCGCAATGGCAAGGGGAAGAAACAATAGAGACTGTTGAAAGAGACATACCATGTCAATATTTCCATGATATTTTCCAAGCACATGCAAATAAGTTTTTAAAAAAATCTACTTGCAGATAGTTAAGTACAGTTCCAGGAATTGTTATCAGAATTACAACGATCATAGAAGAAATGAGGTGCATGATATATGAAACAGGAAAATGAAGACCAAAATGATAGCTAACATGCAGCAACATCGATTCACGTGTAAGATAAATACCATGCACATTCCAGTTTTTAAACCCTTGGGTTCATCGCAGAGGTGCGCGAGAATCATCCTTCCCTGTCAAAGAATTTATTAGAACTTCATGCTTTAAATACAAACAGGAGCAAAGCTTTGCAATACCAGAAATTGCAGAGGAAAAAAATTGCAAAATTCATGGAAGTCTGTATAAGACACAAGTCAAGAACCATTTAAAACATGAACAAGAATTTCTACAGCACAAATTATACTAACATAGAAAAAAGAAATGGTGGAGATGCATTTGTATCCAAATTGTATTGTCCTAACACTTTGCATTGAGCAGTAGATATGATGGTTCAAGGGAAAATAACAATACTATCTTGACCAGTTGCACCACTAGAGAAATCACTTTATTATAAAATGGAAAACATTGTGTCATGAAATGGTTCCATGTTGTTGTTTCCTGTTCCAAATTCTATATTCATATAGAAATTTCACCTAAGAAAAAAAAAAGACTTCAACATTTGTGTAAATTCTTTCCATCATGTTGCTAAAGCTAACCATTCTGTTTCTTCCCCTCTTCATCTCATATTTGTTTCCTTTGTTTTTCTTTTGCCATAGAGCCAGAAAGTGCACCACTGCTTGACAAGGTATCGTGCCAGCAACCAGTCAACATGAGGTACCCTTGTGAAACTATAGTCCTCCAATGACACATTAGAAACACACATTTCCATCTTTTACCATGATGAGGTTCTCCCTAATGACTGATTGACCATGGCAACTAAATGTCAAAAAAATCACCAATTATCTTGAATCTTCTGCATTGAGTGGGACAGGCATGCAAGAAACTGAATATACACATTTGCACCTGTAGAATTGAAGCACACTGGTCATCTCATTTGCATGCAATACACGAGACTAACTATCATCCTCATTTCTCCAATAAAATACAATAACCAAAAAAAGAAACTAACAATACAAGTTCCAACAAGGAAAAAGATGTTCTCACTCAATTGCCACTTCCCCCAAGAAGAAAAAGAGACAAACCCTGGTAATCACTATTCTGAAGATAAGTTGAGAATAGATAAATGAAGCAAAAAGTAACTAGAAGCATGCCGCTTTGATAGTTGTTCTGATTTTCAATAAATGAACCAAGTAAATGACTCACCATATCCATGTTGTTAAGAATAGACTACACAGAATAGATGCACACATGATATTTTTTTGACAATATTCGTATGGACAAAGAAAGAATACAATCAGAAAGTAAGATCCAAAGCTCACATGAATCAACATAAAAAGGTTGCAATCAGCTCGGAGAAGAACCTAATCCTACTGTGAGACTTTTTTTCTCTAGGAAATTTCAGAAGCAACAAAGATTATATATCTAATTTTATTTTAAGAAAAAGAGCGACCAACAAAAGCTGGACTGAGATAATCAAGCATCCATGTGAACTCATCAGAAAGGGGTCACAAAGAAAATGACTGATTAAACAAAACTCTAATATAGAACTTATAAATATCATAAAAGATAATTAACGAACTGCTCATAATCTATTGATATTTGTACAGAAACAAAAATACAAGACACTTCTAGAGTATGCAAAAGGTTAGCGACCTTACAACAAGAAACCCAAATGCAAATCCAGTTCCAATTATAAGCAAATGAGGGTGACTGTGCATAATGTCTGAAGGAGATAGATATGACCTGCAACGATAGAATGATACTTTACAAAAATGTTCTTTTCAAGTCAACTACTACATCATGAAAACAAAGTGTGCAAGCAATTATTTTTATACACAAACCAGATAAGAACTCCAGCCAAAAGCACGCCAAAAGGAAATAGCTGCAAAAATGAGAATGTTCGTTTTGAGAAATCTTGCAACATATATGTAGATTTGACATTATATGACTTACCATTGCTAATGCCAATATCATGCTTCCTCTTCTCGCTTTGACAACCTTGTGGACATTGCTGATGCTGCAAATGAGGCATATTATTAACGTTACAGCCGTTAAACAGCACAAGAGGCCACAAAAGCAGAATCTTTGGAGTAAGGATACATCATATTAGCACAAGGTACAAAAGCAGCTTATTTGAAATTCACAAGAATACACCATATTAGCAAAATATTTTGAGGGATACTGGAAGAGAAAAGGCCTCCACCAAGTATAGAATAAGGAGCATGAAAAAAGATAAAAGAATTGAGAAACAGTTCTTTCAGTAGATTTATCTATTGAAAATATAAGCAGATAACCAAAAGATTTCAAAACCACCAACTATATAGGACCAGCTACATGTTAATCATTTTTGGCATTTGAGCTATGCTGAAGACAATATTACTAGTGAAATTAAGAGTCATCATATATATACTTTTATTGTTTTATGAAGCTTTGTCCTCACACCACCAATGAAAATTGATTTACCTTGTTTTACAGGTCAGTGTATCTCTCTTCCTTCACCTCTCCTATACCTCCGGTCCAAATTGGCTCATCTTGTCTTACAGATGCATTTAAATTAAAATTCACCTTTAGACATGTTCAAAGAATCTAAAACAGATTTTCCTCAATCCATCTAAACTACCTTAATGTTCATGAATGCAAACATTTCTTGTTTCATTTCTTTTTGGTAAATTACACCCCAGCCGCAAGCCAGTAATTTACCATTTTTTTTTGGTAAATTACAATGCAGATATCTTTTATTGTTTCACGAATTTACATCTCACTTATGGTGCTATTCAACTGTGACATAGGGTCTCAGATAACTGCTGTAGCTCAGGACACAATTCAGCACTCTAGGATTGGACTATTTCACCAGAATTCTCAAGACACCAGGTTAGTGGCCCATATAGGCCCGAAAGCTCATCTCCAACACAGGATCTGTTATTATCTGATGGACTGTAGGTTTTGTCAACAATAAAAACAAAAGGACAAAAAAGAAGAGGAAAAAAAAAGAGTTTTCTTATCATATTTAGATTCTTATTTAGATTAAAAAAATAGAAGGTTAAGCAATTGTTCCTGTCTGCATTATTTTCTGTAAAACGAAGAAGCTGATTCAATTAAGAGACCTCAAGAAACCACACTAACAGCTAAAATCAGCTTTAATACAGACCCTAAATTAAGTCTGCTTTTGTACATGCAACTAAACTCAGCTACAAGCAGAAAACTCAGACTGAAAAACTGAGAAAGGAATGATAAAAAGAAAACTTACTTGGAAGCAATAGTTGGAATCACACCAAAAGCAATCATCATAAATAGCACAACACTATATACTGGGATCTCTGGTAAAATCAATAAATAACGAAAAAATATTAATTCACACTGGGCAATTCTGCATGCCATGATATATACATAAAGCACCAAAAATTGACTGAATTGATTGAAAAAAAGAATGAAGTGGATATTAAAGACAAAGATGCTTAGAATAAAGAGATAAATTGAGTTTCCTATCTCAACCTTGTTACCCTTTTCTCATCGAACTGCTCGCAAACATCAGTAGATGTTAAAGATAGCACATGCTCTACCTGCCTTCCGATAGTAAGGTGGTGTTGACAAATCTAAAGCATCCTGCTCTTATTGATGGTTGTTCATTCTATAGGTGTCTAATGCTGCAAACACAAAGGATACCGAATAGTTGGGAATATTTCCCAATGGTAGCTTATTTTTGTTTCAGCCATAGTCTTCAATTGATAGAAGGTTGAAATATTTGGTGGTTGAATCTTCAAATGACTAAATTGTAAGCGTAGATATCCTACTACAAAGACTCAAAAAGGAGCAAGTAGGCCTCAGCATTAATTAACAAAAAAATGGAAAACATGGAACAGAACTGGAGACAGGAAGAAACAAAGGTCTCGTTCTCTCAGATTGTATATCAGTTTGTCTCTACTTTCCGACACTGACATTTTTTTCACTAGATACTATAGTTATTCTTGTTACCGATTCCTATTTAACAGTCATTTTAAGTATAACTGACTAGACCTATTATACATTTGTCTTATCCTCAATCTATGTGATCATGGGATTATCGCTGAATTCAAATGATTTATCACAAATATTAGCTGAGAGATGATTAACTCTGGTTTATATCACATTAGTTTAGCACAGCTACCACAAACATTAAAACAACAGTAAAGCCTTAGCCTCAGCTATGATAATCAAATTTTATTGATAGATTGCTGAAACTATAGGTCCTTTCATGAAAAGCCATTTATTTATTCCTCCGTCCAATTCTCAATCTTTGCCTTAATGCATCATTATTCAGTGTACCTAACCTTAGTTCCAGTCTATACAAACTCAGTAACGAAAAGAACTGGAGTAAAACTTCAAAGTAACTCAACAGGGTCCATTACATGTACAATAGTCAATGAAGCATTACGGTAACTAGAAATAGAAAGATGTATCCAAATGGCAGTAGAACCATGTATACAAATTGCAGTAGAACCATAAACTCAATTGTTCAACAGTGGAAATGTCAGTTTATAAACTGCAGGATTCAAGGCATGGCATTTTGTTATCAAAATGCCAAAAACAACAGCTTTTAAGAAGTCTTAGTGTCAGACTACATTACCAGGAATTAATGGCACCCAACCTAAAAATGGGATTGACTTCCTGAAATCTTGTGCCCACCATTCAGCTCCTGGATAAAGAACACAAAACACACATCAGTTTAGAGTCTTTAGAGAAAGAAAGATGTACACCATATTAAAAATATTTGATAATAAACTGAAAAAAGGAAAAAAGAAAATTCATTTCTTTCAATTCTATGTAAAAGGAACTCAAAGTTCACATACCCAAAAAGAATGTCAGCCAGTGACAAACATAGATTAGCATGAGGCCTTCTGTAGGTCCATTAATTATTGGAAGAATAAGTGTATTGGTAAAGAAGCTGGAAAAGTTACAAGAAGTGTTAACAAATGCAAATAGAACTACCAAAGTTAAACCTATTAAACTATTGTTCCAGTAAAGAATAGAAGAAAATATCAACAGTTATGGGGAACAACATTCCAAAAAGTAGTTAGAAATAAAGAATTAAAATTGTTAGTTTAAATATGGTCAGCGAAGACCAACAGTAACTTATTACAACAGATAAATCGGTCCCCTATATACCTGATCTATAAGTTACAAATATTCAAAGCTGGTATTCTCTCTATGGTGAATGATACTGGCTGCTGTTAGAAACAGGTTGAAGAGGGAAAATGGTTAGAAAATAAAGTGATTTTCCTCTTCCTTTTCTTATTGTGCTTCCTTTTTTTCCATTAATTGTTTAAAAATTGCCACCAGCCTTCTCTTCCTATTCATCTGCTTTTTTCAGCTGTCACATCAAGCTTGAGACAAGGAAGGTCAAATAATTAGGGATACAAGATTACTTATCTCAGGCTTTAAATTATTGAGCAGGGATCAGCCAATCCTTGAACCAGTCCAATGCATTATAGAGCCAGGAACCACAGTTTTCAACTGAAACTAGTTCATATATTAATAAAGTTCAGACCAAAATCTCCATAGTTTATATCAATCAACTAATATTAAGCGATACTCTTAAAAACCTGGCAGTCCATAACCAGACTGGTATGCATCATTCAATATGACTGCTATATCATGGTAAAGCCTTCCGTAAATAGAAGCATAGAGAATCAAATGATGAGCTGCCCCAGAAAGTACTAGAAAAAGGAGGGAGGGAAAAACATTGGCAACAACATCTAGATCCGCTTTCTAAGGCATGCTCCCACCATAGGAATAATTGACCGTGGAAAAACATGACAAGAATCCAGATGGTGAACAAGTTAGAAGTCTTTTTTCTCAAATGTACTATATAAAAGCTTACTTATTATATAAAGCAAAAGGAAATAGTTAAAGTCCAATGACGAATATGAGAACCTTTGAAGAACTTACTGTTCCCACGTTGCAAGGTAAAATGGAATTGCCGCAATTACCCAAAACCAAAAAGTGTTCCTACCACACAGTGCAGTGCTCCCAAAGGCCATGGCTTCGAACTGATTAAAAGTAGGAAACCAATATCATAAGTAACAACAAAGTATCAGGAAAACAAGGCAATAAAAGAGGACAAGATGAGTGGACATACAGCACATGCAAGTGCATCGCATCCTGTGATCACAGAGTCTTGGGTATCAGGAGATGAGTATAACTTATAAACAAGGACAAAGGTATATTCTTAAGAAAAAAAATTACCATGATCAAAAAGTTCACCCAAAGGACTGGATGAATTCGTACGCCTAGCTTGTTTACCATCAACAGCATCAAAAGTCTGGAGAACACATCATTGAATCAGGAGGCATTAGTTAAATCAAGTAAGTTATTGTTTTAAGAAAGAGATTTGCCTATATATGTAAAATTTTCACATAACTTGTTTATACTATATGACGTCAAGTTTCCACTATAACCAATGCATGAACAGACAGAAACCAAAAAAGACCATTGGCACTAATTGAAAAATGACTATTGCAGACAACAATAGACAGTGGGTTTCACAATTCACTGAAGCATGTTAATTGCAGATATTTTGATAATAAAAGTCCTACATACGTGAAGTGGCATTTTAGTTCTCACTGCAGGCCCCTTTCATGAGTTACTGATGGCCAACAAATTGGCATCAACTGAGAAAGGGTTGGAAACCTGCACCTGATAAGCTTAATTTTTCTTTTACCACCAATTATTTTTTAGAAGTGCTTAATTTGTTAATTGACTGTACAATCAAGTGGCAACCCATTCCAACATTGAAAAGATCAAAAACATATATTAGTCATTTTGCAATGAGCAATATGGCAATATCTGGAGCTTCACGATTGTCAAGTTTACAAATCTCAAAAAACCAAAAGTGCAATCAAAGGTGACAACCTTCCCAAGATAAAGGGTACTGGCACATACAAATTCAACATCCAATACAAAATGAAGATACAACACAGAAAAAGAAACATTCGTAAAAAAAGAAAAAGAAATCCTCCAATTATCAAAGTGAGAAAACTCCACGAAAGATCTGAATTTTCAACCTTGCCAAGGCCCAGTATAGAAAATTCTCAACCAGTTTTTTGGAACCAACTTGTATCCAATTTTTTGGGCCAAACCATCAAGCAAATTGGTGACCCAAGCCAGCCAAATGTAACGTATGTGACCATGGGATAGTTTCTGGATGAATACAATGGAGATGTCACAGATATCCATCTTTTTTCTCAATTATAATTCTACTTTCAATCATCCCCATTTTTTTCAGTCTTTTTTTTTCGCTTGGTTGCTCTGGCACACCTAATGCAATGTGTCTCATATGAAAGATGTCTCATATAAAAGGAAAAAAAAGAAATTCATATTCATATATGTTGAATTCAAGGATGAGTATGTTAAACATTTTGGCACACTAACATTTTAATCCAATTCTACTCATCGAATCACCAGTAAAATTTGAAGACCAAATACTTCAAAACAGCTTATTAACTGACATTTCTTATTTTCTACTAAGCAATAGCAGAATTCGAGAAATACATACACATTTTAGAAAAAGGTTGAGAAATTCTTGAACAAACCTGGTATAAAAAGAGAAGCAATCCATGAGCAAGGTGGACCCATCTTGGTGGAGCTGTATCAAGATGGGGCGAATATACCTGTGAAGAATAGACACAAACATGTAAAAGATGCAAAATTTAAAAGGAAAAGATATTGATCTACAAACAATCATAAACGATGTGTAAGCTGAATAAGGCAAAAGATCTATGTTAACATCCAGAGCATGTGTTACAAGCAAAACATATAGCATAATTCAATATTGAAGCATGTTTCTGTGGACAACAGAATCGGATGCTAGTAAGCAATAAATGGCTATATACAGTGCAGCTACCAGATAATGCACAAAGCCAAATGTCATCAGTGATAAAGATGAACAGATTTAAGAAGAAACCAATTAGAATCCCCAAATGAAAAACTACTCTCTCTACTCAGCAAGGTAAACCAATCGACAAACTAGTAATATAAGAAATGAGATGCAAAATCAGCACTCGGAAGTTCCATATGGAAAATCTTAATAACAATATAAATCCAAACTTTTGCTGTCAGCTTGAAGCTAGAACCTAGAATGTTCTAACTGTTTCACCCTTATCTTAAAGTTGCCGAAGTACGTAACGAGATAATGAATAGTCCAATTAACAACCTCATTTTTCAGAAAACTTGTTATGCTAAATCGATCACAACTTTTATTACACAACATACTGAAGTTCAACAGTCTTGTTGAATGGCAAAGAAAGAAACAGTTATCGTCTTAGTATCTGACAAGAGTACTAAAATAGGTTAAGTTTTCTTCTGTGTTCACATGACACATGAACATGACTGAATTTTGATCGAGTGTTGTGGATACCATTGATCCAATTAACTAAATTTGCAAAATTTCAAGAAGCAAGTGAGAACTTTCAGAAGCAAAACAAACTAAAATGAAACGAACTGAGCCAAAATGCTAATATTTTCCAGGTCTAATCAATGTGTCATTTCTCTAGTTTCTTTCCAACTCATGAAACATCTGAACTTGTCAAAATGACCACCATCTTATTCTTTTGCAAATAACATGTAGTAAACAGTCTCTCTGTGAACGTGAACTCGTTGGTGTGTTTTGAACCTCAGTCCTGTTTAGACAAGCATAACCGAGACCTGTGTTGAACAAGTAGTAAAGCGACCTAAATTCCAATTAGGTATTCAGTATATGTAAGAAAAAGAAAAACCTTTAATCTTTGTCCTGTTCTAACCGGTTCATACCCTGATTTCTTCATTGCAACATCACACGTCATGGTTTAGATTACTAGATTCCACTGAGGGCAATATCTCATAGCAAAGTCGAAAAAGAATAAGAACAGCTGGTGGAAGCTAAAAGATTCAAGGAACATAAAAGAACAGAAAAATCCGAGGCAAGTTCCGATACAACTACTTACATAGCCAAGATATGCGGATACCATCAGAAACATAAATCCTGTAAGAGTGATCTGCAGAACAAGCAACAGCATTGCAGCCCTTAGACAATGATGAGACGATCACAAAGAAGGTGACAAAAGAAGCAGAGTGACTGTCTTCTTACCATGTTTGGTCTGGAAATGCATATCAACATGCAAAGGTAAAAATAAAAGAAAATGTGTCAGTGGTATCTTAGAAAAGATGCATAACAATTGCAACGATGCAATAACATGTGTCACTTGTGAGTTAGCAAGAAATGTACAATAATCTAGTAAGATGCATGCCATCCTTTAAACTAAGAGAAACAACCTCTACTGGACAATATTCTGCTATATGTTTGAACAATATGAATATTATTGCAAAGCATGCACAGGTTTTGACTCTTTTCCAGTAATATCCATTCCACATGCTACTGCTGTTTAGTTAGTTGCTTATATTTTAGCCCAATGTTCTAGTAAGATGGAGTTGCTATTCAAACAGTAATAGAACAAAATATCGAATAATATCCAACGAACCAAGGCATCTAGAGACGAGGTTTCATCAGAATATCACAACAAAGTGCATCTATCTTGCTGGATTTTGTATTTAAGATATAAAAACTCACCAAGCAAATAAAGTTTAGCAAGACAGGCCCAAGGTTACTAAAGGTGTAAAGCAGACTTAAAATGGTACCTTGATGGCGATGGCATCACATCACAAAAGAGGGAAACTTCTGTTCGATCCAATAACAACTCCTAACACATCCGATGGACAACACAATTCCAAAAGATACAACGAAAACATGCATAGTTCTTGATATACTAACCGAGGAACACTCACAGACCAGTTAAGGTACATGCATATAAATAAAATGAGCAGCAGCCCGAGAGAACTAATTAGAGTTGGCGAAGAGAACATACGGCATCCAAAGAGGGAAAAGCGTGACGCTGCGGCTCCAGAACGGCTGCAAGATGTACTTAGCGACTAGCGAGTGGTCCACGCCGCTGTACTTGTACTTGTGCAACGTCGCCACCCCATGGTGGCCGATGTATCCCATCTGCCATTTAGCACAGAAAGATTCAACCTATATACCAGATCGCATCAATAATAAAACAATCCAGAAACTCGTAACAAGATGACATTTTGAAAAGGTGATTAACCAAGCTGCCAGCTCTTGCGCAATCCCTACAAAAGCAGGCACCGCAGGAAGCAAGAACAACGGTCGAACCCAATACAGAATGCGAAGATCGAAAGATAACAGAGAAATAGCCGATGAGATCGAGGACGGGTCGGATCAAAAGAGAAAGCATGGGTTTGAACATCGAATGGCACCTTGGACGCGGATCGGGCTGCCGGGGAACCGCAGAGATAGGCGAGGCTTGGATCTTCTTTCCTTTCGTTGCTTACGCCCTAAGAAGGGGGTGGCCGAAAGATCGGGAAAGAAGCGAAACAAGAGCGAGAAGTGGCGGAAACAATAAAGCATTATGATAACATTATAATGCCGCAGGGCGTACGAAAATTGATGAATAAAAAATAGACCGTCCACTGTACCAACCTCGTAGCGTGCGGAGGGTAGGATTTCCTGCGTCGATGGATTCAGGGTACAGGGAAAGTCTCCACAGGCTTTCGCCCTCGGCTTCTCATTGGCCACTCGTTCACCCTCTTAAATTCCCTGGTGGGTGGTGAGTCCGAGACAGGCGAGCCGGACTCTACTTAAATCCCAACTCGAATTCTGACAACCCAAAGAGGGATGAGAAAGGTGGCGTTTGATGCGAATAAATGGAATTGATTCGCGGGAGTCCATTCGAGTCCACATCATGGAACATTGTGGAAAGGCTTTTATTATCCTCACGCAGGTCGGTGAAGGCGATTGAGATGCCTGACAATGACATGCATGCATTGCCTCATTAATTATGTTCCTTCTGTTCAATCTTCTGCGATTTATCGAAAAAATCTTCCATAATTAGTTTTTTATATATATCGGATGACATTCTCAATTGAGAAATTAATGTAGATTTTTTTATTAATCTCAACTCTCTCTTCGTATTTAAATTATTAATTTTAATTTTTTTGAATCGACCGTTCTTTCTCCTCAATTGATAAAGTGACATATGGATGAGTCAAAAATAATAATAATAATAATTGATGAGGGTAATAATTACGATAAGACTCACGTGACATCAGCTGCATCAGTATCACGCCTCTGTTGACTTGATGAGGCACCTGGTCAACGTGGACCGAAACGCCTACCGAGGTGCATTAACGCTCTTTTCAGGTTTGATCCCTCACGCCACGCCAATGGCAACGTCAAACGCTACCAGAAATACGATCATGCTCCCTACGGGCCAGCACATCAGGCAACGGTAATTCTCACTATAAAAACCCTCACGCTCCGAGGGGAGAGTAGAGGAGAGGAACACACAGAACTTAGCTAAAGAAATCCCCTACGACTATCCACTAACTTGATCGTCGGAGGGGTCGGGTCGAGCTCCCCGACCCGACCTTTGTACAGGTGCGAAGGCGGAGGTCGTCCACTAAAGGCACAGGCGGGGGGTCCTCTCCCGGTGGAAACGATGATCCCGTCCCGATCGGACCAACGCAATCGACCGCCTCAACAATCTCGGGAAACGTCCCAGGGAGATCCCCTATCATCCGGACCCGAACCAAGCCGCGACGACCCCGAGGCCACGGCTTGAAGTTGTTTACACCAACAATAATAATAAAAGGTAAAAAGTGATCTATGAGGGAGAAGATTGAGTTTAACTAATTCGATTTGATTCCTTATGACATACTCTTTCAAATTGGATGGCTAAAATCAGTAATAAAGGACGAGCATCTTTGTTTTCATGGTGGAGGCCTTTCTAAGGTAAATTGCTCTTTAATATTTTTTAAGTTAAAATATTTACACTATTATTTCTTATTTCTACTATGTAAAGTTTTAAATTATTTTATAAATATATTGACTAAAATATTATTATTTTATTATTTGATATATCACTATAATCACATTCGTGTTTAATTAATCTTACATTTCATCAAATTGATTTTAAAATACACATTATATTATTATTATGATCATCTGTATGATTATTCTGTGTTATTTATTTCATTTTATAGAACTTTGTTATATTTTTAATTGTTTATTTAATATTATATTTTTATACTTTTATCAAATGTAATATTTGTTATATTTTATTAATTAATCAAATGTAATAATACATTGAATTGATCCAAAATCATAGGTCAAAAATTAAGGAAAGTTGCACTAGATTTTCTAAAACACTCTTGTTTATATATATATATATATATATATATATATATATATATATATATATATATATATATATATATATATATATATATATATATATATATATATATATATATTGTCATATACGTTGATGAGAAGAGAGAAATTGCTCATTCCCATCTTAGTTGGAAGGAAATATCTATAGGATATATTTTCTTTGCGACAATAATAAGTCATAATTTAGGATCGATTTTTTATTGCCATTAAGCACTAGAAAAATAATATATTTAAGGATACGATTTTTTATCCCCGATAATCATTTTTATAATCACACTCGAGCTAAAAAAACGTGGTATCAGTATATAATTTTTTTTTATTTGAATTGTTTGCAATCCATTTGTCAAGCTATGGAAAAAAAAATAAAAATAGTTGAACTATCCATGAAAAAAATAAAAACTAGTATTCACTTGTTTTCAGGAGATGAATTTAGTATTTTTCTTTTATCCTATTATGGGGACTTACTATTATTTTCTCTTATTATTGATTGTTAATTTTCTTCAATAGCTAAGCTACATGGACCATTTGTTAGTTGACAATTTATTGACAAAATCCATTAACTATCGATCAAATGTCAAAACATTATCAATTTTGATCATCAATTTGACATGATAGATTTAATCTAATCTGCCTCATTTCTCTAAACCTTGGCATGCTTGGAATTATGAAGTTAATGTTCATTTTTAAATGAAGTGTATTGTGCAAGACTAATTCAGAAACTTATGTTTGACCAAGAAAAAATGTCATCGTAGGAAGCTTCGACACGAACTCATGAGATGACATGATCGATGGTAAAATTCTCACATGTTTAAGAGAGATTTGATTGTCCAATATTCATTAGAGTGATCCTTACAAAACATATAGCGTAGGTGCTCAATTTAATATGTTCAACTCTAATGCTCAATTTAATATGTTATGTCAGGTGAAAAGACCTTCTTGAGAGTTCAAGTTTCGATAATTTAGAATAGAATAAACATTTCTATAAAAAAATATTCTCTTTAGTTGTCATGTCTAATTAGCAAGTAAACGTTTCTAAACTTGACTATAATATTTATTTGGTAATATATTTCTAAATTGATTATAATATTTATCTTGAATTATGTTTTATTCTATTTATATGTCATGTCTAACAAGCTTTCTTCATGTCCGATGAAGATGGGGAGTTTGATGGGGGTAACCCTGATATGGGTTCCTCAATGACTAAGTTGCTAGTCATAGGTGCCCAGCAAACCAATCACGTGAGTGATGATACATGTGACTTGATACAGAATGTGACTTGATACAGAATCTTTTTGCTTATTATATTTTGACGTATATCACTTTATAACTATTGCATATGTGCATATATATATTGTGATATCCTTGGATTTGTGCAATGGGAATCGGATCGTGATGAGATCACGATAATGAGATCGATTCACCTTTAAACACATATCCTAAATAATCCCGGTCATAGGTTACTCGAGAGGGACATCGTGATAACCGGATAGACTGGTGTGCTGTATACCCGTCCATATGATGGATGCAGCTGGTCTCATAGCTGCTCGTGTAGGGACACTAGGGATACAGTACAGGTGCTCATTGGAGAATGAGTTCACTGATTGATCCGCTTACGGAATGCTGGATGGTTGATGATGCCTTATTGTCAGACAGCGATTCCGTAGTCCTAGTGGTGTATTTGGTCCTTAGACTTGAGACACCAAGGATGTCCTGTATGAGTGCTCCACTCTTTGATACCAGACTTATAGGTTTGGCTGTCCCAGATCTAGTACAGCTGGTCATTGGGAGTGGTAGTCGACCTTACGAGGGCTATTGAGTGTCGATAGAGGATCATCCACTCTCGGCGTCATGAGAGGAATATCCCATGTGTTCTTGCTCAGACAAATCCCTGGCCAGGGTCATTCGGGTTGAGAGAGAAAGAGTTCTCCGAGAGAATCCGATTAGAGCGAGACTTGAGTAGAAACCGTATGGGTCTGACAGCACCATGCTCGATATACGGTCTCTGGGATATTAGATGGATGAGGGACTATAGGTACATGGTAACTAAGGACAGACAGGTCCAATGGATTGGATTCCCCTGTATCGTTTGGGGACTACGGCGTAGTGGCCTAGTACGTCTGTAGTCGATGAGTCGAGTGAATTATTACAGAGATAATAATTCACTGAGTTAGAAGGAGTTCTGACAGGTATGACTCACGACCAGCTCGATATTGGGCCTAGAGGGTCACACACATATGGTAGGCATTGCGATGAGTAGAGGTTCGGATATGAGATATCCGACGGAGCCCTTGTCTTATTGGATGCAGATCCAATACCCACTAGGGAAGGACCCATTAGGGTTTGACACGGGATCTCTATAAATATGAGGGATTCACAGCCTCATAGGCTAGAGTCTTTGCTTGCCCTTCCTATTCTCCTCTCCCTCTCCACCTCAGAGTAGGCCTGGAGTTTTGAGGAGCGTCGTCGCAACCCTGCTGTGTGGATTACCGCTAGAGAGGAGGACGCTTGACCTTCTTCACCCTCTCCTAAGGATCTGCAAGGAAACAGGGATATACGATCTCCCTAGGTAACACAATCTCTATACGCAGTTTTGTGTTTTGCGGATTTCTGCGCACCAATCTTCGCACGACGACGAACATCTTTTTGGGAATCGGGGATTTTTGTTTTCTTGTTCTTCCGCTGCGCATATGATGTCGCCCCCCATGATTTTCCAACATAAGTAACTTGTGACTGAGCAAGAAATATCAACCATTATTAGAATTGATTTAAGGAATGTCACCTTCATAGCCTATGTATCAGGGCTAACTAATAATAATTGAGTCAAAAAAGGCTCGAGAACCCTTACCCACCAAAGTAGAAGAAGACAATGGTATCGTTGGCCTTGATGCTGGTTTCAATCCCACATGAGGAGCACATGCCTAGTGACATAGTTCTTAAGATGGGTACGTTTGTTATTATATCCTTGGTAGAGACAACGAGCATACAAACTACGGGGGCTAAGGTAGCAATGGGAAGCCCTCTTAATGATGAGGGTACTAGAATGGTATATCCCTTTATCCCAAAGAACAACATAAAAAATGATATGGGTAAATTGATTTACCCATCAAAGACAAATATCTCGAATGTCATATAACTCATAGAAAATAGAGGGTTAGGGATATATAGGATGGAGATATGTGTCTTCTCTAAGATCTTATATTGTGTGTACTTTAAGATGTGTGCATGACATTCCCATTTGATGATCTCATGTAAGTTTAAGCCCAATGCCAATACAAATATGTCTCATGCTTAAATCCTATCACAATCTAATAGGAAAATAGAATATAGAATATACCCTCCATAAGCATTTAGGTTCATATAGCGATCTAGAGATCCCTATGTCCTCTTAGATTATTGGTGATACTCATATCTCCATCATAAGTTTATACGCATCCATAACGTTCAAATATGTATGAGAATTTTAAATATTTTTAAATTTTTAATAAGACAACATACGCTTTATTTAGTATTGTACTACATATTTCTTTGAGTTGTTTGTATTAATATTGTTAGTGCAATTGAAGAATATAAAAATAATAATGATTTAAATATGATAATAATAGCTATGAAATTAAAATGAATAAAATATTTTCTTGAATTTCCATCAGTTTATTTAGTTGCATGTGTTTTTTTTTATCATTATATTTGATTAGATGACTTGATGTGATTATATATCTATTTATTAAGAAAGTGCAGAGTATATATTGATATTGATGATAAAATTAAAGATATTTAAAAATTGCTTAATAACTTATATGACCATTATAATGTTAACTATAGAACATGATATCTTCCAAACTTATAAATCTATTCATCAAGTCAGTCAGTGAGAGTGACAAAGTTTTAAAGGATAAAAACTATTAGTATAAAGATTATAAAAAAAGGAAATCATCAAGCTCAAACTTGAAACTTAATATGTATATAACAATTTCTTTTGAGTTTCATGATAACACTATAGGTATAGAGTTTCTTATTATGAAACGATAGGTACGATACGTAATAAAATTTTTTAATACTAATAGAGATTACGGATCAAATACTAACAACTTTGATATCGACGGTAACTATCGAGCTAATCTTTAATGTAAGAGGATGAATCTTAGATGAAACCAGATGGAGCATCAGGAATTAGTGGAAGCTCAAGCATGCACCCATGATTAGATAAAGGTAATGAAACGAAATAAAGAGATCATCAAAGAAGGTAACGATATCATATTTGATATATTTATAAATTTACTTAATTTTATAGCAGATTTTTTAGTTATGTTATTACACATTTATACTCATTATTAAGTCATTATGGCTGCACATTAATTTTTTAAAATAAAAAAAATAAAATTATAATAGTTTTATATTATAAAATTATTTAAGTATAAAAATGAATGATTTTGAAATGATGGCCAAGTCTACTCGATTCCGAGATGACCATGGAAGATAAAGTTGGGAGCCTAAAGCTTCTCGTCATCATCATCATCATCGGTCCATCATTCCAACAATCAAGAAGTGATGGACAAAACGATTCGATCTCTTTCCCTTCTCCATCATCATGCTACTTATTCTACGGTAAACACTTCGGTGATGACATTCAAGTCCACAACAATAGTATATATTTTCTCTCTCAATATCTCATCAAAGATGCATTTTATGTAATAATCCTACACATATGGGGCTAATTTGTACTCATACTTAAACATAAATATAAAATTGATGTCATCGGAGACAACGCGACAATACAAACGTACATCTTCAAATTGCCTTCTGCCAAAGACTTCTCTTCATTTGTTTTGACCTGCACACACATCCGAGGGCGCATACAAAACATGATTAGGTCTTTGCTCTCATCACTCTCGATAGGGCACACTGGAGGTAGCTGGAGATTCCGTTCACACCTGAAATCCACTATCAGTCGTTTCACGAGGGCTGATCGGTGGATCCACAACAGTATTGAATTGTGATGAGATTACCGCAGGTGCGTTCACCTCCCAGGCTTTTTATTTCTGCGACAATGCCCTTTGATCCTATAGATGGATGATTAGAGTCATATAGAATTTTATATTTATAAATGTTCATACTTACCCTCAATCTCTAAGTTCAATGTATATAATCTTGTACAATTAGGGATTTATATATATATATATATGATGTTATGGTTAACTTTTATTAGTTGACTATTAATTAACGGCTAATTACACTCAAATTGACAATAACAATAATAATATTTAAAAATTTCTCCTCTTGAGTGTAATAATGTTAAGAATATTTAGTTTATCTGTAATTTTTTGTGTTTTAAACTGAAATTAGCTATATATGAATCATAATTAGTAGTGGTCAAAAGTATTTGCTCTTTAGATGTCTTTTAATTAGGAGATTTATTGTTATTTTTTAATTATTTAAAAATATAGTTCATAATAATATTTTATTTTAAACTATAATGATAAAAAATAAATAGTTTTTATTTTATTTTATTATGATCCTTAATATTTGGAGAGAAATGTACGTTTATTCTCACCATGAGGTTAACTTATCCTCTTCTTTGGTCATTATTGCCGATATTTAATGGTGGCCGGTACCACCGACCCCCCCAAAACACACACCACTTCTCGAGTCTTCCTCCTCTCGTTATCGTCTTCTCGTTTCGGAGGGGTCGCCTGAGGTAAATCCGATCTCTTGCAGATGTCGCCTTCATCTTTTTCTTCGATCGACCTTGTTTATCTTTAGGTTCGATCGACTTTTTTTTTGTTCGATCTGGTTCTTCTCTGTGATCGAAGGGGTCGCGTGAGGTGAATCTGGTCCCTCGGAGATTTCGCCTTCTTCTCTCTATAGTTCGACCAGTACTGGTTTTCAGCGGGTTTCCCGATCTGGTTGTTTTCTTCGGACTTGGGGTTTTCTGACTTTATCGGCTCCGGTTTTTGCCGCTTTTATAGCTGCGATTCTAACATCCTGGCGTGATATGATGTGTTCGTGGTTGATCGATTGTTCGTTTATGCTGGTTTGATTGTGTTCATTTGCTTGTGTGATGATGTTTTCCCTTTCCTTGTTTTTGGATTTCCTGATGTGCAGAACACAAGAAAATGGTGAAGGCTGTTGTTGTTCTTGGTGGCAGTGAGGATGTTAAGGGCACCATTTACTTCAGCCAAGAAGGAGATGGTGAGATATTTCGTGGGCTCATTGTCAACTCCGTGCTAGTCTTTTTCAAAGCTAGGTTTATGGTTTTCTTTTGTCATTTCCGTCGATATTGCTTTGGGAACCAGATCTTATTTCGGGAGATTGAACCCTTGTTGCAGGTCCAACCACAGTTACTGGATCCATCTCTGGCCTTAAGCCTGGACTTCACGGCTTCCATGTTCATGCTCTTGGTGACACCACCAATGGTTGCATGTCAACTGGTAATGACCATTTCCTTTTTCCTATCGGACATCAATGATCTTACTTAAAATAAGTCTTAGGATTAAGTACTTACATTTTCTTGCTTCTCCTGATGTTCTTCTGTCTTCCAGGGCCACATTTTAATCCTGTTGGGAAGGAACACGGTGCCCCTGAAGATGACAATCGCCATGCTGGTGATCTGGGGAATGTGACTGCTGGGGAGGATGGTAATTAATACTCTCTTTATTATCTGTATCAAGAAGAAAGTTGGTATGTCCTGGGCAGTCATTGCCTATGGTGAATGTTCTGGATGTATTAGTTTATTAATATATTAGATTTGATTCTTCAGGTACTGTTACCATTTCCAAAGTTGATAACCAGGTGATGTATTGCATCTACATTTTTTTAAAAATATTCTTCAAAATGAAACGATCCATATTTTGCTTACTGAAGTCTGCGGCATTGTTCTACATTGCAGATTCCCCTCTCTGGACCAAATTCGATTATCGGGAGAGCCGTTGTGGTCCATGCTGATCCTGATGATCTTGGAAAAGGTAATATTTACTTTTTCAAACAGTAATGTTAATATCATGGTCGATAGTTTGTCCATTTTGTAAAGCATCGTCTGATATTACTTTGATGTTTGAACAATGATTGTTTCTGTATATCATTTCCAGCTTTTTTTCTTTTTGCTGCACTAGAAGAAAATATAAACCTCATGTTTTTGTTCTCCTTTTTGCTTCTTAAACATCTCAAACACTTTGGTATAGGATTATGAATGAATTTTCATTTCATGACAAGTTTTGAGCACTGATTTGGAAGAACAGCGTGTGCTGGCATGACACTTGTACTTGAGCATGAGTGACCATAGGCAATAGCAGTAATAAGTCATAATTACTTTCTCCTGCCATTGTGATTTTTAACCAAGCACAATGGTAGCAACTAGGCCTGTTTAGGCAACATAGCATAAATATGTTTCTACTTTGCACAGAGCTGTCATCGATGGGATGAAAATCATTGACTGTTAATTCTTTCTTTGGGTTAAATGTTTGTTAATATGATTCTAGGACACATATTTGTAATGATAATTAATTGTCGAAGTAATCATTTGTTGGATTAGATTGTCAGGATTGACTGGAATGATTATTTTAAAAATAAAATATGAAATCATAAAATAACAAAACATAAATAATAAAATTAATGAAATTTAAAAATATTATATATTTTGAAAAAAAAAACACAGAAATGGAATATAAAATTTTAAATAATTGATGTTTGAATGACTTCATTGTTCCTTTGATCACCATGCTGGTAAAATGTTAGATAATTAAAAAGTAAATAAAGACAAATATATTTTAATTGGAGAGGATACCTGTGTGATCTTGGATAATTTCTGCATCTTTAGATATTGTTAGTGGCATCCTTGTTTCCTCAAACTAGTGTGTCTTATTGCCTTTCTCATCCTTACACCTTTTTGTGAGCAACAAAAATTGCAGCATTGGTGGCGATGATAAATATGATAACTGTGACGAATTGATAATGCAATAGTGGTAGCATCCTCTTTGTTTTGCAATTATAACAAAGTTTTATCTTCTTTGCTTTATATGGGGTTCCTTCTTCTCTTTTTTACATAGAAGTGGCCTCATCTTTTACTTCTCTAGAGGCTATTAAGTATGCAATTCGCCAAAATCATCAAACTCGTTGAGTTTGATTGGTTCTAATTGATGCTGACCATTTTTATGCTGTAAGGACCATAAATCAGTCAATTTTTTGTCAGCCTTGAATTATGCCGTTATGGATGAGTGTTTACTGTTGGAATTGGTTGATACCACGTGCTATTAAACTGTCACTCTTCAGATCTTGAAATTTTCCCATATATCTATAGATATATATCTAGGTTAGCGATTTATAGCATTTACTTGAAAGATGGAAGACCAAGACGATGCCCTCTTTATATAGTGCCTATCTTGCACAAGGAATTTGATGTTTTCTCTTCATTGTGATTATGTCTTATACAGCCCCATGAATCATGTCTTATTTTTACTATATTTTATAGCTCCAAATTTCATGTAGACACATATATATGAGGGAAAATTTACCTATCTAAGATCAAAGGATCCCTTTATGATTCATGGCTAAGCTCCATGCACCTTGCGGTCTGACATGTTTGCTTGTTATATTGTGTATTAATTTGGTTGGACTGAGCCACGGCAATGTTGCTCCCATGGTGCAGCTCATGTCAGAAGGAATGCGAATTCCATCTGACATACATATGGTATAGTGAGCAAATTTGCTCTGACAAGCTTTGTGCTCTTTTATAGGTGGACATGAGCTGAGCAAAAGCACTGGAAATGCTGGTGGAAGGGTTGCCTGCGGTGAGTTTTACTGTTCTAATTGATTCAGCTGTTTTCTTTCTTGTCTATTTGTTTATCCATGTCCTTGCTCATTCCAATTTTGCAAACTGCGATCTCAAATTATACCTCTAATTTTTATATTTATATTAACTTTCTTTGTTTTCCAATTGGCTCTTTTTCTAGGGATTATTGGACTCCAAGGTTGAGCTAGTTGTAGAATTCCAGTAGTCTGTGAGTGGAGGGAATGCTTTATTATGCTCTGCAGCACAATTAATCAAGAGAGGCATTAGCCTGGAACTCCTATGCTTCCTTTTCCTTATTAGCATTATTATGGTTAATAAGCAACAAACTTATGCAGTGTATACTTATGCTGTAGCAGTGAGGTGCGTTTTGCATTAACTTCGTTTTGCGATTATTATGTGATGTTGCTTCCTCTTTGCCTTTCTTGTTTGTGCTGCCAGCATATGGCGAAGTGCTTGTGTGGTTCTAAACCTGATATATTTTGATGGGCTCTCTTATTTTTTGTTTATCGTACATTATCTTAGTGGTTACTTTATGCTCTAAAAGTCCGATGAATTAATTCTCTTAAGACATATCAGAGCCATTGTACTCTGAAATCTCAATCAGTGACTCTTTTTTGAGTAGACTATACTATTAATCATGAACTTGTTTATATTTATCTAGCCACAAAAAGGAACATGGGTTGATGAGGAATCATAATGTAATACTTAGAACCCGTGCCATTATAAATTCTGATTTTGGGTCATCAAATCAAAATATTATCATTATTTTTTTAAAATTTGCAAGCTATTAGTACATGCTTGCATATCAAATGCATCAAACTACTCGTATGCATGTACTTTAATGCCGATGATAATTATAATTCCAAAGGAAATATTTACGTTAGAGCGGTGCAGGACTTAGTGGATCGACCGATGAATGAAAACCCATCCCAAAATCTCTCACCGCCATTCACAAGCAAGGGTGGGGCCAACCGATGTTCACCGATCAGTACTCGCACTATTAGCTGATAGGTGTCACATAACGTCCTCAACTCGGAGCTCATCGGGATGGGATGCTGGATCTTGCACCCGATGGGCATCTCGCCGACGCCCGTAGAGGACCCTTCGCTTCTCTCTTCTCCGCCTACCAAATTCGCCTCCGCTTCCAAGCTTAGAAGCGGCGTCGTCTACCGAAAGCCCCAATTCCTCACCCATCGATGGCTCTGCGCCCCAAATCCCCAACCTCGCCCACTCCGTCTCGCCGCGTCCGCCGCTGGACCCCCGGATGAGGAGGAGGCCGAGGAAGCCCCGGTCCAGGAACTTAGGGTCCCCGAAGCTTGGTTGACCCCTTCGAACGCTTTACAGGTTCGCCTTCGTTTCTTCCTATTGATTCTTTATTTGCTGTCTTCAGTTTGTGCCGAGTCGAACAATTCTTCAAATACTGGAAGCGAACGTGGAATGCTGAAGAAGAATAATAAGCAATTTTGATCTTACCGCTTTGAAGGAACTTTTAGATGTTAGAACCATTTAAAAGTCAAATATTTAGAACTGGGGAGGGGAGGGGAGCGGCGGCGGGGTGTCCTGCACGCTACTTTTGTTTAGTAAGGTCAGATCGAAGGGCATCTTAGTTGTAGCACACAATTGCTACCAGGCCTCTGACAATGCAACATCAGCGACGTCAAGTGAATTCTATTATTAGGAGCAGAAGCAAAAGAAGAGGACTTGGTCGGTGGAGGTTTTGTACAAGACGAGGGACAAGAAGACCAGTAGGAAGAAGGGTAACAGAAACATGAAGGACGGGGAAGGGAAAGGGAGGTCAGATGGTGTCCTTACAACCTTGTCCGTCTGGTCTTCGCCATCATCCTTGTCACCATCTTCAAGAAGTTGTTCACCTAGCTCGACCACTACACAAGAAATGTCTACTCGCTCATCCGTGTCTCCTTTATTGCCATCCGTTCAGCAATGGCAAAGGCAAAATCCCCCTCAGCCACCCCTCATTGCCTAAAAGGAGAGCATTTTCTTCCTCATTGGAGCAGATCGCTACTTTGCTCATCATTTCCCTCGTTGCCCACTCTTACGTCTCCTCCGACCTTGTCTGTCTCACCCACGACAACAACAAGCTCAGAGTCAGTAACAGCCTTGGCCCCCTCCACCTCATCAAGGAGGGCCAGCGCCACCAAGGCCAACTCTAAGAGCTTTAAGCAAGTGGTTCTCACTGATGCCTTCTCCACCTTTACAAAGTTCCTCAAGCAACTCCCTGAAGGTCTAGTCCATGGTTACCGAAGATGTCCTGAGATGCTCTCTATCGTGGAAAAACAAAATATTTATTCTGCCATATGGACTATTTGATCCAAGCCAACCAGAGAACTTAGGTTTGATTTGATTATATTAGAATAAATGAAAGATTTGATTGTTACAGTACTATTAAGTCAAAAAAAAAATTTAGGACCACCTCAAAACAACATCAATGGTTGAAGGACAATTCATGTAATTTAGCCTTTTCACTTTGTGGGTTTTTTCCTGTTGTGGGATATATTTTCTCGATTCTACGGTGGCAGGAAAGAGTTCTAGTCTTTGGTAAAGCAATCAAAATTTGACAAGCATTAGTTCTTGGTTAGTGACAAGGCCTCTTTATAGGGTGTATCGTCCACCTTCGGTGGAGCAGCAATAAGGTGACAGCACTGCAACTCACAGTGGAATTGTGAATCAGGTTATCATTTGACAAAGTTTTATAATGTTCAAATAATTATATACAACAAATTCAGCTATTTGATTCACTTCACGATAGAGAGGTCTTATGACAAGAGATGCTATTAGGAAGCCTGAAATTGGCACCAGCGAATGGGAGCCTGGAAGTGCATTATATTCAGTCACTAAATGTTAAGAAATTTCATCTGCATGTTTGTCTCTATGCATGGGAGAGTGGGTCCAGATACTGTGATAAAGGGCAGGAATCAACCTTTCATATGGAAGGTTAGGTTCTTATATCACACACTTATGTTTTTTATGAAGACAATTATCTATATCACCAGATGAACGATCCGGGTCTTCATAGTCTGACTATGATGATAATGTATTGGAATACTTAAATGTGTTAATCCATCACACTAATGTGCCACGCTTTTTGCTACTATATTTAAGTCCTAAAGTTGCATGATCTTAATTATAAATGTTCCAATTCACACTTGGATTTTCCTAGACTATTTGGTAAACCAATCAATCATGACATATAGAAGTGTTCATTTCTTGGCACCCGAGACCTCGATGTGCTTCATTATCCATTATTTCTACTACTTGCTTGTCAGTTCTAGCACAATAAATCTCAGTTATGTGGTGCTTCTTCAGGAATCAGAATGGCTTAGAGTAACTCTTCACAAGTGGCTGGACGACGAGTATTGTCCCGAAGCTGCTAATGCAGAGATCAGCAAGGTTGCTGCACGCTCATACTATGAGTCCTTGATGGAGCAGCAGTCAGACCTGGGCGAAATATTGCTGAAGATGGCAAAGGATTTGGAGATGGTATCATTCCAGGAAAGCTTCCATGGAGCCTTCTCATCCGCTAATGCTGCCATACACTTAGTAACTCTGCGGATGAACTCGATGGCAGGGCGGTAGGTTCATATGATATGATGGAGACATCTTTGTGGTGATTGTTTTGTGATCCAAGACATGCAATCCCTGAGTGTGAAAGAATTACTTGGAGCATAACAAGAATGCTCTCCTACAACTTATCCTCCTTTGTCATTTGGATGGAAGCCTTTGCAGCCTTTTTTGTTTTTCTGTTGCGCTATTTGGACAGAATCACAGCTTTCTCATGAATGGACCGAGTGCGTCCTGACTAACTCTCGGGGTACCCGAGTTGTCTACCTGTCCAGTCACTGTGGGAATGGAGTGGGACCCATGAGAGACATGGTCTGACATAGCAGACCCACCACCCGAACGTATCATTTGTGGAGATGTGGAACGCCGCGGGACTCGGGTCTTTGAGGCGGACCCCATCCTGATGGCCAATGGAATTCTCGGTTACTTATGGGACTTTTGCTCGAGTCAGCCAGGTGAGCGGGTAAGTTCTGAAACGGGTAAGGAAAGAACTCGCCCTTCCACAATAATAAATCCTCGGCCGCCGAGTTAGGGCTCCGGCGGAGGTGCATTCACCCCGAGGCGTAGCTCCTCAGCTCGACCTCTCGGAATACTTCCCCTTGTCCTCCGCTTACGGTCTTCGAGTTCTTCGCCCTCGCGATTGCTCCCCGTTCCGCGGTTAGGACGCTGAGCTCGCCCCTTCTTCGGGCGCAAGGCAACCCGGGTAAAATCCTGTTCTCCCGTTCACGGTTCGAGATTCCGGATGTGGCAAGGATTTACGATTTTGGTTTCTTCGAAGGATTGTAGCTCGTGGAGTAGGGCTTTTGTTTTATGTCGTTGCTATTTACTGTTAGGGTTTTGATGGAGTTGGATATCTTTCTCGTGGTGTTGAGATTTTTTGGTAGCGGTTTATTCTCTCTACGATTTTGTTGAGTAAGAATGGGTGTTTGGTTTTTCGACTCTTAAATATATGGTTTCTGCTTGCCAAAAGAATGAAGTGCGACTTATGTAGCTGTTTTTGGGATCCAAGCGATTGTGTTGACTGATCTTGTTCTGTATTAGGTGAGTTGTTATCGATTATTTTGGACTTTATACCCCAATGGAGATTGCGCGAGATATGTGACTATCAATTTAGCTAATCATTTCATGTATTTGCTCTACTTTTTGTCTGTTTTGCTGATGACAGCTATCATTGTTACAAGAAAGTGTGACATGATTGTTTGTAGCTCTCATTTTTCCATAATCTCAAGAGAGTCTATAACAAAATTTTGGACTTCTAGCCACGATATCATTGTCATAAGAGAGCCTACAATGATTGCTTATGGTTCTTGTTCTGCAGGTTCTGAATTTTCGGACTTATAGCTGGATTTTGATGCGGGCAGGTGATAAGGGTCTTGTACTGTTCTTTGCTACTGAGAATATGACATTTTGTAGTTTTTAAGTGTTAAACTTTCTAGTTGACTTTCTGCTCAGTGCCTGGATGGCTGTGGTTTTTCTTTATCCTAATCTTCTAAGCTACATAATACCTCAGGGCCATAATGTAGCTTGTGCTGTAAGCTTTCTTTTCTCGTTTTTCAAAAGATTGAACTGACCTTTCTTTGGACTGAAACAAGTTATTAGCAGATTGTAAGAGTGTGATTCTAATGTTAAACTCATATTGTGTTGTTTTGTCGGGTAATGATTATCTACCTTTTTTTTTTCTGGAGTTATATATCTGTGGCAGCTTCCTCTAAGGCTTCATAACTAAATTGAAGATTACTGTCAATAGGCAGGTAAAAAACTCAACCTTATTCGTTGCAGTTGCAGCACGTGCAACTGACGTAAACCATAGAATTTCACTAGTGCTTGGATAAAAGGGGATGATAGCCTTTGTTGTAGGAAACAATGTGCACCTCAAAGGCACAAATAAGCTGATGAGGCAATGGCAGATGATCTTCAGGATTTATTTCATTATTTATGTTATAGGTTTGTTCTTTTGGCCTTCAATAATCATCTTATTTTAATCTCTATATTGCAACGTTAGAAAAGATACCTAGGGACATATCAGATTTCATGGCTGTTAAGGATGTTCAGGGTGCTCGACGAAGGTGAAATTATGATGTATGGATCATTAGCTGTAGCTTCATGGCTGTGACGTCATTAATAGTTAGTGCTGATCATTAGTTTTCCTGTCTCTCCTTCGTTTTTGATGGTTCTTTCTTCCTCTCTTCTTGCTCGACCTTGAAATATTTTCCTCTTATGTACACTTGCTTAAGGCAAACTGCAGACCTAGTAGGCTGTGTGGACTTTGACAGCTAATTAGATTAGCAGAACCGTAGAGCATATACATAAGGTTAGTGCATATATGGAGGCTTGATGCTGTAATGAAGCTTAAAAAACACTTATTACAAAGAAATTTTGCTGTAGATGTTAGTAGAGTTGTAGATATAGGGAGAATTGTAGAAGATATATATTATAGCAGCTGAAATTGAGTGTAGGAAAGTTAAAAGTTTATAGTAAGGGGTTAAAGACATGGGACATACATATGTACTTGCTAGAGTTAGGGGAAGGGGAATTTAGTTATTATTAGATGCATGATATTGAAGACTAAAGGTTGCTTGTACATGAATGAGATTAAGGAGAGATAGATAAATTATTTAACAAATGCCCTATTTTTTTGGTAAGAAGAGTAATAAGACTAAATTATAGATTTGTTCAAAAACTAGGACATGTAAGGTAAATAATGTTTTGAAGAGGATAAAAATACTCGAGTTAAAATAAAATGTTGTGTATATGGAGGTTTGGAAGAGCTTAGAAGATTAGGTGATCATTCAGATAATTAAATTATTAAAAAAAGTTAAAAAAACCCTGGTGAATGGGAAGTTTTTCTGGATGCCAATTTAAAAGAATAGGGTGTTATTAAATGTCTTTCTAATGGCAGCATATTTAGGACAACAAGTAATACTGTGAAACTTTGTAAGGATGATTGAACAAAAATTAAGATATGAAGCATGTTTTTTCTGAAAATCATGTTGGATTTCATGCCTAGGAGGATATATTATAGATGTTATTTATTAATTGGCCTCAATGGAAAAAATATATATAGGTAAAAAGTTGCAAGTGGTTATTATTGAGATAGAAAAAGTTTAAAATTGTACTAATTCCCAGGAATACAACGTGTGTTGTAAAAAAGAATTTGTATCTAATAATTAAATTGGTGATAAATGATATGTACAATGGAGTTTTCAATAATGTTAGAACAATAGGAGTATTTAGTGAGCTTGGTAGAGCTACATGCTTATGTGAAGCATCACTTTTAAGTCATTTTTTTGCACTAATATTTGGTGAACTTGCTAGGTAAAATTAATAAAATTTCTTGGTGCATGTCGTATGCTAATGATATTATTTTGATCGATCAAAATCCAGGGGATTGATTTCAAACGCATGATGGTATTTTCTTAAATCCAAGCATATAGTTTGATTGCACAACAATCCATAGTTAAGGAAGATAAATTTGATCAATAGTTTAATATTAAGCAATTCATTGCATGTTGGTAAAATATGTTCAAAGTCCTTGTTAGCTTTTCAATCCAAGTTTTTTTAAATGTTTGTCTCTCATTCAATAAAGATTATGTTGCTTTCAATAGAGAATAGGAAATATGATTAACATAACATTTAACATGCTGAAGTGTGTTAACCATTTGTATGTAGGCAGCCAAAAGTATATATCCTCATTGTTACATTACATACCTACTTGAAGCCATAAAAGATCAATCCAGCATAGTTTTGTCCATGCAAGTTGTATTAACAAGGTACTTTTATGATACATGAATTATGGAGATGGCTTTTGGTTAAGATTGAAAACTAAAAAAATAGAAATAAGATTAATAAATTCTAAAAAAATAACACAGGTATAATGACTTCATTTATAGATAAAATAGTTTTGAGCTGTAGCATAAGAATAACGTGTATGATATCACTGTTTTCGAAAGAAAATTACAGACATGGTCTTATACTGCAGGTTTTTGCTTGGACCTTTGCTAATATAATTTCATCAGGAAAATTGGCCTCGAAGCTTCTAAAATTGGATGAAATGTAAGATTTCGGAAGTTACATATTGGCTTTTTGGTGAACCCTTGTATTTGACAATCTCTTATTGTTATATAAAGTTCTGGTACTGTATTCAGGTACATCAATTTCATTAAATTGTGGTGAGTATTGTTGATGGCCTACTGTCTGCGGTGATCTACCAGAGAAGAAGCTTGTCTTGAAAGGAATTAAAATTAAATGAGGATTGCTCTTTGCTATGCTTTGCGTCGAAACCTGAGCACGAAGAGGAGTCGTGATCTTTTTTGTATATAGATTTTCAAGAGTGGAAAATCATCAAGCGCAATCTGGCAGTACAAGTGTGTTCTGTCATTTCTATTACATGATGGAGTGTAATAAGGAAGAGGCTATCAGAGCGAGGGAAGTTGCAGAAAAGAAGATGCACAGTAGAGATTTCATTGGGGCACTTAAGATTGCTCGGAAGGCCCAGCATCTCTTTCCAGAGCTTGAGAACATCTCTCATATGTTAACTGTCTGTGAAGTTCATTGCTCTGCTGATGCTAAAATTAACGGAGAGATGGACTGGTATGGGATTCTGCAAGTAGAGCCAACAGCAGATGACTCATCTATCAAGAAACAGTACCGAAAGCTTGCACTTTTACTTCATCCTGATAAAAACCAATTTGCAGGTGCTGAGGCTGCCTTCAAGTTAATTGGAGAAGCACATAAGATTCTGTCCGATCGACTAACACGACAACACTATGATGTTAAAATGAATGTTAATATCAGAACTGCCTCTTCCAGGCAGCCTGCTCCACAGATGAGGAACAGCTTTTATGCTAGAAGCAATTTCAGTGCAGTGTCTTTTAATGGCCTAAATCAGCAACAGCAGCAACCATCAGCTTTTGCTACTGCCAATACATTCTGGACTATTTGTCCTAATTGCAGCATGAGATACCAGTACTACCTTAGCATATTGAACAAAACTCTCCGCTGTCAGCATTGTTCGAAGCCCTTCATTGCATATGATTTGAATGCAGAAGCTGCGCCTTCTGGGGTAAAGTCTGGTCAATCCTGGAACAACGTTGGAAATTCACATCATCAGATTCCAGTTCAGCAAGCTAATAATGTTAACCTGCAAAGCCAATCTGGAAATGCCTCTTCTAGTACAGGGCTTAAGAGTGGTGTTGGTGGAGGACCATGGGCCCCCTTTGGGCATGGAGGTGGACCTACAAACATGGCAAACATGGCTACAGATGACAGAATGGATGTTAAAGGTGTTGCAAGTAATGAGGTTCAGTTTGAGGAAAAGAACCCCAGGCAAATGAATGAAGGAGGGAAGACTGCTAAGCCTTCAACTGCCAATGCTAATCTGAAGAGGAGCAGAAAGGTGGCTGTTGAATCCAGTGAATCAGATAGCACTGATGTTGAAGAAGACATAGCTATTGAGGTAGATGGCCCTCAAGCAAAGCAGTATTCTTCATCGTCTGCACCACGAAGGTCAACCAGGCTTAAGCAGAATATTAATTATAGTGAAGTCGGAAGCGAAGATGATGATGACTTTATAAATTCTCCTAGTTACAAAAAGTGGAGAGGTGAGTCATCAGGTAGTGCTGATGGGCATGCAGGATCGTCCCATGCTGATACTGATGGGGTGACTTCGAGTGTCAAAGCCACTGAATTTGGTGATGATAAAATGGAGAACATTTACAAAGATGATGCCTCTGAAAAGCAACCACTAAATGGAAGTGAAGGTGTTAATGTAGATCCAACAGGGGAAAGCAAACTAGATACAGGCACGGAAGAGAAGTTAGGGCCTGCAGCGGAGTCTAGCATTGATTCCAGATCTAAGACCTCAGCTGAACATGATACATTGACATATCCTGATCCAGAATTTTACGACTTTGAAAAACTTAGGCATGTAAATAAATTTTCAGTTGACCAGATATGGGCACTCTACGATAATCTTGATGGAATGCCTCGATTCTATGCACGAATTCGTCATGTACATGCCCCACATTTCAAGTTGCGGATAACTTGGCTTGAGCATAATCCCTTAAATGAAGTTGAGACAGTCTGGTCCGGTGAGGAATTGCCAGTTGGTTGTGGGAATTATATACTAGGATCCACACAGTTTGCTGAAGATCATCTGATGTTCTCACATATTGTGTCTTGGGAAAAGGGGAAAAGAAGGAACTCATATGATATATATCCTAGAAAGGGTGAGGTTTGGGCTCTCTTCAAGGACTGGAATGCTGGGTGGAGATCTGATGCTGGCAATCATAGGCTGTATAAATATGAAGTTATAGAAGTACTTTCAGATTTTGCAGTGGATGCTGGAATCAGCGTGATTCCCTTGGTTAAGATAGAAGGTTTTGTGAGCTTGTTCATGCGAGCAAAGGAGATGGCTATGGCTCCATATATGATACCACCTAATGAAATACTTAGATTTTCTCACGGTATCCCTTCTTACAGGTTGAATGGGACCGAAAAAGAAGGTATTCCTCAAGGTTGTCTGGAGCTTGATCCAGCATCTCTTCCTACTGACTTTTCAGAGTCATTTCCTTCGGTTAGTCTTGGTGGTGGTACAAGTGGAGTTGGAAATTTGAGTGAATCTCATGTTTCCTGTTTCAAGTCCACAGACAATGAGGTGGAACCTGGAATGAAGGATGTTACTCATGCAGAACTATATCAAGCTGGTGGACGCCAGCAATCAGAAGCTTGGAAGCATGCACAAAATGATACAAAGCAGCCTGAAGTAGTGATAAGAGAGGAAGACAGGTTAGATGCTGCTGATATCCATGATAATTCTGCTGAAAATGAAAATTCATCTCCAACGTCATCGTCGAGCCCCCTTGTCGTTGAATATCCTGAAGCAGAATTTCACAATTTTGATGAGGGGAAGTCAATAGAAAATGTCCAACGTGGTCAGATTTGGGCATTATACAGTGAAATAGATCAGTATCCCAATTACTATGGATGGGTGAAGAAAGTTGAGTTAGAAGATCATAAAGTGCATATAGCATGGCTTGAGGCCTGTCCTGTATCAGAGGAGGAGGCACACTGGATACAAGAGGGAATGCCGGTTGCATGTGGTACATTTAAAGTGGAACAGCAGAGTGTGGCATTTGAGAACATGGGTATGTTTTCTCATCTTGTGCAGGCCAAACCAAGTGCCAGAAGAAACCGATATGACATTCTTCCATGCCATGGTGAGATTTGGGCTGTATACAAGAACTGGAGTGCTGGATGGAGCCGTTCAGACTGGCAAAACTGTGAGTATGATGTGGTGGAAATTTCTGAATGCACCGATGCTGGCCTGAAAGTTCGACTTTTGACAAAGGTCGATGGTTATAGAGCCGTTTTCAAACATGAAAACGAAGGAAAAGCTGTGACCATGGATGTACCAGTCAATGAATATACTAGATTCTCTCATAAGATACCTTCATTCCGACTGACAAACGAAAGAGGAGGGAAACTTCGTGGTTATTGGGAGCTGGACACTGCATCTATACCTGACATTTTACTTATCTCGGACTCCGCATGATACTCGGTTACCTTCAGCAACTTATGGAAACCTTGGGTACCTTCAGCAGCTTATGGAAACCTTGGGTACTTGGTTAAAGAGATCAACTTGGGTACCTTCAGCAGCTTATGGAAACCTTGAACTGCAGTGCAGGGTTACTGCAGGTTGGTGATTCCATGTCTACACATGGGTGCCTGTGTGAGGAAAGGCCGCACAATGCATGGGAACCTCTGTTCTGTTGAGTTTGCAATCAAGTCTCATAGTTCACTATGCTCCTATGTGAACACAAGCCAGAGTGACCGAATTTTCGCGAGGTGTGCAAGAAGCTGCCAGCTAATGGATGTTGCAGATGATGCTTTTTCATCCATTCATCCTCTGTAGGCGTGTAATCTCCTCCGACTGTTGCAATCTAGGTAACTCAGAAAAATATTTAAAGTTTGCTCTTAGCTTCGACTTAGTCATTGCTTTCGTCTCAATCTGCTTCACTTTATGCGGTCTGGCATTTCTTCTTATAATATATATATATATATATATATATATATATATATATATATATATATATATATATATATATATATATATATATATCTCCTCTCCTTGAATGGCGCTGGTCGTGTGGGATTCAAGACATTTCTTTTTTGGTTCTACCTCAAGCTAATGTAAGCTTACGGAGAGAGATCAGATGTCGCCACGAATCCATAAACACAATCCTGGGCGGCTATATGATGCAGGACGCCAACCAGGGATATATAATTATCTCCCATTTCTATCCATCCCACATCGAGAGAGATTTGCAACAGACGGTGTGGGCCCTTCCTTCCTTATGATACATTTGACTGGTACTCATATTTTAAATCCAAGACTGGATCTTATCCTGTTAAGTTATGCCTGATAACAAATATCACAAATGATCGTATCGCTCTTCCAACAGAAACAAAAAGTTGTTGTGATGATCTTCAATCTCAGAAGAAAAATAACATTCACCAACAAACTGCTACAGAATCTCAATCTCAGCACTCGTGAGGATCTTCTTGCTTCTTCGTCATATGTTTTCTCCAAGGATTAAGAGCTTCTCTGATAGCTTGAGCTTCTTCAGAGCTCTCCCAGGCACGTTTTTCCGACTCCAGCACGGTGACCTTGTCGTCTGCCAAAAATACCGAGATGGTGCATGAAGAACAAACAATAGTGAATCTAATAACACATAAAACAAGTCAATACATGAAGAACAAACAATAGTGAATCTAATAACACATAAAACGGCATCATTTGTCATGCACAAGTCAATACATGAAGAACAAACAATAGTGAATCTAATAACACATAAAACGGCATCATTTGTCATGCACAAGTCAATACAACCACAACAACAACGGCAGCACACAAAATGTCGATACACATAATACAACAACAACAACATCAAGACCATAAAGCCCCAACTTATCATCCAAGCTTAAGTTGGCTTGAAACCATGGAGTGCGGAAAGAACAATAGATACTGTCACGATACACAGTCGAAGCTTAATCAAAGTGATCTCATGCTATTCTCCCTCGTAAATAAAGACCATTTCCATGAATATGGATTTTGGGATTTTGGATTGTCCCCAAACAATTTCCCTTCAATATTTTTGTTCACAATATCGATTTATATGTCAAAAAAAAAGAAAAAAAAAGATACCTACCAATGTTTACTAATCCGATCAAGGATCGGTACGCCGAACCATATAACTTGGTACCGATCCATATTCATCTTTTCTTGGTGCCACCAATACCTAAACTGGTATTCGACGGCGATCTTAAATCTTGACAACGACAACTTTGCATACTTAGAACAACTCATTTTGGTGACATGTACATAAATACTATTTATTCAAAGACAAACACTTGTTCATGTACCTATTTGATCTTTTCAATCGACATTGGCACTTGAAATAACAAGATGGAAGAGTATGGCTTTTGTTTGACACATGATATCATTTGAAGGGAGAAAAACCATAGCACATGACAAACAAAAAAAGAACAAAGATGATAAGTCTTATCGAGTTAAAAAAAATCTCAAAGGTGAGCAAAAATTATGGTCATGCACTAGAAAGTTTTATTTGAAAACAAGTGACACTTAAAACGGAGTGAAAAACTTTGGACAAAAAAAAGTTCGATGAGTCAAATATTCCTCTTAAAAGAGTGGAAACACAAAAAGTATGCTAAGGTTTTAGATGCAAATGAAGGCAGCTATTAGATAATAGATGCAAATGAAGCACTTTGATCAATGATCACGCTTTAACCTCTCAAAACCTAAATTAATTTGCTAGTGCCACGAGAGATGCCCTAATTTGAGCACAAAAAAAAAGCCGATGAAACAACTCAATTTTTTTGATTAGATGCTGATGCTAATACTACTACTACTCTCCGTCTACTCTCCTCAAAAGGATCGAACTTTGTTGTATTCTACTACAAAATATTCCAGCCCTAGAAATTCCAGCTTTCCCACGAAATCACAAACAATAAGCCCCCCCGGGGTGTCCAAGGAGAATAACAACAACAAAGCAACGCGCAAAGGGGCAAACAAATCCATAAATAAGAAGATTAGGGGAAGAGAAAGGAGGATGCTTTACAGAAACCGGTGTGGATCATGAATAGCTCCATCGAAGCCCCGATTAGCGCCGATACCGCCGCAATCTTCAAATACCAGTCCAGAAACTTCATCTGGAACTGCGATTTCGACGGAAGAGCAAACGGCGGTGGAGGAGACGAAGGGGGTTCGTCGTCGAGGAGGCGAAAGACCCGGCATCGCTGTGGTCACTTGTGCTTTATCGACACGGGTCGCCGGGCCTGACCCGTTCCGTGAAATCCATTTAGTAGAAAAGGAAACTTAAGTCGAATCAAATAAAAAAGGAACGCAATCGAACAGAAGAATCTTTAACAAGACTTGATTTGCTTATTAGATCCAAACTCGACGAACACAATCTAAGGTTTCTATGACTCACGGCTAATTCTCAAAGTATTGACTTTAACGCACTTCATTTTACTCTTAATTAGGCCAATTTGGGTCATTCATAACAATCCTTTGGATCGGGGTGCCACAGTTCGGGAACCATCGATATTAATTCTTTAGTTTGGGGTCTAATTTGATCAACTAGTTTCAGTTGATTAAAATAATTTTAAGATACTCCACGAAGATTAAACTCATGTTATTAGGCTTTAAATCTAAACGATTTTATCGTATTAACCACTACATCACATACTTATTTAACTTATTTAGAATCATTGATTTCGTACTAATTTTTAAGCGTTAGAACTAAACGGTATGACTTCAATTTCAATTCGATTTGGAACCACCGAACTATTAACCCGATTCAACTTTATTTACATAATCCAAATCTACAAAGACTCGTCTACGAGTAAACGATGATATGATGATTCATGGCTAACATGAAGGTGTTAAATTTAGCACACTACATTAGTTAATAATTAGGTCAATTTGGATCGATCATATTACTCGAGTAACTATGAGAAGAAATGACTAGTTGGATTTTATTGATACTTACTGAGTATGAATTTTTATACACAAAGAAGGATTCAAAAGTATGATAATTACATGATTTTTTCAATCAATAATAATATAAAATATTCACTACATTATTTCATAATGTAGGAGGTCACGTTGTTGAGATCATGATCTTCGTTATTGATAGAATCATGATAATATATTATCATAATTTTTATGATTTAGAATCATGATAACATAATATCAAAATATTAAGAGGATCATGATAATCTTATCATGATTTAATTTTTTCAATAATATCTTTTCAAATATGCTCTCGTAAGATAGTGCTCCTATCGGAGACACCAATCTTGGATCGAAGTATATGGAATTACTAGTGAGACAAAGGCTTGGTAAAAGTATCTACAAGTTGACCAGAAGATTAGATATGAGAGACATGTAGCTTACCATTTTGAACTTTGTCACGAACAAAATGAAAGTCGATAGCTATGCGCTTCATTCGAAAGTGAAATACAGAATTAGCACATAGATATGTTATCCCAATATTCTCACAATATATAGATGGAGGATTAGATATTGTGATAAATAATTCATTTAATAATAATTGAATACAATAAATATCAATAGTTGTAGAAGTAACCGCTCGATATTCAACCTCGTAGAAGATCTTGTAATATTTCTTATAACTCTTAGATATTAGATTGTGACCAAGAAATATAATATAAGTATTAATAGATGTCCTGTCATCCTTATTACCTGCCCAATCAGTATCTGAAATTATATAAAGCAATAAAGGAGAATTTTTTTAGATAAAGAAGCCATTATCAATAGTGCTCTTTAAGTATCGAAGAAGGTATTTAACATATATCCATTGGAAGTAGGCTTTTATATAAATTAAAATAATTTATTCACTTCATATGTAATATTCAAGCGAGTAAATATCAAATACCGTAGACTATCAACAACTTGACGATATTCAATGACGTCACTAAGATTAGCACTATCAAATAGAGTAAAAGGAACACTTGTAGAGATTAGTATAGTAACAATATTGGCTTCAAGCATTTTGGTACGACCAAGAAGGTCATGAATATACTTTTGTTGAGAAAGAAATAGATCATTTGCTTTGTGGATTACTTGAACACTAAGAAAATAGTTGAGAGACTCAAGATCTTTAATAGAAAACTTATTTCCAAGCTGCTGAATAAATTGATTAATTATTACTGATTTATTATCAGTAATAATTAAGTCATCTACATAAATTAATAAAAATATGATTATGCCCTCGTGAGAATAAATGGATAACAAATTATCAGATCGAGAATTATGAAATCCAACTAAGACTAGAAGTATTCTATGTTCATGATACCAAGAACGAGGAGCCTACTTGAGACCATAAAGAGCCTTCTGCAACTTATAAACATGTTGAGGAAAATTATGATCAATAAAGCTTAGAAGTTGCTTTATAAATATATCTTCGAAAATATAATCATTAAGTTGTTAAAGTCTCCAATTGTTAGACAAAGCTAGACATAAAATAATATGAATTATTATTGGCTTGGGCTAAATGTGTTATGGTACTCAAGGCTTATTAATAGACTCATTAAGGTTTCGTTTGATATGAAAAACCTATTTGCACTTTATAAGGTTTTGAGTTCCATGTACCATTCCGTAATAAAGCATTATATTCTTTAGACATTGCTACTCACTATTCGAGAATTTTTTAGATTTGATTAATAGTAGAAGGCTCATAAATATAATCTTGGGATTGTTTTATGAAAATAAAGAAATATTTATTTAGTTTAAAGACTTGATTTTAAGATCTAGTAACTATCGGATGAATTGGTATACGGTCGATGACATCTCTAAGACGTATTGGACGAGAAGAATTTAAAGTATGGGTACTGAAACCAAATCTTATTGTGAATTCTCTTTTTACATGACACTCTCGTGAGGAAACCGGATGGATGAGAAAATCTATTATTCATCATGCACTATTGAGAAAGGGCTTGGTGAAATTTGAGTAGATAAAGTGTTCGGATTGGTGGGAGGGGTTAATGTTTTAACCTAAACAAGAATGATAATATTGAGGTGGTTCATGAATTTGGGGAACTCAATAAGTTGTCGAAAGTTAGTGTAGGTAAAAGTGATTTATAAGAAAAAATAAATTATATAAAATCAACTTGATAAGAAATAAAAATTCTTTTAGTTGATGGATCAAAACATTTAAAATCATTTTGATTAGTAGAATATTTAAGAAAAATACATGATTTTGATTGGATTTCTAGTTTGTTATGGGTGAAAGGTTTTAACCATGAATAATATAGACATTAAAAAACACATAATTTACTATAGTTATGAGTGGATCTAAATAATTTTTTAAATGATAAAAATATATTTAGAATTAGAATAGGCATGTAATTACTGAGATAAGTTAATGTGACAAATGTATGATACCAAAATTAAAGAGATAAGGAAGCTTAAGTAAAGAGTATGAGACCAATATAGACGATATATTGATGACGACGTTTCATGGTTCCATTATATTCAGAAGTATGTGAGGGGTGAGAAAATAAAATATTTCATTGGTTTCAAAAAAGTTACGAAGCTTTTTAAATTCACCACTATTATCTAGATAAAATAAAATAATAGATCATTAAATTACACTTTGGAAAAATGATTAATACTTTATATTTTTGCTTCATGGGAAATAACATGTAATTTATAAAATGGTTAACAAAAATAAGATAGTAGTTAAATTCGTCATGAGCTTGGATCGGTGAATAACCCCAAATATCAGAATATATAAGTTCAAGAGACGAATTACTTTGATAGATTGTGAGAGAGGATGTAAAAAATAGAAGTTTGTGCATTTTATTACATTTGCATGAGTTACATAAAAAGAGATGGCAAGATGATGTTGATAAAGATAAATTATAAGAACGAATAATATAATTTAGAACCTTAAAAAAATGATATCCTAAGCGATTGTACCATTCTTGAAATGGAGCCTTGATAATGGCTAGAGCAAAGATGGGTTTGAATGGTGCAACAGTTGATCACTCATAAACTTCATCTCTATTCAGCCCCTCTATGAGATATGCTCCCATATTGAGATCCTTCGCAACAAATGAAGAGAGTAAGAATTCAATAGAAACATTATTAAAAGAACATAAGTTAGAAACAAATATTAAGTTCTTCTTTATATCATGAACATAAAGAATATCATAAAGTAAAAAAGATTGAGGAAGAGGAAAGATTTGTAAAACCAAGTTATTTTGAAACTTTTACCATCACCTATAATAATATCATCTGAACCATCATAATCTGAATGAAGAGACATATTATTCAAGTCAAATATGACATGATGAGAAGTCCCAGAATCAACAAGCCAGTTTGATGAAGGTTAAAAAAATTGGATAGCAAAGTGAGTACCTAGTGGTGGTAATAAAAATCAAGTAGGTAGTGCAATAGGATATATAGAATAAGATAGACATGAAGGCTCAAACAACTATGAAATAGTTGCTTACAAACGACAACATAGTCAGAAGGTGGTGACTGGTTATGAATCTTGCCTTTGTTGTTAAAATTAACTTTGTTACCAAAATTGATAGTAATATAAGCAGTATCGGAGGAAGATGATGACTCTTGTTTAAGATAAGCTTCATAGTAAAAAAACTTATCATAAAGTTTTTCAAAGAATATAGGATTATCATAAGTATAAATCACAACTAAGATATCTTTGTAATCTAAACTAAGACTATTTAATACATAAAAAATGTTCTCTTCATCATCAAATGGTGCATCAATCATAGCAAGTGCATTAAATTAAGTTTTGATTACCTACATTAGTCAAAAATAGATTTTGTACCCTTAGAAAGCTCGAAAAAAGTTTCTCGAAGTTGCATAAGAGGATCATAAGAGGGCTAAGTATGAAGTGATTTAAGGAGAGAGAGAGAGAGGTAATGAGAGCACTTATAAGAATATGATCTTCGTGGATTCAAAAAGTACACTTAAGATTAACAACTTTAAGATTTTTCTCTCTAATCATTTATGAAGCGTAAGTGATGGTGTCATCTATATAACCGATTAAAACTGATTAAGAGAAAATAAAATGAAGTATATCAAGAGATATAATTTATGGATATGAGTTTAAATTTTACTTGGACTACATTGTTAATAGAGATAAGAGTATTTTCAAGGATAAAAGAGTTAGGGATGATATGAGATAAGCCGCTAGTTGAAGAGGTATTACGGGCTGTATCAAAAAGTGGAGAAGAAAAAAACCCAAAATATCTTATAAAAGAGAGTGGTTTGTTAAAACATACAACTAAATGCTATCTTCAACCACGATAAAAGAGGAGAATAGCAGTAAAGGGTTGCAATGCTACTTTCAACCACAATGAGGAGAAGTTACAAAGCAACAATAGTAAAGTGAGAATCAAGAAAAAAAATCTCCTTAGAGCAATTATGGCTTTGAGACCATTAAAAAAAGACTAATTGAATTTTGTTGATATTAAATTTATATAGATATTACAAAGTATAATTTTTTCAATCAATAATAAATATAAAATATTCACTAAATCATTTCATAACATAGGAGATCATGTTGAGATCATGATCTTTATTATTAATAAATCATGATAATATATTATTATAATTTTTATGATTTATAATCATGAAAATATAATATCCAAATATTAAGAGGATCGTGTTAATTTTATCATAATTTAATTTTTAAATTTCAAACAAATTAAAATTGGAATGCCTATTCACAAGTACCGCACGCATGAGAGTTCAGACAACCACTGTTCATGAAGCAAACAAAACAATGCATGTTGAGATCATGATCTTTATTATTAATAAATCATGATAATATATTATTATAATTTTTATGATTTATAATCATGAAAATATAATATCCAAATATTAAGAGGATCGTGTTAATTTTATCATAATTTAATTTTTAAATTTCAAACAAATTAAAATTGGAATGCCTATTCACAAGTACCGCACGCATGAGAGTTCAGACAACCACTGTTCATGAAGCAAACAAAACAATGCATGTTGAGATCACGATCTTTATTATTAATAAATCATGATAATATATTATTATAATTTTTATGATTTATAATCATGAAAATATAATATCCAAATATTAAGAGGATCGTGTTAATTTTATCATAATTTAATTTTTAAATTTCAAACAAATTAAAATTGGAATGCCTATTCACAAGTACCGCACGCATGAGAGTTCAGACAACCACTGTTCATGAAGCAAACAAAACAATGCATGTTGAGATCATGATCTTTATTATTAATAAATCATGATAATATATTATTATAATTTTTATGATTTATAATCATGAAAATATAATATCCAAATATTAAGAGGATCGTGTTAATTTTATCATAATTTAATTTTTAAATTTCAAACAAATTAAAATTGGAATGCCTATTCACAAGTACCGCACGCATGAGAGTTCAGACAACCACTGTTCATGAAGCAAACAAAACAATGCATGTTGAGATCATGATCTTTATTATTAATAAATCATGATAATATATTATTATAATTTTTATGATTTATAATCATGAAAATATAATATCCAAATATTAAGAGGATCGTGTTAATTTTATCATAATTTAATTTTTAAATTTCAAACAAATTAAAATTGGAATGCCTATTCACAAGTACCGCACGCATGAGAGTTCAGACAACCACTGTTCATGAAGCAAACAAAACAATGCATGAACAAGTCATTCACGGTCTCATACAAACAAGCCACCCTCAACCCCATGTTGATGAAGACCCCAACGACAACACAACAATCCAATCCAGTCCTTCACATACAAAATACAAGTGAGCTAAACAAAACCCACACGATCAGAGCGTGGTAAGGAAGCAATCTAGCTGTTGACTATGATATCCACTGGGAGTCAACCATCACCACTTCACTGCTTTCATGTCGCTTCGACGGATCCTTCACTCCGGCCTCTGCATCCGAGTCACCTTCGTTGTCTGTGATGGAGCTATCTTCTTTTCTTTCAATCGATGAGAGACAAGTTTCAATATTAACAACATCGGAATGACAAGTTTGTATCTCTGCTTGACCACCGGATGACATATCCATGCTAATGCTATCTTCTCCTTGATTTCCATCCTCGGACTTCCATTCCAGTTGCCTCAGGAAGCATACTTCGATATCGGTCAACGAGTCGTCTTCATCCTCAGTGAAATGACCACTGAAACGCTGGCTACAGGTGCGACTACCCGAGATGCATCTTGTGGAGTCACTCAAGCTCGGTTCCACCACCAGCTGACTGTAGGCTTCTGGTTCATTGTCTGATGTGATCTCGCTCGATTCGTCTTCGCTCATGTCTACATCTTTCTGGCTATTGTAATCATCGTCTCCCCGGTTGTGGGATGAAGGAGAACATGAGAAGTCCGAATACCCGCTCATGGCTGCCTCTTCACGTTCCCTCAGCGTTTTCAGGATTAGGGTCTTGAGTAAGTTCATGACTTGAACAGCATGCATAAGAGCTGTTAAAGGATCCGACATCTGGTAGGAAGGAAGGCCGTAAGTATCACAAATGCTCGAAGACCGATAGATGGGGGAAGCTCGGCCTGGAATGATGTCGGTACCTGAGTCATGTTTGGAGCAAATACCATGGCGATATTTCTTGCATTCATCTTGTTTAGTTCTTCTTCTTCAACAACATCAGCCATGAGCTCAACGGCCCAGTTGAGAAGCGAAGCCGGGGTCGGTGGAAGCAGCTTCACGAGCTGCACCGATTCCTCCTCGGTGATGCACTGAAGAACTTGTTCAGGTGAAAGGCTATCCAGCACACCCTCCGGAAGTTCTCTGAACCATGCCTGACCAGAATAATATCACTGCATAAGCTTCTTTCTTCATCTCTTAATGCACAAGATATGATCTTTATGAAGTTTTCACATTGGACTGCAAGTCAATTTCAGCGATCATTCCATCCAAATTCCACTAATCAATGAAGTAGCAAGAACTTTCAAACTCTAAAGCATGTTCGATGCTAATAACAATATTTCTTATACCATCCATTATCGAGAAAAGCAGTCCTTTCTTGAAATGTCACAGAGAATATAGTTCAATTTAAATCTAAGAAAGGTCGACAACAACCGCCTTTCCACCCTATCAAAAGTTCTAGGTGGTAAATTGAACCTTATTTCCGCACTATACATAACGATTAATATCTTAGTAATTAATTGCATTATGAGGGTGCCAAAAGCTGGTTGATCTTTGACAAAATTTAGAATGAAACTAGAATTAATCATTTATTTCAGTGCAAAAGGTGTTAAAGATAACCGGGATTCTAGCAAACCAGTGATCACAAGATTAAGTTGGCCAAACAGTGGATCTCACCTTAATCAGGCTGGCCAAGCAGTGCACATCAATGTCCTCTGGCACAGTGCCCTTGTTTAGTTGCTCCCTGACATGCTCCTCTTGGCTGTTCTCCGGATTTATGCGAAATATTCCTTCAGCCTGCAATGCAATCCACACCCAAATCAAGAAATCTTTGTTCTTGATAACTGACATTTGAGTACCTAATAAGCTCATGCTTGCTGGATTAGGCAAGCTTACCTTAAGACCTCCTTGTGAGTACAACCTCTCCTGCATTAGCAGGAGAATCGTGGGAACGCTGTTGCCCTTGGAGTCATAACCACACTGCATCGATTCAGCTGAGACGCCAAAGACACTGGCACTGCACAATAAATGCAAAGCAAAATGGTCAGCATAAACAGTAGTAACTCATGAGGCATTTGTCACCTATGGTAGAGTAGTCTCTGAAGGATAATTCCGAGATGCTTAATCTGTAGAGTTACTAGATTTAGGCCACCACCAGAGATTATCCTAGGACAGAAACATCACTCTAAACACTGCAGTAACAGTATCATTACGAGCAAACGGGGAGTCTGTACGAAAAGTTGCTTCCTCGCTTGATGGTTGACAACAGCTGCCATGCTCTGAATGAAAGTACCTCAAAATGCAGCATGGCTTTTTTGTCCTCTTTCTTTCTCTTTTTCATGTTCCTACTTTTTAATTCAGCAATCTAAAGAATGAGGTCTCAATAATTAAACAATTGAGGTTTTTGGTGCAGCAAAATGAATCACGCACTACATCAGAAGACTTCATTAGATTAGCTGACATCTTTGTACAAGTTCATCCAGGGTTTGCAGCAATTTCTAAAGCCCACCTAAAGCAGAACCAGAAACTTAAAACTATTTTATACTCAAATTGCACTTTCAAACAAGAGGAGAGTATATAAATGTGACCAAACTAAAATTGTACTTTTAAAGAAACAGGAGGAGAGTATATCACGAAACTGAGAATAATTTGTGATTTCAAACAGGAGCAAAGTGAAACTTAACCAAAAAAAAAAACCCTAATATTTCTTACTGAAGTAGCTTTTGCAAGTCAGGGGTATCCATGAGATGGATTCTTCCACTTCTCAGAAACACATGTTTTTAGAGTTAAAACTACCTTCCCATCTTAACAAAGGGCTGCGGAAGTAATTCACCCTCCTTACAAGCCAAGGAGCGACAGATCCAGTAAAAAAGAGTTCTTGCATGCGTTTACGAGCTGAATCCTCTAAGACTACTGATTTCCCAAATTTTATGGCAGATTAAGTGGAATCCGAAACAAAATCATCCCAAAGTGAAGTCTTTTGCCTTTTTCCCCCCCTCAACAAGTAATAATCCACCAATTTCTTTGCTTCGCCATCCAAAAGACTCAATTTTTCACTTGCTTTTGACAAATAGAAGCCAAAACCAATGCAAAATCGAATCGATTGATCTCCCAACTCAACGTGAGAGAGGAGACAGAGGGAGGGAGAGAAGAAAGAAGGTGGACCTCGCACTGGGCACGCGGCCGGGGACCTCCAACTCGAACTCGACGGGGAGGCCGAGGAACCCATTGAAGCGATCGAAGGTGACGTGCGCGACGTGGCGGACATCGGTCGGCCACCCGATCTCCATGTGCTGCAGCGCAGGTATGACCTCGTCGTCGGCATCCCGCTCCATCCGGCACGAGGACACCATGGACCGCCGGATTGCCGCCAGGAGCAGCGCCAGAACAGAAATCTGCTGCTGCTTCCGTCGCTCCTCCTCCTTCTCCTTAGCCCGCTTCCCTTCCTCCTCCTCCCCTCTCCTTCCCCTGCATCCACCGGCCGACGACACCAACACCACTCCCGTCATCTCTTTCCACGCACACACACTCCTCGAGCCGAGCTCGTTTGTACTACTGAATCTTAAGAACCTCTAGATCGCATCTAGCAATAGATCCGGAGCATCCACCAGCCTGTAGATCTGGAGAGCATCTAGAGGAAGAAGGGATCAAAATATGTGGGGATTTGGGGTTTGGGGCTCATAAATCCAAAGCTGGAGTTTTGTGTGAACTCCAGCCATCCATTAAATATTGAATTGAAGTTGGTATGTGTGTGTGTGAGAGAGAGAGAGAGATTTAAAAGGAGAAGGGCGGAGTTCAAACGGCCACCACATTCAAATTCTAACGCCAGCCTTCTCCTACTTTTTTATTGCTGAGAACCCGAGACTGCCCCTCGAAATGGCTTAAATATCAAAAATGCCTCCCCATCCCCTCTTTGTTTTGTTTTGTTTTATTTTCTTTTTATTTCAAAAAATAAATATATATTCTAAATTATATCAGTAAAAAAAGAACTCTCTGCATTATAAAAATAGAGCATTTTATGATAAAAATAAAAATAATACAAAAATTGATATTTTTGATACATTATTTCACTTTGTTATAATTACTAAATGCTTAATACTTTACCTTTTTCTCATAGAAAAGAAAACTCTTTTAATTTGAAGAGGATGAACTATAGATAGCGTCATAATAGTATTAAGGCTTGGATTATTTTTCGATGTCATTAGCTTCTGGGATTATTGATTACACCATAAAAAATCTTTATTGTAGCAGTAGAGCATGTCATGAATTTAAAATTTTCATGTCTGCCAACTTTATTTTAATTTAAAAATATATAATAAGAATATTCTTTAAAACTTTTTAGATTTGTGGTTATGTAATAAAAAAATTCTCTCATTCTTTTCGTGAAAGCATTTAAATTCGTCTTTCTGGAGTCACATCTGCACCCAAAGTTCAGGTGCTATTTTATTGTGTGCTGAAGAAGAAGAAGAAGAAGAAGAAATAGCAGCTGCTGCTTCCTCCGTCAAATGGTCCCCTTCCGATTCTGCATCACGGCGCCTGCATCCGCGCCCGTGAGCTCTCAACCCCATTTCATCGACTCCCCGTGAGTCGGTGGTGTTCCATCTGATGCAGAAGAGCTCAGTACGGATTACGATCCATATTTTGAACGCCGATCGAGCAGCTTCTCGTGACTCTCACTGCATGCATTCTAATATGCATTTATATGATCAGGCAATCCACATACATTGCTCCTGCAGAACTCAAGAGACGCACGGCTTTTAAAGCGCCCGTCTTCGTACAGGCGGCCGTCTGATGAAGGCGGGGACGAGGGTGAGCCGTCCGTTTTACTCCTTTGACCACGGTCATAGGAGACCATGTCAGCCCGTTAAATGTGGTGCTCTTTTACTCTCATCAATGCGGAACTTAGAGAAGACCACTCGTTTCGATTCTCGTGCCGCATTCCTTCCTACGGGGAATTGCATGCATTTTGTTTGTTGGGTTGCGAACGGATTTTATATATATATATATATATATATATAATACACAAATTGGATTACCGTCCCACCCATGTCCCTTTTGCTGTTGTCTTTGCAACAGAAGTATGCACGTAGAAGGCTTTCGATTATGATAAGTACCATTAAATATGTTATGGATCTATCAAGTTATTATTTGAGTTTCATAAACTTCTATCAATCCCTAAAGATGTTATTAGGAGAATTTATAGATTTTATAAAACATTCTGACTTGATCGACTCGGAATCATGATAAACGCAAAGGAGCAATAAAATATACGACGTACGAGTGGGTCATAAGGGGCTAATTATAAATTATATTTTGTAATCAACTATCTTTAGCATCATGATTTTTATATTTTTAAGAGTTATATTGGGATCCTATATTCAAAAAAAATAAAATATTTAATCTTATTTTTTCTCATGTCATCAATTTAGTTTGATAAAAATATCACATGTGCTCAATGATAAATCAAACTGAGACAGAATAACACGTGATAAATTTTGTGATATTTCTATTAGCAAAATCAATAGCATAAAGAAAAATAAGATTAAATATTTTATTTTTATAAGTATATAAATTTTAATATAATTTTTAAAATTATAAAAATCAAAATACTAAAGATAATTAATTATAAAAGATAATATGTAATTAGTCGTAAAGAGTGAGACGGTAAGAATTCATTCTATCTTGACGTACGACGGACAAGGCATAAGATTTCCCACCCATGCAGGATTTGAATTTAAATCTATTGGATGTTGACCGAGTCAGATCGAGTGGAGATTGAATAGCTTGTGGGTCTGACACGAGTTCTAATTTCGGCGTCCAGGTGACGGTCTGCAGGAACCCTCTCAACGATGGGGTTCCTCTCTCTCTCTCTCTCTCTCTCTCTCTCTCTCTCTCTCTCCCTAATGCCTTTTCCTCTTTTTTTTTTCTTTGTGACTTTCCACTTTATCATACTTTTTGAACTTCTATACGTTCTGACTTGAGCATTAGAGGAGGATAAGATAATTCGTTAGAAACATCGATTCGATCATCTCAACTCTTTTAGGCTCGACATAAATAATGAGATTAATGAAGGAAGTGAAGTTGACATTCCAACTTTCTAATAAATAATTGCAAACTGAAAATGAGAATTTATTGCCCACCGTATACTTTAGTTCGCTTGACAATGAGGTACGAACTATCAGACCCGGTTTTCATGCCAACAACCAGTACTTGTGCTAATTCTAAAGCCGACATTTATTAGCTGGATTCTGTAGTCCTAATCATGTACGACCGACTGCTGTTCTCCTCCTCGTGGAACCACACAAAGTCATGACTCCACCGTAGGGTTTTATGGGTCAAGTCAACCGATGAGTAGGTGTCATCTCACTGGCAAAGCTGGTGGATGCACTAACTCAGCAAGCAAGGAGTAATTTTACCGCTTATTAATGTCAGCAAATACCAATGCATGATTCCCTAAACACCGGTTTCATCAGCCATACCGTCAACCAGGAAGAACAAGCGGAAGAATGATTTTATGTGACATTATTTAGACCAAGTCAAGATGGTTCATTGCCACCAGCCGCTTCCCGTCATCAACAAACGCAGATGACTACTGCTAAACAAATCTCTACTTAGCTGTATCGATCAGTGCACTAGTGCTTGTTTAATTCTGTGGTGGTTGATGCTCGCCGACCCCTCTCTCTATAAATGGAGGCTGCAGTCGGAGAGGATGAGGCAGACAAGAACTCAACATCGCTAGCACAGAAACGAGTGTTAAGAGATGGAGTCCAGCTTCCTCCTCCTCCGCCTCGTCCTGTTGGCCTCGGCGTTGACTCTCGGTGCTTGCAATGCCGGTTGCCCATCTGCAGGCCTCAAGCCAAACTTCTACGGGAGCAGTTGTCCCAACGCCGAGCAGATCGTGCAGACCATAATATATAAGGAAGCGGAGAAGAACCCCATACTGCCTGCCAAATTGCTGAGAATGTTCTTTCATGACTGCTTCGTTAGGGTACGTTGTAGATGTGCTTCCATGGCATTTTATCTCCTTATAACTACTCTGCTTGTTTCGTGCATGTATATAGGGTTGTGATGCTTCGCTGCTACTGAACTCGACGTCAGAGAGCACTGCAGAAAAGGATGCTCCCCCTAACCTATCACTGGCAGGATTCGAGGTGATCGACATGGTGAAGGAAGCACTTGAGCAGGCTTGCCCGGGGACGGTCTCCTGCGCCGATATCGTTGCGTTGGCCGCGAGAGACTCGGTCTCATTCCCAGTAAGTAGAATGCAACAGTGCATCGACGTCGTTCTTATTCGTGGCGCCTAAGTAGAAGAAGTATGCATCTATCTGCAGTTCGGGAAGTCCCTCTGGGATGTGAAGACCGGAAGAAGAGACGGTAACGTGTCGCTGCTATCTGAGGCTCTGGTCAACATCCCCAGGCCTACCTCCAACTTCACCACGCTCGTCCGGAGTTTTGCCAATAAGAGTCTCGGTGTCGAGGATCTCGTCATCTTGTCAGGTACAAGAAATGGACGTCGAGCTGATGCGACGAGCATACGAGGTTTGAGCTCGTGCATGGTTCTTATCGTTTTGCAGGTGCACACACCATCGGCGTGGGGCACTGCAACTTATTCGCCGAGAGGCTTTACAACTTCACCGGCAAAGGCGACTCCGACCCGTCGCTTGATCCAGCCTACGCAGCGTTCCTGAGGACTAAGTGCAGCCCTACTGACAACACCACGACGGTCATCATGGATCCCGGCAGCGGCCTCAAGTTCGACAGCCATTACTACGTGAACCTGAAGCAGAACAAGGGGCTGTTCCAGTCCGACGCGGTCCTCCTCACCGATGGCGCAGCGAGCAAGGTGGTGGACGAGATGGTCGACTTCGGGGCCTTCATCGCTGCGTTCAGGAATTCGATAACCAAGATGGGGGACGTCGGCGTTCTCACCGGCAAGGAAGGAGAGATCAGGAAGCACTGTCGCTTCGTGAACTGATCCACGACGTCGACCCTTCGGCTTTGCACGCCCGACGTGCCTGCATGCATCATCTGCTTTGCTGAGCGTTCACACAGTTCTATTCTTTTCCCTTTCATGTTCGACCTCATCCGATGTGATCGTGTGGGGTGCTCTCAATAAGAGACCCTTGGAGGAATAACCTCTGGGTCTTGTTTGCGTCTGTTTAAACACTGTAATTTCATGGCTACTGTTTGTTGTTTTCAGCACTCAATTCATTTAAACATTATTGTTCTGATGATGGAATTCTATCCAGAATGGCCTCTATCAGAAAGACTGCAGGAATGCCTCGACACCAGCAGTACAAGACAATCTAGATTTCGGCAGGAAGTAGTAACCATTTCAATGGTAAAGATGCTTGGGAAAGAACGGCAGGAACGTATGAAGGCTGGAGGGAGCCAAATAGCTTAAATATTAGCCAAAGCAATCGATGCAATAGCCTAAACAGTTGCAGCTCCTGTAAGTTTCAGCAAGATCAGCATTCCATCACTGTTTGGTGAACTTCCGGTGACCAACTCATGCAGAACACTGATCCTTTAATTGGAAAGAACACAGGTAGCATATCTACATGAAAATTCCAGTAGAAAGAAGTAATTAACAGTAATAATTCGTATGTTTAATGCAAATTTTTGGAACATTGATTCCACCACAGGCAAATCATAGATCCAGCACCAACGGACGTCATCTCAGGAGGTGGCCAATGATTCTATCAGAAGCTGGTAACCTTCTGGGACTGATGACTGCTTTTGTACACACTCGGTGAGTGCTGGTATGTCGGCATTTACATCCAAAAGCCTTGCGAGTAAGAGGAGCAGATGAAAGTCAGAGATGCGTTTCACCAATGGAAGGTGCTTTGTCCGATCCAAGTGGTTCTTCAGAGTTCTCAACGTTACAGCAGTGATTCGGTTCTCTATAGGAAAACTCGAAGATAATGGCCCCTGCATATCAATTGAGCACATTAAAAATATAAAGGTACAGTGGTAAAATAAGGACAGGTTAATGGCATAAATAAGGGCTGTTGGCTCTATTGAACAGCTGCTGACCAATGTTCACTCTGCGACTTAGTTGAATCAATAGAGTAAACAACAGGATAATCAACATAGAAAGCAAATGTTGAGGAACCACACGATATTTGCTTGATCATTACACAACCATAAGATATTGCCAGATGCATATTTCTATTCCTTTTATCTGCCAGCATAATTGGACAGACTGCAGAAGCTTGCATAAATTGTGCAAGACAAATGTATTTATGCAAGACAAATGTCGATAAAGAATAAAATTTGCAAATGATTCACATCTGGTAGGACTACAAGATGATATTCTTCTGAAGAAACAAGTTTGGCACTTCTACTTCTAGACCATTCTTAGGTCTAGAGAAAGCTTGAAGGGTTTACCACTGGTCGCATGACCTTAAAATTGCAACCAAGTTTGATATCTTCGTTGATCAATTTTGAAATTGAGAAACTCACTTTATCAATGAGTTTGGACCATTAGACAGCAATAAAAATCTTGTTGAATCTTCCATGGAACCTTTTTAGAATAGATAGTGTTGCTAGATAGAGATTAGGATAGTCCTTAAACCAGCTAGCAGCCTCACTGTTCTATTCAGAATCCTCAAACATTGTAATAGCTCATAAAAAAATGTGAAGAAAATTCAATGAGAAAAAAACTAAGAAACTATGGAACTCAAATGGGCATGACCAAACCTCACTAATTCAATATGGATTCTTTTTTCTGATCCACGGTGAACAATCACAATGGTTAATCGCAAACTCTTCAAACAGCAATGGTTGTTGGATCTATCGAAGAGCAAGTGACAACTGTTACACTTCTGATAGAAGATAGAACCCCACATCTTAGTTGAATCAGTCAAGCATACAATATGTTAATCCCCAAAAATAAGAATCATATGATATTTGGTTGATCAACTCCACAACCAGCAGCAATAGTTAGATTTGTATCTGTTCTTTTTATTTACAGCACATACAAACAGCCTGCAGCAGCATGGCATCTTCTCTAAACCACAGCAAGGTCAATAATAGTTCTAAACATGAATTTTCTGACACTGGATTCTTATCAGAAACAATTTTTTTGAATTCCTTTTGAGTTTTTTTCTGAAACTTTTTACATTGAAAATCATTGATAAATTTATATAAGGATAGTATTTACACTATCTATCATCCCTACTCTTCTATTTAGAATCTTAAATGAACTTTCATAGACCATAAAAATGAGTAAAAAAATCCTAAAGAAAAAAGTAAAAAGACTATTTAACTAAAATGGACACAATCCAACCTAACTCCATATGAATTCCTTTTTTATGGATCCACAGTGAACGATCATAAGGTTTAAGAGTTAAGTAATGGCTACTCTTAGTTTGAGTGTGGCCTTTTTATGCTCCAGTTCCTTTTTTTCCTCTCTAGTCTTTTTTAAAACTCCCTTGTACTCTTTATTAACCATAATTTGTCAAAACATGGGCTGACAACTCTTTAATCTGAAACCAATCAGTTCCTAATCTAATTGTCATTGATATATCACCCTTGAGCGTGGCATCTAAACAAATGAGGTTAAACTAGAGTGCCATAAATACAAGCTAAAGTATGCATGATTTACATGATACAGTTACCTATTGCTAACAAAAAAGTGTAATTTTCAAGTGGAGATTTCAACATCAAGTTATGCCTAAAGAATTGCTTCCAATTCTTATTACATCTTAACTTAAAGATTGATTTTGTCTTAGATATTAAAAACTACAACACCAGTAAGTTATAATCAATGCATATCAGAGTTGGAGACACTGATTAGCATATTTTATATACATGTAGGAACCTTGTCCATATGTTGTCCGTCTTCTTCCTCCACGGGATCCACCTCTCCAATTCTTTGAGCACCATCATTGACATGTTAACCTGAAAATTCTCATAACTTCCATGGTTCTACAAAATTCAACTTGCTAAGCAATTGACTATGTTAATTTGTGGGCATCTGGTTCTGTTTTAAAAAATAAAGTAGATGACAAATATTAAGTTGCAATACCTTCTATTTAAGAGTTTTATCTGGACCTGAACTTCGATAAAAAAAGGTGTTAGTCTGAACAAAATAGGAGCGTGATTAGGCAGCTATTCCAGGCCCTGTCTGTGTTTGTTTTATAATCCCCAACTTAGAGTTTCAAGTGTCGTCTAATTAGTGCTTAAGGAAAGGAGAATTTTCGATGAAATCACCAAAACAAGTTCAGATGTGTTGCAGGCCACCTTTTCACCTATTCTTTTATTGCTCTTCTTGATACCTTTCTTCCCCATCTACTATTTCGGTCATCTACCTTTTTTTGCTACATATTTGGTGCACAGATTTAAAACAACAGCAGCTTCCTCTTGAGTTCCAAACCTCAATTCCACCAAGATTATACCAGACAACCAAACATGACTCATATTTAAATTGAATAATATTCAAAATCAGTCAGCTGCCTTTTCCTGTAAAAGAACCTTTAGAACAGAGACTTGATAATCAAGTTATGTGAAACATATGAACATTGGGTTTCATCATCATCATCAGAAAATTATCTTAACCTTGACTCATACATCTATACGAAATCAAATCCAAAGGGTTTGCAGATATTGCTGTCAAATCCAAGTTTCGTGTCAAAATTTGAACTTCATCACCAGTATGTACTCATACCCATTTAGAACCTCACCAGCACATTGACCATTCTCTTCTTTGTCTGAATTGACTACATTTTCCTTGGTGAACATTACACATATCTGGTTAGAATGAAATTAGGAAACAGAAGAAAAATCATAACTACGAAATACTATAATCAAGCCAAGCCTAAATAAGAAAGACGTATGGCTTGTTGTTGTCGAAAAAACTTCATCCAGCACAAATAAAATCCTCCAGGTTAGAGATCAGGCTGAAATGCATACCAAACCTTTTATCGGCTGTACCAACACACACTAAATTAAAACCATTACAATTTTCTCCTTGGATTACTTTGAATCATGTCATCCTGGCATAAAACACTGACACTGAGCAACAAAGAGCCTCCTTGTTAGAAATCCATTAAAGATGATCAAACTAGTCAGGATTAATGTACATTGAGACAGACACTAATTCAATCCAAAAGCTAAATCAGTCAGATTGTGAGCTAAAATAAAATATATATTATCGACTCTCAATATTTATCGATGTGAAACTATTCTTTTAGTCCTCTTTTTCAATCTTCTCCTCACTCTAACACTCAAGACTAGCATTATTGGAAGAACCAATTTAGCCAATATATGACACAGATCTTATGAATTTTCTACTTTGAGGGATTGAAGCGTGAAGTTATTCTATTAGCAAAGAGAGATTGTGCGTGTATAATGAAACTGACCTGGTGATCGGAGATCTTCACAGGCACTAAGAAGAAATCGTTGTCGACCTCCCTGGTGTCCTTTACCCCGACCACCACATCCTTCTTCATCTTCGACACCCTGGGGTCATCATCCTCCCCGAACTCGGTCACGAACCACCCCTCCTTGAAGAGGCGTATGCAGGTGTCGCTCATCTGGAAGGCCTCGAAGTGCACGTCGGCAGCGCCATCCTCCCCAACCTTGAGCTTGACAATTGCAGTGACCCACTCAGGGATGCCGCCCTCGGCTTGCATCTCAGCGGCCTGCAGGACCTCACGGCCGGACATGGTGTACTCGGCGGTGCCAGCCTTGCGACCAACGGCCTGGGAGAAGATGAACCCGACCCTGCGCATGCCGAGACCCGCAGCGATGGCCTCGACGAGGGCCTCCTCGTCGGGGTCTCGGAAGAGAGTGGCGGCGTCCTCGGAGCCCTGCTGGGGGGGCTCATAGACGAAGTCTACGACGACGGAGTGGGCGGCCTCGTCCAAATGGCCGTAGAGGAAGCCGGCGCGCTTGACGGCGAAGGCGAGGGTGTCGGCGACGTACAGCTGGAAAGCGTTGGCGGCGTCGCGGTCAAAGGATGCGGCGGCGCAGTGGGGGGACTCCTGGCGGGCGACGCGGACCTGGCGGGCCATGAGGTCGTCGATGGTCATCTTGCGGCGGCCAAAGGATCCAGCGGGGGTGAAAGGCGGGGGCGTGGGGACAGCGGCCGCGGCGCGGCGGAGGCCGGCGGGGTAAGAGAGGTAGAGGATGGAGCCATGGGCGAGGGGGAGGGAGGAGAGGCGGGCGGAGGGGTCGAGGGCAGGGGTCTGGGCCTTGGAGGGGAGTAGGAGATTGGGGTCGAGGGAGAGGGTTTGGGCAGCGGCGGGGACGCCGAGCTGGGACTCGATGAGCGAGCGAATGGTGGCGACGGTGGCGGCGGAGGGGTCCGGCACGGTGACGCGCTCCAGGCCGTCACGGCTGCGGATCCGAAGGATCATCTTCCTCTGCTTCCTGTTTGTTTTCTTGGAGAGGAAGGAATGCTGTAGCTGTAGATGCAGCGGTTGCTGGCGCTTTGGAGTTATAAAGCAACAAAGCGAAGGTAGGAAAGAGGAGATGAGAAAAAGGAAAAGTGTCAGCCGAAGGAATCCAACTTTATTGATTATGCTTATATATGTTTCCATTTTCAGATTTTACATATTATTTTTTTTCTTCTTAATATTTTTAGATGCAACTTAGCAATGGCAGATGAATATAAGTAGCGGATTTTTAGTGTTTTAGGGACATGTATGTTATATTAAAATTATAAATGAGAAAAATTATCATTTTCCATAAATAGCGAAATATAAATAAGGGTGTAAATATATAGAGGAAAATTGTCAAATCTTGATTTAATGGACGGTCGAAAAGTCGGTCATCAGATTCTTTACTTTTCTTCGAGGAAATGGACGGTTCAAAATTCGTGCAGTGTTTCAATTCCATCCACGGATCTCGAACGTCCGTTCGCATGGACCGCGTTTGGGCCCAACCCAAGTGGGCCCTCGGATTGCGATCGAACCCATAAATAAGATTGTTGGTGGGAGCTTATTAATGAATCAGTTGGCAATGATATATACACGGATTGATTAGTGTATTATTGTATAAGCGACGGATCTTAGATTTAAATTCAGTGAGCATTTTATATATCATTTAATTTTTAAAAAAATATATTAATTTACTGACATTATATATGTGATGGGGGTTGATGATACGGTACCATATTTTTCCTTTATGAATGGTGATAATAAATTCATAATTAGGCTCTCAATATTGTTTTCTCGGTTGATGTGCGTTGATTGTATCTATAACATATTTGAAACATTGTTGACCTTGTAACAAGCATGAACAATAACAAGTCCATTTACACCCAAAGGAAAGGAACAAGAGTAGAGCAGATCCAACACTGAAGATTAGATTTGGAAGACAACTGAAAGCTGTGAGCATGGCCTCTCCCTCTCTTTCATACAATTAGGACTCGAATATGCACAAGGTGTGGCACACCAGAGAGTCAATTGGCCGAGTTCACTGCTCCAGAGCAAGCTGCTTATGTCGGTGGAGATCGTTGAGGTACCTCGAAGAGGTGTAGTCGTCCATGTCGCAAGTATCGATCAATGGCGGTCTAGCAACCTTGTAATTGGATTCTTTTCCTATGATCTCCATCAGCCCCTCCTCACCTCGCAGAAGCCGAACCACCTGCACGCAGAACGGCACCGTCCTGTTTCACTCGGACTTAGGAGTAACAATGAGAAGGTTTGGCTCTCACCTCATTCATGGTTGGCCTCGAGGTCGAGAGGTGGTGAATGCACGCTGAGGCGACTTGCAGCGCGCGTGCCAGTTCCTTCGCATCGTACGAATCTTCGAGAGAGGGGTCGACGAGCTGCTTCACGCTGTTTGCATCGAGCAGTGGTCTTGCCTGGTGCAAGCACAGAGCCTGTGATCATTTCTCAGGTGGCACGATGGCACATAAAATATACTTCAGAAGAACCAGCAATTTGTCTGTGTATTCCCATCAAATATGTTGTCTACTTGCTTATGACTTGATTTTGACTAATAATTTCTTGATCACAACCAAGTTTCAGCATCCTTTGATCATCACCAGGTGTTAATGCATAGATTTGGTAGTGAACTTGCAACAGAGATCAACCAGCAGCCTTAAAAAGGTGGAGAAGTATCGGTCATACCCATATCACCAAGCTTTGTCTCGAGGAATCAATTGCTCGCCTTCCTGTTATGAGCTCCAGCAGCAGCACCCCAAAGGCAAACACATCCGTCTTCTCATTCACCACTCCGTGCATGAAGTACTCCGGTGCCAAGTATCTAGACATCACGGTCGCACTGAACTTTAACAAGCACGCCAATTCAAGCTCAAGAAATGGACTTCAATTGATCTCACCCGAATGTGCCTTCGATGGGGAACACAACATGGTGATTCCATTTGTCTGGCAGCCACTTTGCAAGCCCGAAATCGGAGATCTGCGTGTTACAGAAAAAAATCCTCAAATATCGGTAGAGAAATGTAATTTGGAATGCAAGATAAGTAGAATATGTAGATCGACAAGAAAGAGACATAGAACAACTGTGTCTTAGATACTCTACTCGCTTGATGATGTTACAGCTAAAAGATTTTACTGACTCTAAAAGCTACCAATCTTAATCGAAGCCGCCACACGACTCTCTTAGATACTGAAATGAGCACCTGAGGTTGGAAGTCTTCAGTTAAGAGTATGTTTGAGGCCTTGATATCTCTGTGGATTATGCGCCTTTGGCAGCCCTCGTGGAGGTAGCGCAGGCCTTCTGCAATGCCTGCGGCGATCTGAAACCTCACCCTCCAATCGAGAGCCTCCTTTGAACCTGGAGAACTGATGCCGTCTTCATCACTGGACTACAGAGTTTGCTGGTGAGAATTATGTTGCAAGAAGCAGCAGCAGCCTTACCATGGAGCAGAGAAGCCAAGCTTCCATGAGGGGAGAACTGCAGAACCAGGTGCAGACCCCCTTCCACGCTGAACCCCAGCAGCTGTGCAGCGTTAGGGTGGTTCACATGAGCAATGATTCCAAGCTCGGATAAGAAATCCCCTATCCTCTCCTCCTCGCTCTCCCTCTTTATCAGCCTCTTCACTGCCACAAGTTGGCCATCACCCAAACACCCTTTATAGACCTCTGCATGTCCTCCCTTGCCGACCAACTTGTCTATCAAAGAATTGATCGCAAATGATGAATCGGAAGAAGCCCAAATTAGTCATTGATGGCAGCCGGATGCAGAACGAAGGAGATGTTTACCTGAGCTGAACCTATCGGTGGCAGCTGCAAGCTCTTCGTATGCGAAGCTCCTCCATGAAGGCCTGGCCATCTTGACCTCCACTACGATTCGTCCACTTTCGGTCCCATCCTTGCTGCTCCTGATCCTCTCCAAGGCCCTGCGCAAGCTCGATCTCCCAGTTGCTGGTGGAAACGTCGACAGCCTCGGCATCGACCTTTTCTTTCTCATTATGAAACCTGCAATCAGGTTGCGCCACTGCACGCTGTGGGACTCCAGTCTTGTCCCGCATGGGGCTATCGATCGGTCCACCGATGAAGTGTCGCTGCTGCTGCTGTTCCCATCGGATTCTGCACTTGATGTAGAGTCAAGCACGCCTCTGGGCGAGTTCTGGTCGGAGCCATCGACGCTGTGGGCTTCGGACTCTACTATGGAGTTGTGATCGAGCGCAGCTCCATCGAGTGATCTCTGATCGGAGCCATCAACGCTGTTGTCTTCACTCTCTGCTTTGGAACTCTGTTCATTCTCCTCTGTTCCTGTAAGAATCAGCAATAAAAATATGATTTTTTTTCGTTGTTTATCATTAATCTGTCTCGGTTCAAACACCTTCCTTGATGATTCAATGCCGCAAAACAATGAAAGATGTCGAGGTGCCGATAGATAAAGTTCCAATAGTAAGGTTTATTCCTCTTGATCTTAGTACAAGTTTTTGAAGATGTAATGATCATATCAAAATAGCATAATATCCGATCTTTGGAGACCAATACTATGCTCCCCTGATCAAAATAACAGTAAAAAGAACAACAGGAAGATTTCATGACAATAAAAAGGGACTGATGCTATGATCTGAAGCTTACCTTTTACCGGAATCGAAGGATCCTTCTGCGCCTCCTTGGGAGAAAGCTGCTCTGCTGATTCCACAAGTACTGATGACGAATCAAGAACAATAACCCAAAAGAACAAAATAGCACGAGGGGAAGCATACCTTCTACAGAGTTCGAATTACTCTTGGGGGCTTCTTCCTGATCAAGCTCTGGAGATTGAAGAAAATACTCGATCAACTTCATCAGTCAGAACATGGGAGTTAGCAGGTTGCAAGAAAGACAAGACAGATTTGAGCACCAGAATACCTTCCTTGGAAGTCATTGGGGTTCTTTTGGCTTCCCTGGTTGGTTGGGAAGTTTCAAACTTGGGTAAGAGGAAACGAGTGGCTTGGAAGACGGTAGAAGAGGCCAAGGAATGAGGGGGAGAGAAAGTCTTGCTGGGAATTGAAAGGAAAGAGAGAGAGAGAGAGAGGGAAGCTGTTGTTTTCAAACACAGGAGGGCATCTCTTGTGTGTTGGTTATTCCTGGAGATGGAGTGCAGCGCTGGGTGGTATCAAGCATGATAGAGGGAGAGAGAGAGGTTCTTAAAAGGCACAAAAGGGGGTCAAGCTCCTGCAATGGAACTGGTGCTGTGTATCTGAACCAGACATGTGATGTCTGCTTTTTGCCCAGGGACCCACCAGGAATGGGAACAGCAAGATATAGTTGGATATCCTCCTTAGATTGAGGTCTGCGGAGGTGATGTGGGAGATGCATGGTTGGGAAAAATTAGAATTTCTTTTGGCTGTGAGTGAATGAGTATATCCCATTGTAATAAACAAGATATGAGATGTTTTATTGAGAAAATAAAAATATATATTCATTCAATTTTCATTAGTCAATAATTCAATCATAAACATATTCATTTAATATAAAAAAATTATTTTTAATCATTTGTTTTCTCATTTTTTATCTCTAAATTATCTAAACCGTCGAAATGATCTGATCGAACTGATCTATCCTATATCATCTCCCGCTAGATCCTCTCTGCTGCACCTGAGCTTGATTTCTTCCTGCAGCAGGCAGTAGATGGCAGGCACAGCCTGTGTCTCCTTCACCACCACACATGGGATGAAGCGTGAGAGAGGGAAAGGTTGAGCTGCTGCTCCATGTACATTTTCCATGGCAGGTCAAAGCAGAAGAAGCACTGTAAAAAGCTTGTGTTTTTCTCGATATGTGGAAAAGACTGAGCCAGTCACAGTAGCGTCTCATCCATCAGTCCATGACTTGTTGTTTCTCCCAGTAACTATTTCTTACAATCATACAGAACCGTAGTAAATACTCCTCCTATTTGTTCTTTTCAGTGTGGTGTTGGGTTCATGTCTCAGTGGGTGAACTAATCCCCATCCTGATGATGCAGTTGTGGACATCAAGAACACTGACCTCGGAAGCTTAAGGAGTTGCCGGTGCTTGATCTTGTACCAAGTCAAATGGATCTGTGACGTGCCCAGATTTGTCAAAGGCCACATCTCAACACGCAGACATCTAATCAACGTGTAGCTCGCTGGAGTGAGAGAGATTGGGCAGGTAATACCACTTGTACTACTGCACTTGGTGGATGAGGGGGCCCCTCCAGGAAGTCGTAGTAGGTTTGGTATTCCTAACCTCCGATCTGCATCAATCTTTTCTTCTTCTTCTTATTCTTCTTTAGCTTTAGCTTTCTGGTTGGGTCTTTAGCCAAGGAAGAAGAAGCTGAGAGCATGAGAACGTGGTGGTGGGATGGTTGGTCTGCGGCACTAACCCGAGCCTGAGACAAGTTGATTGACCTACTTTGACTTGCCAGAGCTGCTCCAAAGATCGAAAGGATAAAGAAGCGGAAGAAGAGTTCTGATTTGTTGTTATGTGACGCGATTTGTCGCGGAGATTTCGGCTCGTGAGGTGCTGTTGATACTTAACCCAAATTCCGCCGCAAAGAGAGGCGGAAGCTGACTTCCGAATCGTTGACCTTTTCCTAACGCAATCTACGGTGGATACGTTCCGCCGAAGCTTTTGCGGGGAGTTGAAGCTGAACGTGATATATAAATCGGAATCAACGGCATGGAAGCTTTTGCTAACACTTGAGGATGAGATATTACCTTTCCATTACATCTCATGGACATCAGTTTTACACACGCTGCAATTGTAGAGAGATCTCAACTCATATGAGCTCCTTGCAGCAGTCATCAAGCATACATCATTACAAGTGGTGGCAACTCATCTTAGTAGTGCCCTTACTGAAGGGCGAACTAAGAAAGAAACCACCTTAAGACAAGCAAGCATCTACTAATACTCTTCCCATCCATTCTATTGCATTCATTCATTTGTTCTTTGCAACTCAGTCTCGGCATCCATATGGATGTTTCCAGTTGCTAACATCCAAAGTCCAACAGTACTTCCTGAAATTGATCGGCTGCAACCTGTTGAAGAATGCCAGAGAATCTGAAAATGATTGGACATGTGAGCTCCATAACTGAAGAAAGATCCATAAATTGATCCGTGTAAGAGGTCGTGCTTGGGATCCATAGAACAAACCTATTGAGAATAATGGACAACAGGAAGATTATAATGAAATAGATATGGTGACACAATAAGCTACAGTTTGACTAAAGAGAGTCCTTGGAAAACACAATCTGAAAATTATATGCGACAAGAAAGTGTTGGTGGAAGAATCTTAGCATTTCGATGGACGCAATATGCAATAATTCAGTGGCTGAAACAAAGACGCGGAGAAAAGAAAGTTCAAAATGGCTAAACCAAGTCGCAACATATAATTGAGAATGATGTATCTATTCATCCTTTGATCTCACCCGTATCAGAACCTAGGGGAGCTTGTGGGTATCCTCACTGGTGCAACTCCTGGCATGACTGCAGTACGCTTTTGCCGCAAGTAAATAACTGAACCACTTATAAGTAACAAGCCCACCATAATCACCTGTTGAAGAACAAAAGAGGGAAGGAGATTAGACGAATGCTAAACAGTTTACGAAGATGTCAGAATGGTTCACGACAGAAACTAATGTTGTACAACTGATTATTTTATAAATTGTGTAGAAGCCCCAGCATGTGGCAAGAATTAATCAAGAACATCCAAGTTCAACAGGAATGTCAAGCATATGGATCCTCAAAGCAGCTTATGACATGTAGAGGAACTCATTGAGTTTAGAGTCGCATTGCAAGAGCAAACAACAAAGTTCAATGAACCTCTTCACAATTAACTCTCGATTACCACTACTCCGCAGCCATGCTCATTGATTTCTCTAACAATTTTTGAGGTACGAGAATGTAAATGACACAAGACATATAAATGCCACCAATGGCTTTCTATGCATCTTTGTCTTCAAGTTTCAGATTACATTAATTATAAGCTGAGAATTTAGATGTAGACACCAACAACAGAAATTATCAACCGCAAACTAACAGATGGATTCTCAGGATTGACCATCACACAAGTTCTACGTCCTTCTAATCTCACTTTATGATATATCACTCTTCATTTATGCAGTGAGACCATTCTCTTTTGTATTATCTTCTTCATCATCTTCTATCATTTTGATTGTTCTTTCTTATACTAGCTTCATTTTGCATGGTTGGCCTTCTTTCTCTCTATGATTCATTCTATAGTCAGGATAACTCTGTGAATAACTTCCAAGGCCTTGTGAGCTAAATGTTCATCTCCATTTGTATTATAATAACAAAAGATTCCATACAAAACCATATAAGAATCATATTGTCCTAAAACATTCAACAAAGATGCAAAAAAAATTCATGATAAAATTTATGGTGCCACTGTAACTATCATACCTCAAAACCAAGTACGGACAACTTCTCCTCACTATCAACTGGTACACAGCTCCTATAAGTAACATAGCTTTCTTCTTCATTCTCTGATTTTGACGTATCAGCCAACAGTTTTCTCCATTTATAGTTACTTATAGAGGTGAAGATTTGTTTCTGCACTGCTGATGCATGTTCTTGGAGGAAGAAGAGCTTTCTTCGAGCTTTGATCCTGCTTGCCTCCCCCACACTATCTTTTATTTGTACACATTTCAAAGGCACTCGATAGCCAGTTTCACTACATCGATATTTGTGATCACTCTGAATCAACCAATTTAGAGTTAGTGTGAGCAAAACAAAATAAAAAATACCCAAGAAATTAGACGTTGCAAAGGATCTAAGGTGGGAAAAAGAAAATGTATGAACAAGAGCAAAGGATTTTAGGAGGTGCCAGGTGCAAAATGAGATATAATGAATTAAGGGATCTACAATGAGATCTGATAGTAATACATCCCTTCAGGGAGGCCATGATTACATATTGTAAAAAACTAACAAAAACCATATCTTTATGGTCGATTTGTTTTCATTCTGCTTCATACTGAATAAAGGTACCAAATTGCTACCATAAGTCTTAGGTCTATTCTTTTTCTGGCTAGTGATTGAATGCCTAGGAAAATATGTACATCAGTGAATGTGTTGGTTGAATTTGTTCCATGTTCTACAAGCAATTAAGTAGACAATGGCAAGGTATCTGTGAACTAAAAGAAAAAGCAAGCACACCCAATTTCTTCATTTTCTAAACATCTTAGGAAGGAACGACTGGATGGGGGAGGAGGAGATAGAATTGGGGGAAGAAAACGAGGGGCACCTACCTTCTCAGAGTACTGGCAAGGGAGGCAAGGGCCGACGGGAGAGCACCTGAAGGAGGCGTTCCCCTTGGCTTCATGAAAGCTGAGCAGCAACCGCGCTCCCCTAGCGCCTTCGGCGGCGTCGCCACCATCTCCGCCTCCTCGTCCTGTTCCTCCATCCACCGCTTCCCCGCGGGCCAACGGGATCGAACAGCAGAACGATGCCAAGGCCAAAAGCCCTAGCGCTGCCGCCGCGCTTCGAGATCCCATCCCTCCCCTCCTTCCCTCTCCCGATTCGCCGGCCCAATCCAACTCGGTGAGTTGCGTGTAGCGGCATGATCTTCGTGGTTATCGGATCCGGACCTCGCGCGGGTCGGATTCTATACTCACAGCACAACCATACAGCTTAACCAAAGCAGTAACACGTGAGAGGCACACAGCAACGACCGAGATTGCAATCACAAGCTGAGAGCACAGTCTAATAACATCTCCAGTGGCCCAATCAAATTCTATTTAATGCTTGAAAGAGACAAGGTATATTACAATCATGATCAAGTTAGTCTAAAAATGACAATCATAACCTAAGAAGAACACATTCTACATCAGAAGAGTAACTAATGACCAACTCACAAATTTACTTGATGCTTGAAAGGGATCAGATGAATTACTCTGAGGAACAAGAAGACTGAAGATTGCAATCATAACCTGAGAACACAGCAGAAGAGGTTCCGATGACCAAATCACAATTTATTACCTGAGGCTTCCACAAGCTCAGATGAAGTAACACCGAAACCAGCAATGGAGTTTATTATACTCTACATTCAAGCACAATCGAATCAAAAGTTGAGGTCAAATCCATTCTTTTGGGTTAATGCATGCATCAAGGAGTTTCCATTCTTCGCTGCCTTCTTCTGGCTGCTGCTGAATAAGATATTCAAGTAGAATGATTGATTTGAATTTGCGGAGAGAGAACAGAAACAAGTGGAGAAGCTCACATGACCATATTCCCACCGAGCTGTCAAGGGAAGGGAAACAAGAATGCTCTCGATTCTGCCTCCGGTCTGTAGTCCAAACATGGTGCCGCGATCATAAATCTTCAAGATGCACATTCTGTTAAGTTAAATGTCAAGCTAAAAGTAATCAATACATGCAATTTATTTCCCTCAGTAGTTACCAGATTGAATTCTACATAGCGTCCCCTTCGTAGCTGTTGCCACGCCTTGTGCTGCTCTGTGAAAGGGGTATTCTTGCGTCGTTCTATGATAGGTATATATGATGGAATAACAGATTTTGCACACTCTACAGATGGAACAAATGATTAAAGAAGTTTTGTCGAAGTTTGTCACAATTATCCCTCTCAAACTGACTCATAGACAAGTCAACAATTAAAATACAGCTCTCCTTTCTAAATGATCCCTATAATTTTTATGACTTATAAACAGAAATTTATTAATGAATCAATTGTAGGATATGTGAAGCAATATTCGGACATGTCCATGGAACTGCAATATAAAAAATAGGGCATATTTGTGTTCAGAATTACCAGTAGAGAAACCAAGAAGCAGTTCTTGATTATACTCATTAAGGTCATCAAAAAATATTCCGCCAAGTCCACGCCTTTCACCCCGATGCTGCAAATAGCATGAAACAGGGATTGAAAATTTCACATACTTTGTAATTTTGTATTTCTTAACTTTATTTCTGTAAATTGATAAAAATATATTATCTTGCTATAATATCCCACCAAGATCACAAAAACAGCTTCCAGATAAAACATGATCAGGGATACAACCCACATCCCTTGGAATGCAAATTGTATTAGCTACTTCATGCTACCAAGAATCCACAAGAAAGAGTTGCCATTAATAGGAGGGCAACCTCACAAAGCCATCCTAAAACAAAACCTTGAGATTCTAGTGGCTGTTACTGAAATCATATTAAGGTCCATAAATCAACACATAGATCTGATAAAACAATTTGGGTAATGTGTCAAAGTCACAACCACTATTAGTCTAGAGTTAAACATTGAGCTTCTAGTGAGTAATGACTCGGATATATAGTCTGCAGTACCAAACAAAAAAGTTTAGCAAATAAGCACAGTCAAAAAAAGCAAATCATGAACAACCCTGTTGGATGATGAACAATCGAAGTCTAGAAGCTTTACCTTTATAAAAAAATAGTCATCACACCACTTCTTGAATCTGGGATAGAATCTTGGCTCAAATTTATCACATGCTTGCTTTTGAACCTAAAAGAGAATGATTTGTCAATCCAAAATGGAAAATCAATTCACACAAATGATTGTTCTAAAACATGGATTTTGGATTGCAAGCGACAGCAACATCTATTAAATAAGAACAACAAAAGAAAACCAAGCAACCATACAAATATCATAAGCTTCACACTTACCCTATGGAAATGCTTTGCATCCTCCTCAAAAATATAAGCAGGAGTCAAATCAGTGCCACCACCAAACCACCATTGCGTAGGTGCACCTGGGGCATCTGTAGCCAGAAATTAGTATATGGCAAGAAAACAGGTACTTCAGAGAAAAGCAACAAAGAGAACTAATTGATTAAGGGAAAATGAGCTATATTTTAATAGTTCATGTTAATCAATTCACTTTGTAAATTATAAAAAAACTTAAACTCAGTCCATAGCCCGTGGCAAGTGCATACATTTGGCATCCCAAATAGTTTCCGCAGCTCATCTGATCACAATGGTCTACAATCTACTGCATGGCAGTCAGAATTACCTTTATAAATACAGTCAAGCATCTTATCAGCAAATATATTTGGAATAGTGAAATACAGTCAATCAGCAGCAAACAATCAACAGCATGAACATTCCAATTAACAACTTTTTAGGGAATAGTGAAACAAATGTAGCATGCCATTTGTGTGCTCTCTCATATGAAGTGTTCACTTGCAATTCTGTGGTGGTAGCAAAAATTGTGAGGATGTTCTATTTAAACTCCTCAGAATTTTTGAATTAGGTCCAGCCTTACGGAGAGCCCAATGGTGGTAAAAGCATCATATAGACGAACCCAAATAGTTTCGACATTAGAGCTTCTTATAGCTATGAAACAAATGCAACAGTAATCTCCATCGATATTGATACTACCTCTAAAAATATGATCCTGTAGATATTACGAAGCAAAAGAATTAGGAACTAGTGATGAACACTAAAACCATTGTCTTTCACTTGGATTCGGCTAAATGGCTTCATTATTTTGGTCCATATGAGGTCAAGACTAATTCCACTTTTCTAAGCCAAAACTGTAGTTGGTTATGTCTAACTGTACATGGCCTCATGTAAAAGCCCAAATAACACAAAAATGTTGACGATCAACACTTAATAGGTAGCAATTTTCAAGTACATAGTTGAAATCCAATGCTTGCTGTCGAATCGTCGATAAACTATAAAATTCTATATGACAGAAAATGTAATTTCCAAGGGTACCTTTCGGTGCATCAGTTTCAAAGTACCGATAGTTGAAATGCAATGTCGGGGCAAATGGATTCTTGGGATGTAAAACCTGCATACAGGAAGAATAGCTGCTTCAATAGAAGTCAAGACAGGAAAATTGCTTTGTGTCGACATCCTACTCATTGTCGGTCGTACCAAAGTCGGCATATTTTGACGGGATTGTAGCACGTACCGAACTGATCCCAGCAGCGAAGAACGGCACCGGCCCGGCGTTCACTGCAGAATCTCCACGGCCAGTTCCAGTCTTCCCCTTGGCAGCCTGGTAAGCCTCCGGCGGCATAACCCCATACACGACCGACACGTTCACCCCAGCCTTCTCCCAGACCGCTCCGTCCTGCAGCACCCGGCTGATCCCGCCGCCCCCGCCGGGCCTCGACCACACGTCCTCCCTGAACTTGCCCACACGGTCCGCGGCCTCGAGGGCGGCGCACACTTCGTCCTGGACCTCCCGTATCATTTTCTCGAATCGGACACGGATGGGGGCGGGGGACTCGGGGCCGTCGGCGGAGAGGAGGCATGTGTCCGGCCTCTGGTTCTCGGGGGTCTCCTTGTCGACGTGGACAGCGGCGCGGATGGGAAAGCGGCCAAGGAGTCGGGATCGAGCAGAAAGCGGTGCAGGGACGGGGCGGAGGGATAGGGTTCGATTGGGGACGGAGGATGGTGGTTTGAGCGGTTTGGCGATCGGTGCTAAGAGGAGAGAGGAGGAGACTACAGCGGCCGGCATTCCGTGTGCGTGTTAAGAGAGAGAGAGAGAGAGAGAGAGAGGATGGGAGTGGGTGAGCTTATAACGGGGAGGGGGACAGGGTCACCGCCGGCGGCCCCTGGTTTTGACAGGGAGGGAAAAGGAAGGAGGGGTGACAGGAAACCGTTGGCGAAGGTGACTTCGCTATGTGCGTTCGCAAAATCGTCAATATATATACATTTCAGGTCATTTGAATATAGCAATGGGTTTTCAAACCGGTTTAAATAGATTCGACAAGAGCCGAATTAAATTAAATCGAAAATTTATTAGTAAGATAATTTGAATAATTTATTTTATTTTAAATAATTTATATAAATTTCAAATGGTTTGGTGAGTCAGTTCAATTTAATTGAACCGAGGCCAGAATTTTCAGTCGATAGATCAACATTCCGAAAACATTTATGTTGCAAATATTATTTTAAATATTAAAAAAACAAAATTAGATATAGAAGGAAGAAATGAATTAACAGTAAGACAACATAAAACACTAAAACAACATTTAAGAAATTTGGGAGTCCAAAAGCTAAGGGTCCTATGGTAGATTACTGCGTTATGTAAGTAATTGTCATTTACGATGATACCTCCCCTTTGTGAACAATCAGTCCACCCATATGCATTAGTGATTTTTTATTTCCTCTTGTTGATGATAAGGATACACACTGATGCATAGAAATCAATAAAGGAATTCACACAAATAAAAGAAAGGGATTATTAACAAAGAAAAAAAAAAATTTAGTTCATATCTCAAACGAAAGAGTGATACCAATAAGGGAATAGAGGTGATATATTTTAAATTATAATCGGTTCAACTCGTTCTAAAATAGTTAATCAAATCGAAGAAAAATACCCTCTTAATTTTTGAACCATTTATAACCTTTAAAATTAGATTATTAGTGAATCGGTTTGACTCAAGTTTGGCTCTGAGTTTGGTTTGATTTAAACACCCACAATCACAACATATTAAAATATTAATAAAATATTATTTTATTAATCATAACCTCTTTAGTTCTATTTTAACCCATAATTTTTTTTATTTCTTACCATCGTCGCCTGCGCATCCTATTGTCATCGGCTCGCATTTTGCAAAAGACCCGTAACATGATAAATTTTTTATTAATATAATTGAACTAGAAGATAAAGTCTTCTGAGCAAAATGTACATAATCCTAAAAGTATTAAATTATTATTTACCTCATCCGATGAGGAGAATGAGGAAAAAAAAAAGAAGAAAAAGGGTTGTAAGTAAAGAGTGAAAATTGTTAATAAAATTTTACTATCTCTTTTTAAAAATTAGGATTAAAAAATAACGACAATATAAGAATAAAAGAATTTGAACCATTTTCCAATTGAAGAACTTATCGGGTCTTTGATGACCTATGAAATGATTTATATTGAAAATGAAAACTACCTTCTAAATAATAAGAAGAACTTGGTATTTCAAACAAAAGAATATCACTCGAACGACAACTCAAGTAATGATGATATAGAACTCCTCACAGGTAAATTTATAAAATTTATAAAATATAAAATTAAGAATAAAAAATAAACTTAAAAAGAAAAAGTTGTCAAAAAAAAACAAGATAGCACTTAAGTGACTTGGGATGAAACGAGCGCATCCGAAGACGATGAGCAGACCGATTAAGATAAAGTGGTAAACTTCGCTTTGGTGACTCTCGACAATGAGGTAAACAACTCAAACAAAACTTCTTTACTTTATTTTGAAATTACTTAATGTTTTCTCATGAGTTATTTTTAAATTAGTCAGTAAAAAACAAAAAAAAATTTATAAAAATATATATCATGCTTCTTTTTCTAATGATTTTAAAAAAATAACAAATTTGAGCATGAAAATGACATGTTAACTCCTAGCACTAAGCATCAAAAGTTAGATTCACTTAAAAAGAAAAATGCATTACTATAATAAATAAAATGATTTTGAATATCTTATGTTCAATAAAATCATGTTTCATGTTAACGATGTAATGAAAATATTAAAAGGTTTTGTATTATGCTTGATAATTTTATATTATGCATGAGGATTTGAAGTAATGATGATTTAAAATCATATGGTTTGAAATTATGTGTTACACTTTTTGATCTTAATAATTTTTCTTACTTTTTCGAGTTTAAACGATGATGCATGTTTTGATTTGATATAAAAACTTGGACATGCTTGTAAGAAATCAAATCACTTAAATTGAAACAACTAAAAAGAGAACAATATTTTTCTTAAAAAAATTTTTCTCTATCTTATTGATTTAAAAGAAAAAAAGAGAATGATGAATCTATTTGTATCATTTTTATGAATATTTTAAAAGTGACTTTGTTGGTTTGACAAATTGAATGAGTTGAAAATAAATGATGATTTTTCACTTGATTATAACTTGTGATATTTTTTATATGAATCATCATCTTGATTTCTTGATATTTGATACATGTGATTTTTCTATGAATCAAAATCTTATTTTTGAACTCCTATATTTCTTTTTGTTAATTACTAAAAGGAGAATTATTTAGATGAATCATTAATAATTGATCTTCCATCTTTCATGCCATGATTTTCATATGACACCTTTGTATTTATGTGATGCTTGGAGCATTGATGTCAAAAGTAAATGAATTACACCATTATAAAATTCTCAGTTTCTTTCTTCTTGTTTAAAATGAAAAAGGAGAGAAAGAAAATCGCTACCATCTCAAGAGATTAATAAATCTATTTATGTTATTTTGAATCTCTTGAAAATAATTTTGATGATCAGATGATTTGAATCTAAATGAGATTTTTTCAATCAAATCATGAACCTTCCCTTGATTTCTTAACTTGAGATTTTCTTTTATTCTCATATGATTCTTGCATTTTGAGAAAATTTTCCATATGAATCATGTATTTTGGTATTTAAATAATCTTTGATATTATACCTTTCATATCATGATTTATTTATAATACTCCCTTATATTCATAAATTATATACCTCATCACATTTGATTTAAATTTATCTTTGTCATGATATGAAAATTGATGTAAGGGGAAAAAAATTATAAAATTATATTTTTTCCTTCTTTTTGACAATGACAAAGGAGATAAATTTTTTTGCTAGCTTTCATGTTATAAAATGACGTAAAATTTTGCTAGATTACACTTTGCAAAGGAAGCAAAAAAAATTACACTTCTCAAAAGAGAAAAAAAAAATTACTAGCTTACAAGATGATAAAACTTAATATTATGTTGCAATGATTTGAAATTATATCTCAAAAAAACTACCTAGATGCACTTCATTTTGTCCATGATAAAGGGGGAGAAGATATAATGATATGAGAATCATACATAATAGGATGTAATATATATTGATATTTTGATACCATGATGATGCATGCATTGTAATGATATGCATATAATGTATTGCATATATACACGATAAAATATTATTTTGACTTGAATTCAAGGATCTATCAATATAGCATATTGATAGGGGGAGTTAAGGTTAACTCCGTCATTAATTGGTTGTCATAATCAAAAAGAGGGAGATTATTGAATCTCAGATTTTGATGATGAAATCAATTGATGAATTTATGATCTAATCTACATTTTGAGTGACGCAGGACTAGCTTCGATCAAGGAGAGGTAAATCGATTAAAGCGGGAGGAATCAGACATTGTGTCGAAGTGAATATGTCAGAAGATTGGACGTCGGGCCGGAGGATCGGTCAACGTGTCGGCAGAATGCTTCGTGTTGTGAATTCGGGCATCGGGCCGAAAGATCGGACATTGCACCAAGGAGATTGGAAGTTGTAGGAGTCAACATGCCGATTGGGTAATATATCGAAGAAGAGGATGATGCGTCGAAGGATCGGACAAGCGTCGGATGAACTAATGATATACCGGACAAAGGATTCATTCTTTGTAATCATTTGTCTAAGATCGAAGTAGTTTATGGGGCTAATTGAGTTAGCTTTTGGTATAATAATGTTAACTTAATTAGGGGTCAATTAGACCTTAATTGGGACTGATTTGGGCTCATTGGGAGGCTTATTCAATGACCCAAAAGTTGGGTCAGGCAGTGGCACCGCTAGAACAGGTGGTAGAACTGCTTGTGAGTTGAAAAACTCGAAAAACTCGGTCTCCGAGGCTGTCAGGTTGTGGTACCACCCAGTGTTAGGCTATAGGCGATGGTACCATGATACGGGAGTGTCTAATTTACTATAATCTGCTCATATAGACTTTACTAATGATATAATATTTTTTTCAGCCAACAATATTGTCTCATAATTTTCAACTCAGCCCACTCAGATAAGACAACTCATCAGCATATTTCCTGCACAATGGTAAAGCTATTTCAAGTTGCTTTTCTTCATGGCTAAGGAATGCATTAAAGGAGTTGGTTAGCAACTGTAAACACTTAATTTCGAAATTCCCTATGCATGAAGGGTTGTTTCATGCACTAGTATTTATTTTGGAGTTTAGGGCTTAGAAAGGACTTTAGAAACTGAGAATATTAGCAGAAGCTCTCTTGGAGTGCTATCTTGAACTCTATATCTCTTGGATGCATCCTTGAGTGGTGAGTCTTTTGCTTTTAGTTTTGTATCCTTATTTATTATCCTTATGACGGTGATCTTTCTGTATCCCTTTGTGTTTTTAAACTTTGTGGAGAGCTATTTATCGTTTTTACCAAAGTTGCTTCATGAGTTCGCTCCTTTTCTGTATGGAAAACTCATTCCAGCAAATATAATTGTACTATCGATTTTTTTTTATGAGTTCATTCATTTTCTATTCGAAAAAACTATGCCATCAGTTTTCTTTTGAAATATATTCTACACCCCCCCATATTTTGCATCACCCTCAGTATCATACCGTCAAGTACAGGCGGTGGTACTGCCCGTACCCCGAAATCTCGAGGATTTGAACTTTGGGCTCTAAATTTGAATCCATTTATGATCTATAAATATCCCACTCTTTCTTGCTTAGGAATGTAAGAAAGTGAGTTAAAAAAAGGGGAAAGAATCCTTGAGTAAAAATCATAATCTCTCTCGAAGAGTAGAGCCCCATTTTCGTAGTATTTACAAAGTTCTTCTAAAGGGATAAGAGATGTCTATATCTAAAAGAGAGGTATAAAGGTTCTCTCTTAAGTCTGTCAAAAGGAGAATAGAGTTGTAAGAAGGTGGTTGGTCTTCGCCTATTGAAGAAAGACCGTTAGTGGATGTTAGTGGCCTCAACAGAAGAGGAATCGGGAGTAGATGTAGGTCATGATGATCGAACCACTGTAAAACTTGGTTTGCATTTATATTCTTTCTATTTACCTTCACTGCAAACTACTTTACTTGCCTACTACTTTCACTACATATACGAACGAGATTTTAAGTTATCTTTCCAATCCGGTTTTATCGAACGAAGAATTTTTTAAAACCGACATTTTTATCTACTGCACTAATTCACCCCCCCTCTTAGTGCCGACTCGATCCTAATAGTTAGTATCAGAGCCACGTTCTTTCTCGTTTGGTTTAACACCGACTTTTTTTGGCTTTCAAGAGGGTCATTCTATCATTCGTCCTCCAATGTTTAATGAGACGGACTACACATATTGGAAAACTTGGATGAAAATTTTCTTGATTTCTTTATATTTCAATACATGGAATATCATTGAAAATGATTTTCAAAAGTCTTTTAATCCAATAAATGAATGGAATGATTCGGAGAAGAAAACTTTTTCCTTGAATGCTAGGGATATGAATGCTCTATTTTGTACCTTAGACAAAAATGAATTTAATCATATTTTTATTTATGAAATTACTTTCCATATTTGATACACTCTTGAAACCACACACGAAGACACTAGTAGAATAAAAGATTCTAAGATAAATCTTTTAATATATGATTTTGAATTATTTCGTATGAAACCAAGCGAAATCATTAGAGACATATACACTCGTTTTATGGATGCTGTCAATGGTTTAAAGGCACTTGGTAAAAGTTTTTTGAATCTTGAACTTGTTAATAAAGTTTTACGATCTCTTTCTAAAAATTGGGATTCAAAAGTAACGGCAATACAAGAATAAAAAGACTTGAACCATTTTCCGATTGAAGAACTTATCGGATCTTTGATGACGTATGAAATTACTTGTATTGAACATGAGAATTATCTTCTAAAGAATAGGAAGGACTTGAAACTTCGAACAAAAGAAGATCACTCGAGTGACAGCTTAAGTGATGATGACATAAAACTTCTCATAAGTAAATTTATAAAATTTATAAAATATAAAACTAAGAATAAAATTAACTTAAAAAGAAAAAGTTGTTAAAGAATAAAAAAAACACTTAATGTGACTTGGGACGAAACAAGTGCATTTGAAGATGAGGAGCAAACCGATGAAGATGAAGATGAAGTGGCGAACTTCACTTTGGTGACTCTCGATAATGAGGTAAACAACTCAAACAAAACTCCTTTACTTTATTTTGAAATTACTTGATGCTTTTTCATGAGTTATTTTTAAATTAGTTAGTAAAAAATAAAAAAATTATAAAAATATATATTATGCTTTTTTTTCTAATGATTTTTAAAAAAATTAAAAATTTGAGCATGAAAATGACAGGTTAACTCTTAGTACTAAGCATGAAAAAGTTAGATTCACTTAAAAAGAAAAATGTATTACTATAACAAACAAAATGATTTTGAATGTCTTATGTTCAATGAAATCATGTTTGATGTTTTAATGATGCAATGATATAATGAAAATATTAAAATTTTTGGTATCATACTTGATGATTTTATATTATGCATGAAGATTTAAAGTAATAATGATTTGAAATCATATATTTTGGAATTATGTGTTACACTTTTTGATCTTAATGATTTTTCTTGCTTTTTCGAGTTTAAACGATATCTTTTGATTTGATATAAAAACTTGGACATGTAAGAAATCAAATCACTTAAATTGAAACAACTAAAAAGAGGAATATATTTTTCTTAAATTTTTTTTCTCTATCTTATTGATTTTTTAAAAAAGTGAGTGATGAATATATTTTTATCATTTTTATGAATATCTTAAAAGTGACTTTGTAGATTTGATAAATTGAATAAGTTAAAAATAAATGATAATTTTTCTCCTGATTATAACTTATGATATTTTTTATATGAATCATCATCTTGATTTCTCGATATTTGATACATGAGATTTTTCTTTGAATCAAAATCTTGTTTTTGAATTCTAATATTACTTTTTTCCGATTACTAAAAAGGAGAATTATTTAGATGAATCATTCATAATTGATCTTTTTTTTATCTTCCATCTTTCATTTCATGATTTTCATATGACACCTTTGTATTTATGTCATGCTTAGAGCATTGATGTAAGGAGGAAATGAATTACAACATTATAAAATTCTCCTCTTCTTCCTTTTTATTTAAAATAAAAAAGGAGTGAAAGAAAATCGCTAGCATCTCAAGAGATTGATAAATCTATTTATGTTATTTTGAATCTCTTGAAAATGATTTTGATGATTAGATGATTTGAATCTAAATGAGATTTTTTCAATCGAATCTGAACCTTCTCTTGATTTCTTAACTTAAGATTTTCTTTTATTCTTGTATGGTTCTTGCATTTTGAGAATATTTTCTATATGAATCATGTCTTTTGGTATTCAAATAATCTTTGATATTATATCTTTCATGTTATGATTTATTTATGATAGATACTCCATTGTATTCATAAATTGTATACCTCATCACATTTGATTTAAATTTATCTTTGTCATGATGTGAAAATTGATGTAAAGGAAAAAATAATTATAAAATTATATTCTTCTCTTCTTTTTTACAATGACAAAGGGGAGATAAAATTTTTTGCTAGCTTGCATGTTATAAAATGATGTAAAATTTTGCTAGATTGTGCTTTACAAAGGAAACAAAAAATTACACTTCTCAAAAGAGAAGAAAGAAAATTACTAACCTGCATGATGATAAAACTTGAGATTATGTTGTAATGATTTGAAATTATATATCAAAAAATTGGCTAGATGCACTTCTCCTTTTTGTCGATGACAAAGGGGGAGAAGATATCATGATATGAGAATACATGGTAGGATATAATATTCATTGATATTTTGATACTATGATGATGCATGCATTATAATGATATGCATATAATGTGTTGCATATATACATGATGAAATATTGTTTTGACTTGAATTCAACTTAAATTCAAGGTTCTATCGATATAGCATATTGATAAAGGGAGTTAAGGTTAACTCCGTTATCAATTGATTGTCATCATAAAAAAGCGAGAGATTATTGAATCTCATATTTTGATGATGAAATCAATTGATGAGTATGTAATCTAATATGCGTTTTGAGTAACGCAGGACTACTTTCGATAAAGGAGAGACAAATTGATTAAAGCATGAGGAATCAGATATTAGGCCAAAATGAACATATCAGAAGATTGTACATTGGGCTAGAGGATCGGTCAATATGTCGATAGAGAAAAATAGCGATGCAAATAAAGAAGGAAAAAAAATCAGAGAAAGAGAGAGAGTGAGAGAGGGCGGAGGGGGGGAAGGGGAGTAAGGGGAGGGTCAAAGAATAATAATTATCATTTTTTTATAAATTAAATGAATGTACTGTTTCTCAAAGCCTTAAAAAAAGTATCTTAGTAAAAATTAAATATGGGTGTACGTGTTAAAAGGCCATTACTATGGGTTTATTTCTAGTAAAATTACCCATATATATATATATATATATATCATGCAAAATTTGAATATATCTTAAGGTATGATAATATATCTTAAGGGATATATATATATATATATATATATATATATATATATATATATATATATATATAATATTGAAATTTACAAGCGCAAGTTTGCTATTGCACAGTTACAAAATAATTGATATATAAATACATTTTTAGGGTAAAATTATGAACTGTTATTTTAAGTTTGGTTATAATTTTATCGTTTTCCCCATCATTGCAAAATCAGTTAATTATTTTTCTATTGACTTTTCATGCCACAAGTATGGGTTGCAATCGGAGATTGATTTATAGAAGGAAGCTACAAGCACATGGTGGACATTTAGAGATGACAAGTAGCTGACACTATGTATGCATTTGTTCACTAATCTATTTTGACAGACTTGGAGACTAGATGGAATTAATTTTTGTTTAATTGGATCTTGCATTTGACCGGTGGGTGGTTATACTGTGGGCCTCAGCCGCTGGCAGAAGGTTGACCAACAACTAGTTTTGGAACCGAGGAAACGTTGACTAGCAAAGTCTAAATTAGATGGAAGTGAGCCTTCAACCAAAGTTTAACCCAAGTCAAATCAATAGATTAATAGATCAAACTATAGAGTTGGACATCCGAATCTTACTTTATTTGTGACTATTGAAAGAATATCATCAACCAATTATCATTCAATTCATAGTGTATAGATTATCCTCCTTTATTTCACATGCAAAAAAGGTTAATAGAAAATTATTAAGGATTGTCTTCGTATAATTAATATATTATGTAGAATAATTTATCCCTTTATGATCGAGTATAAGAGCTCACATTCAATAATGAAATCATTTTTTGATTACTCATGTCCATACTCGTCTATCTCGAGTTACTAATTTGAGTGAGATCGGATCAGAAAATATCTTTTGATCTTGATATTTATATAAGTGACATCTCAAAAAAAAGATCAGGTCAAAAAATCTCTTCAAACCAAACCTCGAGATAGTATATCGGAAGCTTAATATTTTTATTTCGAAGATAACTTGTACTGGTTGATTAATGTTCCATCTTGCCATCGTGATAACTTATAGCAACCAATATGAACGTGCATTTAAATGAAACTTTACATTGTTGGGTTGTCTAATTGACCCGGTTTGGATCAACTTCAACCCGATTTTGTTTGTGAGACGATCTAATCAATTATTATATTAGATTTTAGATACTTCTAAATACTCGATCAATCATTAATCATTATATGAATTTGAATATGCTGCTAAAGATTTCCACTCGGAAACTCGAATAATTAACTTAATTATATTTATAATTCATAAAATACATCAAAATCTTTATAAGACAAATCAAAATGTTTATAATAAAAAATACACATCATATATAATAAAAATTTTATAATAAAAAAATCATTATTTTACGTGTTCGACACAACATATTATATATACTTGGATAAGTTCATAATTGGGATACCGATACTAATTATATATTACGCTATATAATTAATTATCTTTAATATTTCGATTTTTATATTCTTAAAAGTTACAAATAAAAATAAGACGTTTAAATCCTTTTATAGGGTTAAAAAAATAGTTTTATAAGATTACAAATAAAAAAAAGATTTTATTAGAATAATGATGTTAAATATTTTATTTTTATAAGTATATGGATCTTAATGTAATATTTTGGTTTGCCGGTAGTTAATCGGAGGATAATACTTAATTAGCGCCGGATACTGTGATAGCGTGGACGGACACGTGGCGATACATCAGAAATCCTATTTTCGATATATCGGGCTTCCAACATCGACAGTCCGTTTAATTTCATCTGCAAGAACCACGGTAAGGACCGAGAGATGGAGTCGATGGTCTCCTTCATCACCGGGCCGACCCTCGCGTCGTCTTCCTCCTCTTTCTTGGAAGCACGAACCCGCCGGACCTTGTTTTCTGGCGGACGAGGTATGGACTCTGAGGAGCTCGCGCTCCCAGCCGTTTTAACTTTGATTAGGGTTTATCTTCGCCGTCGAACGAGATCATATTAGGAACTAAGTTTTCTACAGGTGCCGTCGGATTGTGGTCCACAATATTTAGGACTAAATTGGCCCTTTTTCTGTGAAATAGGAACTCAATTATTCCCTGTTTACGAATGTTAGCCATGACACTACTAGTGGCTGTAGGCCTGATTGTTCTGGTGTAAGTCTTATCTCGTGTAGAAAGGCATCTAGCTATTTATTGGAGTGGGACTTATTCTTCTTCTCTACTTTCTCGAATAAGCAACTGATCAATGATCATAAAAAGAAAAGGATGATTTTTTCTTTGTTTGGGTTTTCGTTCAAAAAATATATCTATGTAATGGCAAAAACTCTAACTTGAATATACTGTCACTTTTGTAAGGAAGATTTTGCTCATATATACTATTTGTTGGTTCGTCATTTTTATACAATATAATCAGTGTGCATGTTTGCTGGCTTATTCATGTATTTTGATCCCTTTGCGTTGTACAGGAACCAGTATTGTCCAAAAGAACATTGTTATAGTATCTAGGAAGTTGTCAGGACTTGAAGAGGCCATGCGAATCAGGAGGTACTAGATCTGTTGTTAGTTCTGCTGTAGTGTTGGAATTGGCTGGGTATCTTAATTATATTTTACTTAAAGGTCTAGGGAGCTCCAAAGTTCAGGTAAAGCAACAAAAAGGCCTCCGTTGAGACGTGGAAAAGTGTCAGGACCACTTCCAGTTCCAGAGCACATTCTTAGACCTCCTTATGTGGGTACAAAACTCTTGCCTGAGATTTCTAGTGAACATCAGATACATGATGAGGAGGGTATTGATCGCATGAAGGCTGCTGGTGAGCTTGCTGCACGCGTTTTAGACTTTGCAGGGACATTAGTCAGGGTAAGTGTGAATTTCACAATATTAGGATTTAGGACTTAGTTCAGATATTATGGTATACTGCTAAGTGCTTTAAAGCAGTAGTGCAGTATCTCTGCAGTTTCTTTTGTGTAGTCACGTTGTTTGATAATGTAGAACTTCCTGTCATCCTCCATTGAGTTACTTTATATTTAAGGACCTTAATGATCATTTATGCTAAAAGATCCAATTGTTCTCCTGTATTTGATAGAATAACTGGCCTTGTGTTCCCCTTGGTTGTTACCCTTAAACTATTTTTTAAATACTTCGAAACTTTTATTGTATCCTGTACTCTCATTGTTTAAGGAACTTAATATAGAAGTAGGAGTCCATCTACATCCTCATGTCCCATGTTCCTTGGAAGAATGATAGGATTTGATTGGATTTGGCATATGTCTCTTTTTTGCAACAAAAACATCTTTCCTTGGAAGAATGATAGGATGGGCCTCCTATTTACTTCTCTTCAAGGAAAGGTAGTACTCCCAAGAGAACAAGAGGGGAAGAAAGAGAGACAACTAAATTTGATTTTATTACAAATAAGGATAATATCAATTAACCATGCCTCTCTGGCTTACAAGCTCACTAATTTATAGGATCTATAGAAGAAAATGTTGATGTCATCACCCCACAAAAAATGTCTAAAAGAGGCCTCTTGAACTCTCAAAACATGTATCCTAAAAGAAAATAATTCACTTAATCTATATTATAGCCATTTATTGTCACATAGAAATCTATGTTCTTTTGTAGAATAACTTCAAATATACATCAACCAATTGCATCCTTCTAGTAAGAATGACACATTATTAGCATGTCTCTGTACCAGCCATCAGTAACAACAGACGAGATTGATAAAGCAGTGCACAAGATGATAGTTGATGCTGGTGCTTATCCTTCCCCGCTTGGATATGGTGGTTTTCCAAAAAGTGTTTGTACATCAGTTAATGAATGCATGTGCCATGGAATACCTGATTCTCGCCAGCTACAGGTTCAGAAATAGGAGAATTGTCATATTCTTAACATTAAACAAATATTTCCCTTTCACAGATAACTTTTTCTCTTATGCAGGATGGTGACATAATAAACATAGATGTGACAGTCTACCTGAATGTATATTCCTTTCTCATTCTCTGGGATCATTTCCTTTCTAATATTTTTTCCTTCCATATATTCAAGAAAAATGGGAACTCACATAGATTTATCTACTGACTTCTTATCATTCGGATATTAAAAGTTTTTTTGCCTTTGATTCAGGGTTACCATGGTGACACATCAAAAACATTTTTATGTGGAAATGTTGATGAACCTACAAAAAGACTTGTAAAGGTATTCTGTTACTTCTTTGTAGCACAAATAAATTATGTTATTAGCATCGTGGTAGTTAAATTACTAGAACACTGATGGCGCAATATGTCAATTTCCAGAGTCAAGCAATTAACAGTTGATGAATTCTTGAAATTGAAAAAATGTACTTCTCTAGTTTTTGTCAGTTAGATCAATTTAAATTCTGGTGCTATATCAAGTTGCTGTCTAAATCATGAAATCTCTAAGCTTATGACACTTCTTAAATGAGGTAACTGCAGCATTCTTCCATGTTTATACTTGAAGCTGTACCTTAACCTGAAATTCTGTATCTTCATTTATTGTTGATTCTGATATCAGTAACTAGTTCCTGTATTAGGTGACTGAAGAATGCTTGCACAGAGCCATATCTATCTGCAAAGATGGTGTAAGCTTTAAAAAGATCGGCAAGAAAATTAGGTATGCAAATAAATATCCTAGAAACTTCAAATATTAATTTGAATCTGATTCAAACATCTTCTGGCCTGTTCAAATTGTTGTTGCTGCTCCATATTAGTTACATGTATTTGCCTTGCATGTTGTCCCTTCATGTTTACACAGAAGTCTTGGAAATTGTAGTATCTTTTGAGATAGTGGTACATCAATTACTGTAAGAACTCCATGCTTCATTGTCTTATTTCCTTGAATTCACAAATTTAATCATGTGGATTGGTATTAATTGCCTTGATAAGATGTCATAATTAGTTACCATTCATGTTTAGAAAGTGAGGTTATACAATTTAATATATAAGTCAATCTAGGATCCTCTTTGCTAGTACTTCTTTTAACTTGCATTCATATGCTTCAGTTAATGCTTTTAATACTCCTAGTGAGCTTGCTGAAAGACATGGCTTCAGCGTGGTGGAACGTTTTGTCGGACATGGTGTTGGGAAAGTATTTCACTCTGAACCGATTATTTTGCATCATCGTGAGTCATCTAACTCAATATACTTATGATTATGCCTGAGTGAGAAGTTTGAGTCTCTGAAAGGGCCTTGAATCATGTTCACAAGTCCTTTGTTAGATCCAAGACATTATTGTTCTTATCATCACTCTCTCACACATATGCAATAACTTGACAGTTTGACTAGGTTAGTCTCTTGCTTAAAACTCATATACTCCAAAGATACCAGTATGACAAGATACTAATCCATTGTTTCTGATAGCTTGACAATTGCCTTTAGGCAATTATGAGGCAAGGTAGGGGCTCACACTTTACCTTATGTGATCTTAATTGAGGGTCTTCTTGTTTGGTCCCTTATTGGAAGTTGAAACCCCAGAGGTCTGGATGTATTGGCATCCTGATAAGATGTCAAATTGAGTTGGGTAAGCTATGATCCCCTAGTAGACCAACATCAGGAAATATTTATTGGATTAATAGATATATTAATTTCACTTAGATATAAGAATTTCAATATCATAATTAAAAGTTTGTGAACAAAGGGTTGTTAAGCTTCTAGTATAGCTGGTTGAGGCATGAACTATTCACTGTGAAGCTGTAGGAAGATAGTTGGCAGACATCAGGGTGGCTTAGAATCTTGTAGCAGATATAAAGCAGATTACTTATTAATTAAATAATAGCAAATTGCCATGATCAACCATTGATTTTGTTATTGTCATGTAATGTTGTAACATGAAACTGGTTATGTATTACTATACTCTTTTCTTATTTGGAGATAGAATGAGATGGTAAGGATGGGGAGGAACCCTTGACGAAATTTCAAGAAAGAGATTTACTCATAGACATTTATATACAAGGCTCTTTTTTCCTTAAAACTATAGTTCAGAACTTGATCAAACTCTTAAATATATGGATATGTTATGGAGACTACATTACATGAGCAGGTACATTTGTTGTGTACATATAGATATGTGTTTAGGCTATTTTTTTATTTGTATCTGTGACATATGCATGTTAAGATTGCTTAGCATCTAACATTATTCAAATTTTGCTCATCGGAATTACAATCTTCAATTTGACAGGTAACGATAACCCTGGTTATATGGTTGAAGGTGAAACATTTACCATTGGTATGTTTCTTGTACATCATATCTCTGGAATATTCTACTTCAGAATAATCTTTTTTCTTTCAGTTTTTGTTGCATTATTTGGAACTTTAAAGAGATGATAAGTATGTTTTCATGGTTAAGCCATTGTTGATCCTTCTGATAAAATCATATGCATACATTGGGCAGATCTTCCAGAATTAGTTGTTATCTTCATGCTTATGATTGCATGTTCAGAATAGTAATAGTAGTTTCCTATTGGTCAAGCTATGTTTTAGGCATTCAGTAGTTGAGAGTGGTTAATTGATGGTTGGCATTTGGAAATTGAATTGGAGGTCAGGAAAGTTATGTATGACTACGCAGACAATTATTGATGTAGAATGCAAAATGTGTCATCAGTCATGACATCAATTCTAATTGCATAATTGAGCGTGTAGAAATACAAAAGGAGAAATGATGTTTTGTTGAACTTACAGCTGCTGTTTTCTACATTATGCCAAGTTGGTCCCATCCAAACTTTTGAGAGATTTGAACTTGCAAAATTATCCCACTTCTGAAGCAAATGAAAAGTTACCACTCCTTTGCCCCATAATAACCTATATTATTGCGAAGGAACAGCTTCAATGAAGCTGACAGACAGTGATTAATGTTGTCTACACACTAAAGGATTTGCGATACATCATGAGTTATGTTCAGCCTCTGCTCCCAAAATTTTACTGCCTTTGAACATGCATTTTTAGAGTTATCAATAACATGCAAATTTCGTACTGTATCGACGTATCGAGCTTTGCTCGATACAATATGATATGAGCGTACCGAGCGATTTGCAAGGACATACCGCTTGGTACATGTGTGTGTGTATATATATATATATATAAATAATATAATATAATATAATATAATATAAAAATTAAACTTACCAAAAAAAATAATATAAAATTAATATATAAAAAATATAAAAAATATAAAGGAGGCGTACGTTGCCTCGGCGTCTCCTTTTCTTCTCCTCATCTGTGGCATTTGATGAAGACATCAAAAGCCGTAGACGTATCCGCCCTATTGTCACGAACGGTCGTCGCGCACCCGCAACAACTCCGTTCAACGAACCGTTCGTCGCTCACACCCGCATGTACAGCTGCTTGACAGCATGTTTTCTTATGGTTTTGGGTCATTTTGCTTGTAAATATGTAAGTTCGAACAAGCTGCAGCGTTGCAAAGCGACCGTTCACCGAACCGAGCAAAACAGCTCCGTTTTCGCGTGCCGCGGGAGGTGAGCGGAGTGCTGCCTCCGCTCACCAAAATGTCAGCCAGCTCAGACCCCAGGAACCCCCCGGGTGGCACATGGCTGGATGGGGCTTCGGTTATATACCGGACGTTGAACACTCTTTCGCAAGTTCGCACGTGACCTTTACGGGAACTTGGTGTTGCGTCCGGGACCAGGTGAGCGGCTGTTTGTGGGCTTGCAGCTGTTCGTTCATCCTTGAAAGCCTTGTTTTCCTCCCTCTCCCTCTTTTCTCTTGTGCACACAAGGTGTTCGACGAATTGCTTGTAAAGCTTTCCTTTTCGCGAGACTTCGGGACTTGTCCGTTGCTCGTTCTTTCGATCTAACTCTCTTTCTCTTTTACAGGTCCTTCGGGACCTGCGAGAGGTTACAAAGTGGGCTGATCCTTGCGGAGCAAGATCGCAAGGGTGAAGCGCGACTTAGGCAACGCAAGCTAAGTTCGCGTCTTTGCCGTAAGAGTGACTCGCGACTTAGGCAACGCAAGCTAAGTTCGCGTCTTTGGCCGCAAGGGTGCCGCACGCCTTAGGCAATTCCAGCTAAGGTCGTGACACTATGGCGACTAACATGGTGAAGAAGAAGCCGAGTCGTTGTCACTCTGTTACCTCATGGATCGGGATCGTTGAGGGAGAGTGGCGTCGAATCGGGAAGCGTCGAGGTTCTCTTGATTCTCCTGTTTCTTCTCCCTCTTCTCCATCGACGCTTCTTCTTCCCTCGTCCCAGCAAGGCTGATATCGCCCGGTAGCAGGCGGTGACGATCGAAATCGATCGTTACTGACCTATTTCGGACAGTAACGGTCGAAATATCGACTATTACTGCCTGATACAACCTTATATTATCCGATACAAGGCTAGATCAATGGTACCGCTCGGTAGCGAGTGGTCAGTGTACCGGTCTACTAGTGGACTGGTACGTACCATCCGGTATGAGCGATATCATTTGGTATTGTAATCCTTGATCAATAATCAGCTAATCTTTTTCTTCCTTGTTGCTAACTGCTTATCATTTCCACAGAGCCTATTCTCACAATGGGAAGCATTGAGTGCATAACATGGGGCGACAATTGGACTACGGTGACAGCTGATGGCAGCCTTGCTGCTCAATTCGAGCATACCATACTGATAACCCAGAAGGGAGCAGAAATTTTAACAAAGTATTAGATTAGCATCATTAAATTCTCTGATTTGTTTTTTTTACTTATAATTGTACTTCTATTCCAAGATGATTTATTATAACTCTCATGCTGCATCCAATGATTCTTTTTCTCAAAGATCCTAATATTGGCCAACCATCTGTATATTATAATATGAGACCTGTGATGCAGTCACCTGAAAAATGTGCATGGTTGCATCTGTCACAATGTGTTGGTTCTTGTACTGTATTGTATGTGGCAAGAACTAATGGAAGTATGATCCTAAATTTGCAGCACCAACCTACCATTGAGTGTATCCCAATTAATTGTTATGGTGGTTGTCGTACCTACCGGCTGTTTGATGAGCCCAGATTTTGTTTGAATGACTAATTTTCTTCTTTGAAAACAATTTATTCCCTAGCATTCTGTAATTGTTAGCTTATTCTTAGCTAGAAGTAGCATGTTTAGGGTGAAGCCCCCTAAAATTTTCAGAAATGTTATTGTTGGTATATAGTTTTTCTTATCATTCAAATCATCCTATTAATCTCATTTTCGTCAAAATTTATTATATGTATGGCTTTTAATCTTTTAAAAGTTCCTAATTCTTATTTCTAACTTAGATTATTCTTTATGGTTCATGTACTGCAGTGCGTTCAGAAACTAGGAGGGTCCGAAGAGCTTCTTAAACCAAATTGATATGTTATCAAATTAATTATATATTTTTTAATTAGTTATATTTAGTGTTTTGATTTTTATACTTTAAAAATTATGTCGAGATTTTTATATTTATAACAATAAAATATTTATTTTTATCTTTTTAATATGTTTTGTAATTTTTAATTCTATAAATTTATTTATTATTTTATTTTTATTTTTTAATATTTTATTTTCATAAAAATAAAAATCATAATATAATTTTTAAAAAGATAAAAAATTAATTATAAAAAACAATTAATTATAAGGAGGAATATGTAATTAGTCCCACGTTCTTGCATGACTTAAGTTAAACTGATCAAATACAATTAGTCCCATATTTAGTATTTTGATCGGTATATTTTTAAAATTATATTGAAAATTTTATATTTATAAAAATAAAATATTTATTTTATCGTTTTAATATATTTTTTAAATTTTAAATCTATAAAATTAGTTTTTAATTTTATATAATTTTTTTAAATATTTTATTGTCATAAATATAAAGATTTTAATGTAATTTTTAAAATATAAAAATAATATTAAAAATATTTAATTATAAGGAGGAAATGTAATTAGTCTTACGTTCTTGCATGACTTAGGTTAAACTGATCAAATGATAACGAAAAAAAGACTCAACAGTCTTCTAAGTGCTCATTTGGAGGCACGCAAGTTCGTTGATCTCAAAGCAACACCGTCTCACCTTGCATTTCGTATCCAACGGTTGAGAGCTTCCGTGATCGCAAATGGCGTCAACCGACGTGGCATGTAAAAGGGCGGGAACCGCGGGGTCGTGAACATACTAGAATGGTGCTGTTAAACATTATCCGTCCGATGTCTGATGCAACCGGTCCATCGGACGCTCCAAAGTACCGACACGATGGCGATCCGCGAGTCGGGAACTCTCACCAATAACATCGGACGACTTGTCTTTTCTATAAAAGACCGCGCCCACGGATCCTAAACTCTGCCTTCGGTCATCCATCTTTCACCTGTTCAGAGGCAAGGCTAAGGAGACCGTCGAAGACATGAGTTCGTCGGGTGCGGCAGCGGCGGCGACTACCACGAAGGGAGGTCGGGGCAAGCCAAAGGCCTCGAAGAGCGTCTCCCGCTCTCAGAAGGCCGGACTCCAGTTCCCCGTCGGCCGGATCGCGCGCTTCCTCAAAGCCGGGCGCTATGCTGAGCGCGTTGGTGCCGGCGCCCCCGTCTATCTCTCCGCTGTCCTCGAGTATCTTGCTGCCGAGGCAAGTCGACCCCCTCTTCCCCTTTTGGGATTACTGGATTTAGCCTTTTGATCTAAGCTTGGCGAGGATTATCTTGGGTTTGCAGGTTCTAGAGTTGGCGGGGAACGCGGCCAGGGACAACAAGAAGAACCGGATCATCCCGAGGCACATACAACTGGCGGTGCGGAATGACGAGGAACTGAGCCGGCTCCTGGGCGCCGTAACCATATCCAACGGTGGAGTGGTGCCCAACATCCACCAGGTCCTGCTCCCGAAGAAGCAGACCGGCGGCAAGGGGAAGGGCGATATCGGGTCCGCTTCACAGGAGTTCTAGGGTTTATAGTCCTCGTATATCCCGCTTGTTTTGTCCGGCTTTGTAGTATAATGTTTGCTCGGCTCTGTCTCCAAGAACCCATCAGGCTTTTGGTTAGCTAATGCAAATGTTTCGCCGGCGGATGTTATCTGTTGCCATTTATTGTTTGGTTTTTTCTAAGATTCAAGATTTGTTCATACGGTCGTTTATAAACATCGAGACTTAACGGGTTAAGATCCGACAAGGGGCGTTATCCGCAACTAAGAAAAGTTCTTTTAACGGACGTCAACTTGTTAGCGTGACAGCTGGAAAACTCTAGACTATTCTTCGCATATAATAAAAAGCAAGTGTTTTTAATAGTTAAAACATGTTATTTGGGATAACGTTTCTTTTATATGGAAAAAATGCTACCGGAAGTGTTGGCATCGCATAAGGCTCAATAAGAGCACGGCGGCATAGGTAGCAGAGGGACTGCGGGAGGAATGGCCGTTCCCATGTTCCTACTTGCGCCTGATCTCAGCGTCTCCAGGCTCTGCTTCGGTCCTCTCTCTCTCTCTCTCTCTCCCTCCGTCCCTCCCTCCCCTCTTCGGTTACCTTTTTAGCCCGTTTCTGATTCCAAGTCGCTCTAGGAACCATGACGCTTGGGGAGCAGAACACGGTGCGGCAGTCCTTCCGTCTTCTCGACGCGGCCTTCGAAGCCGGCATCAACTTTCTCGACAGCGCCGAGATGTAAGCAATCGCCTCCCTTTATGCCGGACGCTGCGATCCAACCAAAGCCCCTCTTCATGATTAGGGTTTCTGCGTCTGTGCTGACTTCTCTTTCTGGAAGAAGGTATCCGGTGCCGCAGCGCAGAGAGACCCAGGGGAGGAGCGAGGAGTACATTGGTCGTTGGATGCGCGCGCGGAATGTACCACGCGACCGCATTGTTCTTGCCACCAAGGTCCGTTCTTTGTGTCTGTGCTCGTGTCACTGGCATCATTATGCTTTAGCTTCTTTTTTCTTTTTCTTTCAAGGGTGAAAATTCTAAATCTTGTTCTTGGCATCTGGCCTTCTATACCCATCTAGGAGTTCGAATTCTGGAAGTATTGTTCATTAAAGCTGAAAGCTCTTTGATGACAACATGACATTTTATAAACGTTGCAAAGACACGGAGGTCAGGGATTGTCTATGGTTCCTAGCTTTAGCAAGCAAATCTCGACAAGAGTAATCTAAGTTGTGATGTGAAATATCTGAATTGGCCATGGACATCATTTTTCTGAATGACAAAATGGTTTGGCCATGAGCAGCATTTGGTTGGATGACTTCATAGTAATAGAAGGGCTTGTTGTTATTGTTCAATGGGTATTTATTTTTTCCTCAGCTGAACTTATTGGACAGTTCATCTCTTGGAAATGGATATCTATGCCTCACCTTTGGTCACTAGGAACTAGCTTAACATCATAAACGCACACAGCCATTTAAGTAGATCTATATCTAGAATACTATTCTCTCTGATATCACACATTACCTTCTGTAATTCATATATCTTATATAAGTTTGAGTACCAGGAACTGGTGCCGATTCATATCCAGATTCTTTGATGTGGTACACTGCTCGACAATCTTGCTTCTATTGTCCTCTTCGTTTTTGTCGGTTAATAACCATTATCTCACAATCTGACACATTTATGTGACCAGATTCTGGTCTTCTTATTACTTGACCCTTTGAGACATTTAAATTACTAAATCAGTCCTAATAATCTGTTCTATCAGGAGTGCATACTATAGTTTGGTTGGACGTCCTATACTATTTGATTCTTCAGACAATTCAAACTACTCAACTTGCAGGTGACAGGACCTTCTGGTCAGATGACTTGGATACGTGGGGGACCTAAATCATTGGATGCTAATAACATTTTAGAGGCTATCAATGACAGGTTCTTTGTATCACTTCTTTCAGTGTGCAATTACCTCACCTGGAGAGTGAAAAATGTGATTTAATTGCTATTTTGATTGACAAAATCAGAATGACCATATTCCCACAATAGGGAAGTTACCTGATTTTGGGAATTTCGAAGGATTGATAGGTTATGCAGATGAGACTATTGTAATGTTTAAGGTGGATTCTAAACCAGCCTTGTCTAGACAAGTGGCCCCTACTGGCATGGCCTAGATTGTGTAGCTGGGCCCTGCATGAGGTCCTTTCGTAACTAACCGATTGAGGCTTGTTATTGTGCCTCAATCTTCGATTCTTCTGTAGTTTAAATTTTACATATCAAACGTAGCTATGTATGTTGTCCATTTTTTATTAATTAAACTTGTTCTTGTCTGGCCATGAAAAATCGAAGTTGTAGTTTAAGATCACATACTCATTGTGCATCACACACACACACACATATAACAAAAGGACTGGTAAGATTGGAGCAAAAGATGAACGCTCTACCCATATCAACCATCAGTAAGCAACTAACAAACACTTCAAATTTCTTAGATTAAACATCTGCTTTGGCTGTAGAGAATTAAGAGGCAAACTTTCGAGCATTCAGTTAAGATAATTAAAATTTGAACTTCGATGAGTCAGCTAAACATATGAATGAAATGGATTAGTCAAATATCTTTTCATATGGAATTTTTCCTGGAGTAGTCTAGGTAAGGTGGAGCAATAAGAGGTGATATAGAACATGTAATTTGAACTTGTAGATGCACTTTCTCCTAGCATGCTTTGTCTGCAAGCAAATCATTCATAGTGCAGATACAGAAATTAGACTTCCAATGAAATGATTATCAGAATTGCTTATATCAAGCAGTTAAGGTTGGCTTTGAAACATGATATATTGTTGTTTGTTGTTTGGTGATTACTTTTCTCATTCATGCCTTTTCACTTAATACAGCTTGTTGAGACTCAGCACAGACTACATCGACCTTTACCAGATACATTGGCCTGACCGGTATATGCCTATATATTACTCAGTAAATTAAACATTTTTGAAATACATTGCTGATAATTCCAATTTTAGCTTAACTTCTAATTGCTATCTTTTCTCTGAGCCATTTTCAGTTATGTTCCAATGTTTGGAGAAACTGATTATGATCCACGTCAACAGTATGGGTCTGTAGCTATAGAGGAGCAGCTTGATGCTCTTGGAAAAGCTGTTGATTCTGGCAAGGTATTCCTTTAGTGTGACGTTTTAGCAATGGTTGTCAGATTGCTTTAATAGTAAGCATTTGATTTACATTCTCTTGCTTGCAGATCAGGTACATTGGGCTCAGTAATGAAACACCATATGGTGTGATGAAGTTTCTTCATATTTCTAATTGCATTCAGTCCAGCCCTAAGATAATCACTGTGCAGGTAACAACTTTAACCTGAGACATGAAATATGTGTACCCTTTTATGATTTATGACAATTGCTAACTTTCCTGCCAGAACTCCTATAACTTGCTCTGTCGAAATTTTGATTGTGGATTAGCTGAGTGCTGCCATCATGAGAGGTGATACTTCATCAGGTTAATTTAGTGTTGCCCTTGAATTCATGTCCAGATCTGTTTCCTTTTGGAAGTATGATGGCTGTGTGGTCTTATTTAGTTTCATTTCTAAGCTAGTCTCACGCATGCTTTGTTGTACTATGCTTTTCTTAATAACATAAAGGCTTTTCTTCATATCTTGAACTCAGAATTTGAGCAGTAACTGCAGCAATTGATCTATCAAAGAGACAATTTTGAACCCCAGCTAATTTCAACAGCTTCTGAATATCATATTAAACCATTATAGAATACTGTAATCAGTTTGTTTTTGCTTCAAGAAAAAAGAAATGCCTTATCTTTATTACCTTGGTTGTCATTAACATAGAAGACAACTTGGTGATGATAAGTACAATCATATGAGTAGCATTACACAAATGTTTAGCACATGGAATCCCATGTACAGCCAAAAATAAATAAAAAAAAGGATGATGTGCAATAGCACAGACATGAGAAAATTCATAGATCGAGCATACAAGTACAACTTGGTACTCAAGTGTTACTTGTTATATCTTTGCCCTTAAAACAGTAAGGATCAGGGTTGATACTAATGCTCAAAGTTCTAGTTGACTATGCTCTTGCTATTTGTTCTTGAGATGATTTTCTCTTGTGAAGGCCCTAAGCAAGCAGGAGGCCCGAAAAATTCAGAATCATTGAAGATAGTGAAAGATCAGGCCTAATAGACTAGCAGAATCTTGGTGTCAAGAGAAGTTTAACTAACTATTGTTTCTTGTTTGAAGTAGGCATATACAGTTTATTCTCAATATCATGATTGTGCCATCAATAAAACATGCATATGCTATTTCATATGTTATTTGGGTTCAGCATTGTTAGAAATGAAATTCAGTCTCTGTTGTGTTCTTCTTAATATAATTATTTCTTTCTTTTGTCAGTTTTATATGTTGGTTAGCGCTGTATTCTTATATCATATCAATGGAAACTTTACAGCATTAGCTTGTTAGCTTACAGTCCAATGGCGATGGGCATACTTTCAGGGAAGTACTTTTCAGCAGGAGGAGGCCCATCAGATGCGAGAATGAATCTTTTTCGAGGTTAAAGCCATTTCATATCCTAAAAGCTAACATTATCCTGCATCCATTTCTTTACTTTTGATTTTGCCCCCTTTTTTCCTCCTTCCTAGGAAGGTACTCTGAAGGTGAATCCAGATACAACCTCTCAAATGTAACCTTGAAAGCAGCTGTTGAGGTAGGCAGGTTTAGTTTATGTTTTTTCATGAAGAATGCGCCTGAAAATCTGAACACTCAAGAAAAATTTTGGACACATAAAGATAATAGTGAAAAATGCTGTTTTCTTTAATTGTATAGTTTTATTGACTAGATTATATATAAAATAAGTCATCCTCTTAATACAATTTGATTTGTGAATAAAGTATATTGTGCTCAGATAGGTTTGCAAATCCTACAGCGATCTAGAAACTTAGACAAGTTACCTATGCGAGTATCCTTGACCTGCTCTTGGTTTGATTGGTATACTTATGCAGGATTACATAAATATTGCCAGAAAGTTTGGTCTCTCTCCTGCATCTCTTGCAATAGGTATGGTTCTTAATCTTGTTTACTCGATGTAGGTGCAAAACTCTATAATTCCCACTCATGCAACATGCTGGGATGATTTTTTTGTCACCATAGACTTATGCTGTGTATGGCTTATTCAGATGTTATCTTTTGAGTATGATGTTCCATGAACCACCATCTGACCCCAATAGTGAATGAACATTGTCAGTTGATTCTATGTGCCACTAAGAAGTTAAATTGCTTAAATGCATCCATCTTCTGGAATTTTATGATGTAGAACACTGTCATTATTGTTACCTGTGTTGTTTCTGATTTGGCATATGCTTTCTAATATTATCAGATATTGGTTCTGCCATTTGTCAGTTCCTGACTGTTGGTTATAAATTGTGTTCTATCGTCCAAGATTCATGTGCTCCTCCTTTGCAGCATTTGTGTTGATTCACCCTCTTGTGGCAAGTGCCGTTTTTGGTGCAACAAAAGTTTGGCAACTTAGGGAGGTGGTCGAAGCTTGTAATGTCCATCTTACATCAGAAATGACTGCAGAGATCAACAAGGTTCATGCAAGATATCCAAATCCTTGCCCGTGACCAGGTCCCTATATTAATTATATTTATTGTTCTAATTGATTTACTGAAAGAGATCCTTTTTCATGTGTCTTTAACCAATGTTAAGAGAGGGAAAGAAAATTCAAAATGATTAAATGGTCTGGATTTTGTGTATGCAGGCAGCTATATTGCAAACCCTGTATATTATTTTTCTGCTCCTGGATACGTAGCATTTCTTGGTAGTACACCCATCCAGTATTTTGCAAGTCTTAATTACCATTTGTGTACATGTTTGTCGAATCATATTACTGTTTGCAAAGATATTTCGTATAACCGAGTCAGCTGTGAATCCCTTCTATTGTGAAACTATATATTCTGTCTGATCCATCATATTGTTTCTTTGAGTTCTCTTCATCATATACTCATCATCTACAATTTGACCTAAATGTTCAAAATATGAACTGATGTTGTTTCATGGAGTTCTCTTTGCTATATAGTCATCATTTCTACAATTATCCACAATATATGGCGTGGTGGCCTGAGCCACCGAGGCGGTGGGGCTCGGCGACACAGCGGAACTCATCAGACGCGGCGGAGGCAGCTTCTGGGGCGTGGTTTCCAGTCCGTGGTCTTCATATTAAGCATTGGCTGCCTCTCAGCCTCGACCGCCCAAAGATCCCAAGTCGATGGCTGCAGCAAAACCCCGATCAGAGGAGGGAGGCCGAGAAAACTACAAAAAGCTAACACCGGAACATGACTTTTACCCAATGCCAAACAATCATACAAGCACGCATCTACACATCAGGGGCCTAAACCAACGATAAACCAACGATCTCCCATCAGATAGAAAGACAAGCCTTGGGTGTGGAACCGATCTTGAGATTGGCGTAGAGGGGTTTTACTTGGTCTTCGCGGTGCAGAGCTTCTTGTGGCGCTTGAAGGCTTCTGCTGCTGACCGAGGATTTTTCCCATCGTCGAACTCTTGGTCTCGCCGTCTTTTTCCCATCGCCGCCGCCCTTGCCGATACAATAGGGTTGACAATTCATTCCATCCTCTTCGATCGGCCGCCGGATATTTCGGAGACTGGCGATTCAAGAGAACTTCGAAAAGGGGAGAGAGAGTTACTGCTTTGAGATTCGTGACATCCGAATCCGATGCCGACGAGCCTTTTTATATGCGGTCATCGGCGGATGTAACAGAGAGGACACGGTTGTGAGGAGAAGAGAGGGACCATAGGGGAATCCTTTTTGCTGCTGTTGCTCTTCGCTTACGAGATTTATCTGTCTCTTGATCTCCTTGATTCTTCAGCGTGGTAAGGTTCTTCACCAGCGGCAATTCCTGTCGAGTCTTCTTTGTTTGCTTGCGCTGTGTCGATGATGATCTGCCGTCTCCTAGGGTTTGTGCAGGGGGAGGTGAAGAGGGTGGGGGGTTCAGTTGGTAGTGACTAAGATCTTTATGGCCGCGAAGCGTTGTGCGCATGATTGTTGGAAGACAAATGGTTCAGCAATTCTATAAAATTACATGATAATTATGGATCAGCTGGCAGAGTTGTCTCTTCCAGTGGGTTTGGGTACCTTCGTGTGCCTCAACTGATTCTTCTTGGTGTTCCCATTAGGCAGAGCAGTACCAACTGTGGCCGCACTCTACATGGTGGCATGTTGCCATCGCCTAGACCAACCCTTGTAGCACATAAAACATTGCTGTAATGGTATAATCGCATTAATTACATGGACTTACAGCCATTATGGCAACATTCAAAAACCAGTGGGCGCTCTACTTAAGTTGTAATTTAGTTCTGCATGCTCAATGTTTTTGGACTGAGAGTTCGTCTAGATGCTGATAAAACTAGGTTTTATATACATAGCTTTGATAACTGAAATATTCAGATTTCTACTAATTTGATGTAAATGAATGACGTCAATATTCCTGTTTAATATGAGGCTTCTTTAATTTAATGTGAATGAATGACAACAGTATTCCTGTTTAATGTAAATATCATTGATGATTGCAATTTCACATGATGCTGCAGTAAAATGAGGCTTCTTTAATTTATTTTCATGAAGTTGCAGAATAGTAGAGGCAATGTCAAGGGTGATCAAGAAGTTCTTTATTGCATCGATGGTCATGTGGATAGCTCCAGTAGCTATATTATATGGGTTTAATAATCACATATTTCCTGGTACGGTAAGTTGCATTCTAGCATTCTTTATCATAATCCACAATTGTTGGTTACCAGCTTTTTATACTGGCAATCTCCAAGTTGAGAATGATGTTTGAGCTGTATACTTAAGCATGTCTTCAAGCTCCATTGTCATAATTGTTTCATTATGATGCTATTTTGTGTTGCTTATCATGCTCTAATATGATGTCTAGACTAAAGATCATAAGAAACTATGCTTTACATGGACCAGAACTGTGCTCTTTTGCTATAGGCTAGGAAACTCTATATGGACCAGAATTTTGCAGCTTAGGAGAAACAGAAAGCTTGCATCAATAATATATTCTTTGCATAAGAGCACAAGACACTTTGGATCAGTTCTGTTTGATTCAGAAATCCCATTCCTTTATCCAGTCACAGTCACTCAGAACCATCAAATAATAGTATCTATAGTAGCTGTCATTTGAATCTAAGAATGAGTTGTCTTTGTTATAGAAGGTATATGAACAATTGATTAACAGATTCTAGATTTAGTGGATGAGATAGATTGAGATGCTAGTTTGAAGCTAAATGTTGGTTAAAGAGAATTAATAGTGATCAAGTGTTGGTAAGTTCTATTTTAGATCTCGTTGGCAAAGTAGTAGTGAAGAACTTTATGTTCTTTGCATTGGTGTTGTATACTATCAAAGATGTTATTGGAATTTTAGATGTAGATTTGTATTTAAGAGTATAGTACAAATTGTTTGCAAGGTGAATAAAAGGAGATAACTTATCTCTGTGTTGTTTAAATGCCTTCATGCATGTGGTTTTAATATGCTTTTCACTAGTTTTCAGCTCTGGTGAATTCCATGGCTACTCTGCAGCATATGTGCCAAAAAGAAGGGCTTCTCTTTTTTATTATTGACTTTTCTAATCTCATAAGATTATATTTCATTTTATGGACGTGACTACTTGTGGATTAGCTTTTTTTATGAATAGTTGACTACAGATCAGACAGTTCCACCAATGGAGATAAGAAGAAGAAATTGTGTTTTTTTTTCTTGCCCCATTCTTTTGATGTGTGCTGTACTCTTTGTTGATCACCATCTCTATCGCCCTAATCAAACACAATCTAATATTATTCTTGATGAGCAGGTACAAGTAAGCTTTCATCTTCATCTCAAACACTTGTTAGTGGATTTCTTGCTGTTATATCAGTGAATCTGGTGATTGTGCTATACATAATCATGGCGATAAAGGAGCCTGGCAGCAATATGGAGCACCAGCCTGATCCTGCATTCTTAGAGGAAGCTAAAGCTAGCATTAACCAACCAGCAGCTGTGACAACTGATGACAATGCCCAAACTCGGGAGAAAGCAGAATAAGGATTCATGTCCAAGTCAGATATGCTTCTCAAACTTAATTTACATTCTCACTGCAAGTGAAAGTTTGTGTAAGATCATGCAGTAGTATATGACTTCTTTTTCTTCCATTAGGTCAAATTCCTTGAGAAATTTAATGCAAGTGGCGCCCAGATGGAGTGGATTACCTAGAGAAAGACAAACTGTGAACATGATGTTGCCTGTAACATTTTGGTTTGGCATTGCAATAACTTAGGACAGTAACATGGCCATGTGATATTGGTAGTACTTGTGTACCTCAAAACCTTTGTGCAAATTGTAATGACAACATCCATGTTCATGCCTCTGATGTTTTTGACTGACAGCTGTGTTGCTTGACATCTTATTCGATGCTCTCTATTTTTTCATGAAGAATAGTTCATAACAAGTTGCTTTATTCCTCATGATGGGTCTCTCTTTAAGACTTTTTTTGCCTTACTGGAAGGGTTTGTGTTGTTCAGCTAATGTGCTCTTTTTCCAAGCAGTGATTTATTTCCTATCTTTATCTACCTAATCTCTCATCCTTTCTGCCTAGCCATCCTTACACCACCATATGAACCATTCCTACTGAATTTATTGGAAATAAATGACATGGTACTGAATCTAGTGAGAGGCCCAACATCCCTCCTTAAAGGATGAGGTATCACAAGGAACACTCTTGGCTTATTTTCTGTAATAAATTCTTCTTATTTGATTTCTTCATGGCATGGACAGGTAAAGATATGAGGGTCCTTCTCAAGGCCAACATTGAGCTCAGAATGCCATTTTATATTCATTAGGAGGGACAGTTGAAAGAAGGCCACCAAAATTACCAAGAAAAAAGAGGCATCCAACAACTTTCTCCACCAACCTTGCTTGCATACTCCACCATCTGGTCATTATCATGCTGCTACCACCAGGTGATGTCCGTTTCTTTGGCTTCTTATGCATCCACATCACCTCAGAAGTTTGAGGCCAAATGACCATTGAATAAATGAAATTAGCACTTGATTATTAAAGGATATGACAGGAGGTTGCATTGTTCATAGGGCTTATATGGGAAATGCATCAGTGAGGCATGGATTTGGTTGCATGAATCCATCAATTGGTAGGATGAGCTTAGACAGGCATCATAGGGGGACCTAAATGCAGTTAGAAAAGGTCAGGTTGGGATTTGGAAAGATGAGCTAACAGAGCTCTTCTACCAGCCTTTTCCTCAATAAGAGGAAACATGAGATCTATCTTTTGCCTGATAAAATATGAAAGTTCTTTGTAGGCAAATGATGCATCGTTTTCTGGAAAATATAGCAAGCAGTTCTTTAAGGTGTAAAAAAGCTTTGTTGATATTAAACATCACACAGACCAGCCAAAGTCAAAGATTAAGCAGCAGGGAGGTGTCATGTGTACCAAAACCCATCAATTTGTTCCAATAAAAAAGCTTGGATGAATGTGCTATTGGTTTTAGAGGCTCAAAGTCTCATTTGTAGGAGAATAAAATGCTGCTACTTTTCAGCTTTTGGAGCCCCAATCCATGTCCAAAAGAACAACAAAAAGAAAAGAGAACAGAAGAGAGAAAAAGATGCTCCAGAATGCAAAGCTATTGATTTACAATATTCTGTACATTAGAAGGACCCAATTGATCCATCCACTGTGGTGCAAAGCCATCAAGTGGAAGCTTGGTATCAGAGACAAAAGATAAAGTGATGGAGTATACCAGCTGAGCTTTTTCCAGAAGGAAATCCCACAGAACCTGTGAGGTTTCTTGTCTGCTTCTTCACTCTTTGATCAGCACAAGGATCCCAAGTTTAGATGACCAGAAAGCACAAAGATGGGAAGACTGAAAGAAAAGTAAGAAGTGGGTAGAAAGAAGGGTTGGAATACCACAGCGCCAAAGCAACTTTTCTATGCCCACCTTAGACATCTTTAGAGCGTATCACATGCGTCCACGCCTGCTCATGTTCTTCTCTTCGCTCAGCACATCTCCACCCGTCCGCTTCCCATCCAATGCACGGTTTGTAAGACTCCCATGCACTCTTGCTTCTTCCGGAAGAATTCCTCGTATAAAGAGGTAGAGGGAGAGGCTCCTCACCACCCTTCCTCTTCTCCTCTCCTCTCGTTTCAAGGCGCACAAGGGGACGAGAAAGAGTGGAGAGAAGGTGGGTCTGAGGAGATCATAGCTGATAACGATGGTCGCCAGAGGAGGAGCTCAGCTGAGCTGCTGTGTGTTGATGATCGTTATTAGCCTTGTCATCGCCGCCGCTCCGCTCGGGTTCTCCGGTGGCGGACCACGCAGCCACCGGGACCGCATGGCCCGCCGCTTGGAGACCCTCATTGCTCCGTCGTCCGCCGCCGATGCTCCGTCTGTGAGTCACTGTTTTCTTCTCCCTTCCTTTCTCTTTCAGGTTCGGGCTTTTGGTGAATCCAATGTCGGAAACCCGTTTCATTGTGAACCCTGTTCTCGGAAGCCTCGGCCCTAACTCGGTGGGCTGTTCCCAACATCTTGTTTCTTGCACACCAACTTAATCCATGGATTTGTCGGCTCTCTCTTCCCCACAGATCGTTTCCTTATCTTGTTCATCGGAGCTCGCGATTGATCGTTTACAGATATGCTCTATGAATGGTGCAGATCTCGCAGGCGAAGTCCGGTTCGCGTGTATACCATGTGATCGACTACGGCGCCGATCCGAAGGGAGTTGCCGATTCCTTCGCGGCAATCTCGAAGGCCATCTCCGACGCCTTCGCCGACGCCGCGTCCGGGCTTTCGCTGATCGCCGGAATCTCCAACCTTGGTGGTGTGGAGGTACACCTTGATGGTGGCGTGTACGTGGTCACTTCCCCCTTAACCTTACCAGCCAACGGCGGCAATGTGAAGGTACGTTTCAATTATGTTGAGGATGAGAAGTGCTACTGAAGAAGAAGAAGAAGAATAATGCTGAGTCGAGTATGGATGGACGAACAGATTCACGGGGGAAGCCTGCGGGCGGCCGACGACTTCCCGGCGGATCGGTATCTGATCGAGCTTTGGGCCGCGCATGACTCCACCGCCGGTGGTGGAGCCAGCTCTTCCGGCTACGACTACGAGTACGTCACGCTGAGGGACCTGATGCTGGACTCCAACTACAGAGGCGGCGGCGTCGCCGTCGTCAACTCTCTCCGGACCAGCATCGACAACTGCTACATTGTCCATTTCACATCCGACGGCGTCTCCGTCCGGTCCGGGCACGAGACCTTCATCAGGAACTCCTTCATAGGTCAGCACATCACCGCCGGGAACGATCCCGGCGAGAAGAACTTCACCGGCACCGGAATCAACCTGGCGGGAAACGACAATGCGGTCACCGACGTCGTCATTTTCTCTGCGGCCATTGGCATCCTCGTCTCCGGCCAGGCCAACACCCTGACCGGAGTGCATTGCTACAACAAGGCGGCCGGGTGGGGCGGGACGGGGATCTACTTGAAGCTTCCCGGACTAACCCAGACCCGAATCACCAACTGCTACTTGGACTACACCGGCATCGTCTCCGAGGATCCCGTCCAGCTGCACGTCTCCGGCTCCTTCTTTCTGGGCGACGCCAACGTGGTGCTCAAGTCGGTCAAGGGCGTGGTCAAGGGCGTCGACATCGTCGACAACATGTTCTCCGGCGGCGGCAAAGGCGTCGACATCGTCCGCTTGGACGAATCCAACGGGAAGTTCGTCAACGTTGATCAGGTGACCGTGCGGCGAAACAGCGTGAGCGGCATGACGGCGCGGTCGACGGCGGCGAGGGCGACGGTGGAGGGCAACGGGACGACATGGACAGTGGACTTCTCGCCGGTGCTCCTGTTTCCTGGGCGCATCGGGCACGTGCAGTACACGCTGTTGGCTGACTCGGCGTTTCCGAGCCACGCGTTGAGGAACGTGTCGGGGAACACGGTCGTCATCGAGTCTGACGTGGCGGTTCAGGCTACTCTCCACGTGGAGGTCGACCAGGGCTTGGGCAGCATGGATGGTGTCTGAACACACCCATTTCTTTTCTTTTCTCTAAAACGCGTAACAAAAAGTTTACGCACCACCGCACAAGAACTGATGGGAAAGAAGCAATTGTTGGCTCCTCCGGCTGTGTTTTGTTCCCTCCATTCCTGCCTTCGACATTCAATCACTCTGTAAGTAAACAATGCTCATGGAGAATTCTGTGAAGCAACTATTTGGGTTTCTTTTTGGCAAAACTAATAGAAAATTAGATACGATAAATGGTGGACTGGAATCACAGCATCCACAAGGGCAGCAGTAGGTATAGTGATTCAGGAAGAAGGTGAGTTGCAGGTTTGAATGATTTCAGCAGGCACCTAAACAAAGAAAAAGATTGTGCAAGCTTTGAACAATAGGAATCATATTGTTAGCACCTACTGATGTGGAGGAGCAGGTACGAAACTGCACTGACCTTGTCATCCATGAGATGGTGGTTCATATCGCTTTCTGCAGAGGTGCTTTACTGACTCTGTCAAGTTCCATGTTGTTGCCATTGATTTGCAACAGTGCAAAGAGATGTACCTGCAGTGCAAGAAATTGTGCAATCGAATTATAATTGCAGAGGGGATAGAAGAACTAGCATCATCAATAAACATGCAATTTCGGCAGCAAGCACATGATAAATCATCCATTTGAATTTTCCTTCTGATGTAGATAGCTCAGCTTGATGACGGTCAAACCTGTTAAAGGTAAGCGAACAAGAAAACATGAGTTTATGGAGTTGGTAAAGAATATTCAGAGGTGGATTACATGGGTTTAGTACGAATTTTCCAGTAAAAACAAACAAAATGGATGACAATCAAAAGGAAACAATGTGTATCATGAACTCAGAAGAGTTGAACTAATTCATATTCCTCTTCAAACACATGGAAGTTACATCATCCTATGGTCGCTGGTCTCTTCCGTATGTAGAACATGCAAATATTAAGAGCTTGGACCAGTGATCAGGCAATGACAAAGGCAACAGGAGTTAGCAGAAGTCAAATGTATCCTAACTCTGTTCTGAAGCCTAAGAACTCCGAGAAAAAAGATGTCAAAAAGGATTGTTGCTCCACCTCAGATAATTTTTTTCTCCTTCTGGATGTTGTAGTGTCAGTATCACAATGAAGGCAGGTGGATAAGTATAGGTGTTGCACTTGTGCTTCACATCAGGTAGATGACTATATATATATATATCTAATATGTAGATTTCAGTTAGGTAAAAACAGAACCTGGTCAAAAAGCAGGCAGACAGCACAAAATATTCATCACCCAATCTCATGGTTGGTGAACAAACACAAGGCAATTAATATAACAAACTGATAAAGCCCAATGTTAGCTTACCTACAAACCTTGAAGTCAAGGAGTCTCAAGCAAAGCCACTGCCTCTCTCTCAAATCCAATATGTCTCAACCACTTTGGGGACATGAAAAGAAGCACTTGTAACTGTGGATTGGCTGGTCTACTTCTTAACCCAAGTATCTCAGATCAATTAAGTTATTCCTCTGAGTTTAGTAGAAAACTACTAGATCGCTAAGCATTAGTTTTCAGCTCTAACCCAAGTTACACGAAATTTTATTTCTTTCAGGAGTTGGCATTCTGAGGTTAATTAAGATGGTGTGTATATGAATTTCAACGAAAGGTTTGGTTTCTACCAACATTGGTGTCCTCCAAAACATTTGGAACAATCAAGTAGGTCTCATAACAAGGAACCGTGACAAGATTTGGGATCAATAGAAAGATTTAAAGCACCACATTCGACAAATCATGAGTAAGAGAAATATAATAAGAGGGCGTATATATACCTTCATGTTTTTTGTTAGAACATTAAGTAGCAGTTGCTTGGTAAGTGAATGTAAGAACAATTTCTCGTTGTAATTGCTAAGATTTTGACATTTGAAGGAAGAAAGAAATACAAATTATTCATTATAGATATTAGCAATAATGAATAAACCTCAAGAAGCACTCTCTCAAATGTAGTAGATATTAAACTATAGCAAATGAATCAGCAATAATGACGCCGATAATGTATGGAATTATTACAAATAATAGAAATTCTAGAGCTTCAACATGCATCCATCTTATTAAAACTGGAGCTGGCTGATATGAAAATGGAAGACCTATTTTGCTCACTTGCTATACATATAGATGTGAGGTTTTGTGATGCTTACCAAAACTATATGTGTGCATATAAAATTTGTATATAGGCCTTTAGTCCATATGCATCCCGTAGATATGGACATACCTGGCCACCTACCTGATTAACCCAATCTAAACATATACAATCAACATCATTTTCAATACACAAATTCCAATAAACATGCATATAACCTTGGAGGCATGATAAAAGGTAATTCCCAGCTGAAACATAGCACAGTCTATTGTTGACTCATACGCAAAGTTCAAATTTAGTATGCGTGATTGCTGATCAGCTTCTACTTACAGCACATCAAGCCAACTGAAAATTAGGTTATTTTGGGGGGTGATTAAATTTGAACAATCAAAAGAGGCACACGATTCTTCAGAGAGCATTTCAAATTCTAAGAACAGCAGTAGGAAAACTTCATGGATGGAATAAGGGGAAAGCTTGTAAGAAATGAAAAAGAAAGAGCAAGATACGGTACTTGCGGTTCATAACCCTCGGTTCCCAATCATGGCAGTCTTCTTCCTGTTTCTTCGTCATCGCAGCAACCCACAAGAAGATATGTGCTTCGAAACCTACAGGGCGAGAAGAATCAATTATTCTCCCAGAAATCATTTCATAAGGTACATAAATTCGCATGACTACATTTTCTAGCACATCGAAACTTGCAATGGCAAAAAACTCGATCTTTTCTATCAGAAAGATACAACAAGTCCAAGACCGACAACCGCCACACCCGAAGAGCTTGTGGTAAAATCCAATCGAAAAGATCGAGCAAAGCCGATCCGACGTAGTTCACAAGTCGAGCGATCAAGAAAGGAACCGAAGGAAGCAAGATATTTACCTTTTCTTCGTCCTGCGTCTGCTTCCGCCTCGTGGGCCGTGCCGCTTCGTCCAGCTATTCCGCATGCTCGAGTTCGGGTTCCGCATCCGCCACCGGAGAGCGATGGATCGTAATCGAATCCCACGGGGAGCGAATCGTCGGGCTTCCAGCAAATCTAAGTGGGATTAACGAGTGAAGGACAGACCTCCTCCCCCCCCCCCCCACCTCCGGCGGAGATCATGGCGGGTGATGATTGAATCGAATGTTGTTAGGGCCGAGTCGAGTTAGCATCGAGACCAGAGAGACATTGGACCTGTTTCAGAGCGAACCTAAGTGGGATTAACGAGTGACGGACAGACCTCCGCCCCCCCGGCGGAGATCATGGCGGGTGATGATTGAATTGAATGTTGTTAGGGCCGAGTCGAGTTAGTATCAGACCAGAGCGAACCTAAGAATTATATGACCAAACGGCGTTGTTCTCTTCAGTGCATCCAAACTGGTAATATGATCTTAGTTGGGCATTCTCCATATGCCTTAATAGGTATATGTAGGTAAAATTTAGTAGCATCATGTCAGACGTGAAATCGAGATATGAATGAAATAAATCGAACATTTCACTGCAATCAATTAAACAAAGTAGGACACCAAAAAAATTAACACCTGATTTGACATAACACTCCGAGATTGGACGTAATACACCCCCACGTCAGACATCCCTATGCGGCGCACTGTCCCAGGAAGCGAGCATTAACACAGACGTGACATGCACCCACGCCCAAACGACCTCCTCGGCCGATCCCTCATGACCGGCTGAGGCATGGGGAGGCGTCGACTGACACTCCCCATACCCTGCAGCAGCTCGACCATCCACGCAACGCCCACGACGACGGCAGACGACATCAGAAGTACGGCCCAGCTCTAGCAGGATGGCACATCAGGTAACATCAAACCCGCTTATAAATACCCCCTGGCCCCCAACGAGCCAAGGGGAGAGGACCTCACTCAAAAACGCCACGCGCCATCGCTGACTTGATCGTCGGAGGGGTCGGGCCGAGCCACCGACCCGACCTTTGTGCAGGTTGACGACATCGCCGAACCTGATCGTCGCTGCGGACCTCCCAGCCAGACCCCTTGCGTCAGCCACCACAAGATCCCAAGGGGAGCTGTGTCTGATCCTGACCACTTGGAGCCCTGGACCAGCCGCGTTGACTCCGAGATCAGGGCTAAAAAAGTTACTTACCGTAACAGATTGGCGCTAGAAGGAGGGCCTCCAAATGTCAAGCGATCAGCAAATCCACCTAGGTGGACCTTCAACCGCTGGGCTCCCCGCCACGGGGGAGCACCCCCCACATGACGAAACTAGCGACGAACGCCCCGCAACGGTGTCGGAACGCTATTGGCAATTGTTCAACGACCCAGGCTTGTCGCCTCCCGACGGCGTACTTGCCGGCCCGTCGTCAGTGTCACCCAAGGCCTTTCACGCCCTCGCCCACCAAGTTCGAGCCCTAACAAGCATGATCCAAACCATCATCCCAATCGTCTCCCAGCGGACCCCTCCGCATGCTACGTAGCCTTCACAACAACGGGGGACCCCTATCCGGACCCACATTCCACTTCCAGAGCCTCTTGGCTCACCTCGAAACCCCACAGCTCGGCCCGGGAGCCGGGAAGCGGAAGACACAGCGAGCTGCCCCAAGCCCGAGGCTCCGACCATCGATTCGACAAATGCCCTACGAGCTCAGCTGCGCCTCGTCAGTCAAAGGCTCGACGAGGTACAACAGGAAGTTCGTAAGTCAAAAGGAGAGCTCGGAGCGGACGGACACCAAGGATCCCCGTTCACTCCCGAGATACAAGATCACGCGATCCCGTCGCACTTCCGCCTCCCTTCGCTCGACGCGTATGACGGCGCCACCGACCCGGCGGACCACGTGGCCGCTTTTCGCGCCTAGATGGCGCTATTCGGGACCTCTGACGCCCTGATGTGCAGGGCGTTCCCGACAACCCTACAGGGGCCAGCCCGTGCATGGTACAGTGGCCTGAAGCCAGGCACCATCGTCTCATTCGATCAGCTCGCCAAGGATTTCGAGCTTAACTTCTTGGCGTACGCCCGACCAAAGTCGTCCATGACGTTACTCCTCGGGCTCAACCAGAAGGAGGACGAGCCCCTCTCCCATTTTGTGAACCGATTTACAACGCAAATCCGCGGATTGTCAGATGCTCACCCCTCTCTCTTGATGCAGGCATTCATGACAGGCCTGCGGCCCTCCAAGTTCTTCTGGTCGCTCGTGGAGCATCCCCCTTCCGCGGTCCCCGAGATGCTCCAACGCGCCGGTCAGTTTATCGCCGCGGAGACTTGGATGGCTAGAAAGCGGGAGGAGCACAAAAAGGTCAAGTCGGAGCCGCCCCGACAGCAACAACCCGCCGCTTCCCGGCGAAAGTTGGACGGACCTGTCCCAAGGCCTCCTCTTCCCGCCTTGAATTCATCTCGAACTGAAATATTTCTACACGAGAAGGGGAAGGGACTGCTCAAGGACCCTCACCCGATGAGGAACCCGCGAGAGCTCGCGGACCGTTCAAGGTATTGCCGATTTCATCGACAGCATGGGCACGACACTGAGCAGTGCTACAAATTGAAGAGGCAAATCGAGGAGCTCATCCTCAGAGGTCACCTCAGCCAGTACCTCCGGCCGAACAAAGAGCAGTCGCCTCGCCCAGAGGGCCCCGTCGAGCGACACATTGATGTGATAGCCGGGGGCCCCGCATCAGGCGGAGCCTCCATGTCGGGCAGGAAGGCGTACGCCCGAGCTGCTCCCGATGAAGCCTCGGGACACGAGCCCGAGCCCGTGATTACCTTCCCAACTGGAGCCGCCGAGCGACCCGACCACGACGATGCCTTGGTAATATCGGCCAGGGTAGCCAACGCGCAGATGAGGAGGATCATGGTCGACACGGGGAGCTCGGCCGACATACTTTACTTCGATACCTTCCAGAGGCTAGGCCTGGCCAGGGAAAATCTGAACCCAATGTGCTCGACGCTCACCGGTTTCACGGGAGATTCAATATCACCCCTGGGGGTGGTTACTCTGCCCTTGACTCTGGGGACCCCGCCAAAATCGAAGACGGTGATGACCACTTTCCTGGTAGTCGACCTTCCCATCGCCTACAATGCCATACTTGGTCGGCCGACCCTCAACAAAGTCAGAGCCGTCGTCTCAACCTACTACCAGACCATCAAATTCCCAACCAGTGCTGGAGTCGGGGAAGTCACGGGAAGCCCCCGGGAATCCAGGCAATGCTACCTTACTGCCGTATCATTGGGCAAGAGAGCCAACACCGAGGCGCGTCTGGAGGACCCACGAGAAACGAAAAAACCAGCTCCCCATCCCGAACCGAAGGGGTCTATTATCGACATACCCTTGCGAGAAGCTCGACCAGAACAGACGGTCAAGATCGGATCGGAGCTACACGAGTGGGAACGAGAGCAGCTCGTCGGTCTCCTATGGGAAAATGCCGACGTCTTTGCCTGGTCCCTGTCGGACATGACGGGTGTCGACCTAGAGGTCGCGGAGCATCATCTCAACATCCCACCTGGCGCCCGCCCGGTGAAATAAAAACCCAGGCGCCAGGCCCTAGACCGGCAACGCGCCATAAAGGAGGAGGTGGGTCGACTCTTGGCAGCCGGCTTCGTGGAGGAAGCCAAGTATCCGCAATGGCTGTCCAATGTAGTCCTCGTGAAAAAACACAATGGAAGCTGGAGGATGTGCGTTGACTACACCAGTCTCAACGATGCGTGCCCTAAAGACTGCTACCCCCTCCAAAAAATCGACCAGCTGGTCGACGACATAGCCGGACACGCACGCCTCTCTTTTATGGACGCCTATTCAGGATACAACCAGATCAGGATGGCGCCCGAAGACAGAGAGCACACGGCCTTTCTCACCGATCAAGGGATCTACTTCTACAAGGTCATGCCGTTCGGGCTGAAGAATGCTGGGGCCACCTACCAAAGAACGGTAAACAAGATGTTTGCCCATCAGATCAGGAGGAACATGTAAGTCTACGTGGACGATATGATCGTAAAGAGCCAAGAGGCCGGAACGCACCTTGCCGACCTAGCCGAGGCGTTCGCCACACTGCGCAGGTTCGGCATGCGGCTCAACCCCACAAAGTGCGCTTTCGGCGTCACCTCCGGTAAATTCCTTGGGTTCATCGTACACGAAAGAGGAATTGACGCCAATCCCGAGAAAGTCCAGGCAATAATCAACATGCGGTCCCCCCGGACGATCAAAGACCTGCAATAACTCAACGGAAGGCTTGTCGCCCTGTCCCGCTTCCTCGCTCGATCGGGCGATCGCTACCTTCCGTTCTTCAAAGCGCTCAAAAACCCGAAGAGCTTCCAATGGACATCCGAATGCGAGGAAGCTTTCAGGCAAGTAAAGCAGCACCTGGCCAGCCTCCCCCGGCTCGCCTCCGTCTCTCCCGGCGAGAAACTGGGCCTCTATTTGGCGGCCTCTCCACATGCAGTCAGCTCTGTCCTGATCAAGGAAAGCTCCGGCCAACAACTCCCGGTCTACTATGTCAGCCACGTCCTGGGTGGACCAAAGGAGCGTTACCCGCCAATAGAAAAGCTCGCGCTCGCCCTAGTGCTCTCGGCTCGGAAGTTGCACCCCTACTTCCAGGCACACACGGTGGAGGTCATCACCGACCAGCCTCTTCGGCAGGTCTTAACCAAATTTGATGTTGCAGGACGGCTCCTCAAATGGGTGGTGGAGCTCGGCGAGCATGACATAAGATATGTGCCCAGGACCGCCATCAAGGCCCAGGCGATAGCCGACTTCATCGCGGAGTTAACTCAGACGGAGGGCAGAGATCTCGAGCAAACCCCCAAAGCATGGACCCTACACGTGGACGGTTCGGCCAACTCAAGGGGTGCCGGCGCGGGACTGGTCCTCCTCCCCCCCGACGGACGCTCGTTCGAGCGTTCCCTCTGCTTCGGGTTCAAAGCCACCAACAATGAGGCGGAATACGAGGCACTCCTAGCAGGACTAAAGCTGGCCGTCGAGATGCAGGTGACTGCAATACGCGTCCTCACCGACTCGCAGCTTGTGGCCGAGCAGCTCAGCGGCGGTTACGAAGCTCGGGACGCAACAATGGCGAAATACCTGGCACAAGTAAGGGACCTAACCGCCAATTTCCCGTATTTTATGTTATCTAATATCCCGAGGGAGGAGAACGAACGAGCCGACGCACTAGCTAAGATGGCGTCAAAACCGACCTCAGAAGCGGGGCCAGAGGTTGACGAGCTCCCTGCTCGCGCCATTGAAGTGGCGATTACGGCCCCAGGTAGTGTGTCGATCACGTGGGTGCAGGAGCTGCTGCGCTTCAAACGGGATGAAACCCTTCCCCTCAATAAGTCGCAGCTCGGCGCCTGCGCCGAACGCACGCATGGTACACCGAGCAGAGCGGGCGGCTTTATAGACGGTCCTTCACCTATCCCCTCCTGCGATGCTTGGAGCCTGCCGAAGCCCAAACGGTTCTGGCTGAAACCCACGAGGGGGTTTGCGGCGAACACATTGGCGGGCGGACCTTGGCACACAAAATACTCCGCCAAGGCTACTACTGGCCGACCATGTGCCGGGACGCGAAAGCTTATGTACAGCGGTGCGACCCATGCCAGCGACACGCTCGCACACCCCGACAGCCCGCGGTCCCACTCAACCCCATCGATTGCGCCTGGCCGTTCGCGCAGTGGGGCTTGGACCTGCTCAGGCCCTTCCCACCGGCTTCTGGGCATCGGAAGTACATAATTGTAGGGGTAGACTACTTCACAAAGTGGGTCGAGGCCGAGCCGCTGGCGACAATCACGGAATATCAGATGGAGAAGTTCGTGTGGAAAAACCTAGTGACCCGTTTCGGGTTGCCCAAAGCCATTATTACGGACAACGGACCTCAGTTCGCCGGCAGAAGATTTCGGTAGTTCTGTGCGGCCCATGGCATCCAACTAAGGTTCAGTTCGGTGGCTCACCCCCAAACGAACGGGCTGGCGGAGGTAACCAACCGATCCATCTTGGACGGACTCAAAAGAAGAGTATCTGCAGCCCGATCGGCCTGGACGGATGAGCTCCCCAGCGTACTATGGTCGCTGCGCACCACTCCCAAGACCGCGACCGGAGAATCTCCGTACAGCTTGACGTTCGGGATCGAAGCTGTCTTGCCGCCCGAAATGACTGTCGCCACCCTTCGGACAAGGAGCTATGACGAGGAAGCCTCGAACGAGGGACTTCACGCCAGCCTCGACATGCTCGAGGAGCGACTCGCCGACACGCACTTAAAAGCCCTCTCCTACAAGAGAGCCATCGCGAGGGTCTACAATAGAAAGGTACGACCCCGACCGATCAAGTTAGGCGATCTAGTCCTACGAAGGGCCGAGGTCAGTGACCCGACCCGAGTAAGGGGGAAGTTAGCCCACAAGTGGGAGGGACCCTATCGGGTCACCGAAATAGTCCGACCAGGTACTTACCGGCTCACGACAGTGAACGACTCTCCCTTACCGACAACTTGGAATGTCGGGAACCTTAAGAAATTTTTTGTCTAAAGTAAAGGAACCTTTCTCAGGGAAGTATGTGGGCCTAGAAGAGAAGGTAGTAGTCGATAGAAAAAGTCCTCTTTTGCATAAAAGGCAAGCCCACTTACAAGACTCGACTTACAAAAAATCAACTAGCAAAAACAAGATACAAAACCCCTCTATTTTTGGGAAATCTCTAGGCGATCGTCGAAGGGGACCTCCTCGGGCATGTCCACCCCCCGATCCTCGGGATGAGGAGTGAAGGGGTCCTCCTCCACCTCGAGACCTGGGTGACGGGCACAAAAATGGGACGTGGCGATGCGGTATCCATACTCGAAGGATACCCGCCCCGTCCGCGTCAGCCCGAGTTCAAACCCCTCCGACCTCTTGTAGGCCTCGAGGAGCTCCTTATCTTTCGTAGGTCGAAGATGGGCCTCCTCCGCCAGCGCCTCCGAGGCGGCTTTCGCCTCAGCCTTCGCCGCATCCAGCTTTTTGCTGAGGACGCCCGCCTCCGTCCTCAATAGGCGGAGTTCGGTCCGCTCCACCCTCATCAGTTTCTGGAGCCCCTCGTTCGCCTCCTTTGATGCCTCGAGCTCCGACCGGAGGCGCGTTGCCTCCACCTCCGAGTCTGCCGCGCGCTTTTTCGCGGCCACCACTGCCTCCGGGCCGGCCCCGGCCTGAACCTCCGTGATCCGACGGTGGAGCTCGGCGTTGCGACTAACGAGGCCCCCAATGACTCGGCCTGCGTCACACACCCTATCCATCAGAGCCGTCGCGTAGTGGAGTCCCTGCATAAGTGGAACCAGGTCAAGAAGGTCCGCGCCGGACGGACGAACCAGAGAAGCAGAAACACACTTACCCAGGTCAGTGACTGGGCCGACTTGTTGAGCAGCGCCTCCGAGGGCAGGACATATAAGTCCCGAGCCATATCAGGATGAAGCGCCCATCGGAGGAACGCCGCGGAGGGATCCCCTCCGGCCCACACCTTGGACCCCCGAGACAAACCCTCCCAGCGGGCAACCAGGGGGTCGCTGAGCTCACCGGGCAGGATCTCACTTGCCAGTTGCGTCAGGTACGGCTCCCCGTCTCCGACAGGGAGCCGACAGTGGTCTCGTACGGAGACGGGGCGAAGACCCTTCCCGGCCGTCCGACGACTGGAGCCAGCCTCCCCGCGACGAGTGCTCTCCTCTGGGCCCCTCGACGGGGTTGTCCTCGCCTTCTTCGAAGGGCGCCCAACCTCGACCTCCAGTGGGGCACCCTCCGAGCCAGGTAACGGGACGGCCGGCGGAGCCGGAATTAGAGGCTGCGGATCGGTTGACGAAGCTGGAAGGGAGGGATCCGAACCCTGATCCCCCAGGAGCGATCGAAGGTTCACCATATCTGCAAGAAGCGGAAGAAGTCAGTACCCGAGGCCAACCACGCGAAACGCTCGAACCAAACGTCGTTAACGTACCTAGAGGCATCGGGCTGAGGCCCGCCTCGACCAGCCATCGATCGGTCATGGTATGGATGGCCTGCGACCTAGGGAGAATCTCTTTGAGCCTCCCCAGAGCTTGGCGCTCTGCCTCGCCCAAGCAAGGGGTTGTGTTGTCGATCGCCCTCGTGGACCACCTACTAGTCATAGGTGCCCAGCAAGCCAATCACGTGAGTGATGGCACGTGTGACTTGATACAGAATCTTTTTGCTTATTATATTTTGGCATATATCACTTTATAACTATTTCATAAATGCATATATATTGTGATGTCCTTGGATTTGTGCAATGGGAATCGGATCGTGATGAGATCACGATAATGAGATCGATTCACCTTTAAACACATATCCTAAATAATCCCGGTCATAGGTTACTCGAGAGGGACATCGTGATAACCGGATAGACTGGTGTGCTGTATACCCGTCCATATGATGGATGCAGTTGGTCTCATAGTTGCTCGTGTAGGGACACTAGGGATACAGTACATGTGCTCATTGGAGAATGAGTTCACTGATTGATCCGCTTACGGAATGCTGGATGGTTGATGATGCCTTATTGTCAGACAGCGATTCCGTAGTCCTAGTGGTGTATCTGGTCCTTAGACTTGAGACACCAAGGATGTCCTGTATGAGTGCTCCACTCTTTGATACCAGACTTATAGGTTTGGCTGTCCCCAGATCTAGTACAGCTGGTCATTGGGAGTGGTAGTCGACCTTACGAGGGCTATTGAGTGTCAATAGAGGATCATCCACTCTCGGCGTCATGAGAGGAATATCCTATGTGTTCTTGCTCAGACAAATCCCTGGCCAGGGTCATTCGGGTTGAGAGAGAAAGAGTTCTCCGGGAGAATCCGATTACAGCGAGACTCGAGTAGAAACCGTATGGGTCTGACAGCACCATGCTCGATATACGGTCTCTGGGATATTAGATGGATGAGGGACTATAGGTACATGGTAACTGAGGACAGACAGGTCCAATGGATTGGATTCCCCTGTATCGTCTGGGGACTACGGCGTAGTGGCCTAGTACTTCCGTAGTCGATGAGTCGAGTGAATTATTACAGAGATAATAATTCACTGAGTTAGAAGGAGTTCTGACAGGTATGACTCACGGCCAGCTCGATATTGGGCCTAGAGGGTCACACACATATGGTAGGCATTGCGATGAGTAGAGGTTCGGATATGAGATATCCGACGGAGCCCTTGTCTTATTGGATGCAGATCCAATACCCACTAGGGAAAGGACCCATTAGGGTTTTGACACGGGATCTCTATAAATAGGAGGGATTCACAGCCTCATAGGCTAGAGTCTTTGCTTGCCCTTCCTATTCTCCTCTCCCTCTCCACCTCAGAGTAGGCCTGGAGTTTTGAGGAGCGTCGTCGCAACCCTGCTGTGTGGATCACCGCTAGAGAGGAGGACGCTTGACCTCCTTCACCCTCTCCTAAGGATCTGCAAGGAAACAGGGATATACGATCTCCCTAGGTGACACAATCTCTATACGCAGTTTTTTGTGTTTTTTGCGGATTTTGCGCACCAATCTTCGCACGACGATGAACATCTTTTTGGGAATCGGGGATTTTTGTTTTCTTGTTCTTCCGCTGCGCATATGATGTCACCCCCATTAATTTCCCAACAGTGGTATCAGAGCCAGGTTGTTCGTGCGAATGATTGGTTTTGAACTGCGTGTGTTGTGTTTAGGAAGAATTTTGACGTCAAAATCATTGACGCAAAAGCGAGGAAGGGCAGCAACTGTTGCTGCCCTCGATCTGCATGCCTGCAGCCACCTGCAGCGGCAGCCGCAGCCAGGCAGCACAGCGCCGTCGCATGCGCAAGCGCTGTGCCTGCAGCCACTGAGCCCACGGGCAAAGGCGCCGCGGGGCAGCAGCGCGGGCTGAGGCACCGCAGGGCAGCGGCGCCTGTGGCCGCTGCTCCCACGGGCAAAAACACCCGCGGGGGCGCCCACCTGCAGCGGCAACGCCGCCAGTGGGCGTGCCGTCCGCAGGCGAGGGCAGCGCCCCGCCCCTCGCCGCACAGGCCGCCGCCGACATGGTGGCGGCGGCAACAGCAGAGAAAGGGAGAGAGGACATTAAGGTTTTCTGGGCAAAAGACAGTTTTGCCCCTCGGAATTTGAGAAATTCCAGTTTCTGTCTTTTGTCCAAATTATGAAAATACCCTTAGGAATTGAGAAATTCCCTACATGTCCCTGATTTCAGAAAAATATTAGTTAATTAAAAGGTTTAGTTGATTATTATTTTTATTATTATCTAGTAGTCCTACATGATGATGATTATTTATACATGTGATGTATGATGTGTGGACGGATGATCATGGACCGTGTGATGTGTGTACTTGTGATTATTATTATTGAGGTCTGCGAACCTCCATTATATTTCTCGTTTATTGTCGGGCCTACGTGCCTATGATTAAGTTGTAATCACATGAGGAGGCGTAGCGGGAGCGTGGATGCGATAGCGGGACCCACGAGACGGACGATCGTGATGCATGGAGATGCATCAAGATGTCGACAGAATCGACGAGGACGAGATGGACGATCACAGGGCATGGAGATGCACCGTTGCACACATATATCTTGATGTAAGTGATTAGGCCTACTGGCTCGGGCCTAATAATATTAGGTTGTGGTCCATGATTATCTGATGTGATTGCTTATACACATACTAGATATGTATATATATTTGCATGCGATGTAGATATATATTAAATATGTATATGTGTGACATGTCATATTAGGAGACCAAATTATAGAAACATCTTTCGATAATATTAAGTCGGTAAACGTGAGGCAATTAGATTGACCCACGTGGCCTTCCATCGTTATGAGTAGGAACCGATTCCCGGTGTAGGTTGAGTTGGTCGAGTCCCTCGAGACTCACCTATATCGCGATTCGCTATCTTGCTTACGACATAGAGATGTCACCGGTGACCTGAGGGCATGGTATGCTTGGTCGAGTCCCTCGAGGGTATATCATCAAATCAGACTCATCTTGTAACGAAGGTGTTGACTTAACCGAGCATCATGGTTGGTCGAGTCCCTCGAGGCCATGGTGATTCGGAGGCCGAACAGGACGGGAATCACAAGGAGTTGTGATCGGCAAGAGTTGCCTACCTTTTAGGCTTAGTGTGATTGGTCGAGTCCCTCGAGGTTACACTAAGACGCTGATTGGATCCTGATCCCCACTAAAAGTCTGCCGGAGACTTCCGTTTTACGTGCTGAGGGTGTCGCGTGACTCGATAGTAAAATAGTGGGAGCATATTAAGATAGAAGTCCATATCTTGATTGTTTATTTCTTGCAAAATCTGCATGTTATTCATTTCTGCTACATCTTTATTTTCAGAAAATATCGCTTTCAAATCCCTTACGTGGCATACTTGATGTCAACCGCCTCACTGGTCCAAATTATACGGATTGGCTCCGTAACTTGAGAATTGTTCTCACAGCGGAGAAAATCGTGTACGTCCTTGATACAGTGATGCCTACGCCCGAAGAAGGGGCAAACGAGGATGAGATCGCTCGCTACGTGAAGTACATTGATGACTCCACTCTTGCTCAGTGCTATATGTTGGGCTCTATGACTCCTGAGTTATAGAGACAACATGAAAAGATGGATGCCAGATCCATTCTCCTACATGTTCGCAAATTGTTTGAGGAACAGGGAAGGGCTCAACAATATGAGATATCCAAGAGCATTTTCCACGCTAGGATGACTGAGGGGACACCGGTTCAGAACCATGTCCTAAAGATGATTGAGTGGATAGAGAAACTCACAGGTCTAGGAATGGTCCTAGAGGATAACTTGTGTGTGGACATTGTGCTTGAGTCCCTACCAGATTCCTTTTCATAGTTCATAATGAATTTTAATATGAACAAGCTTGAGGTGACTCTCCCAGAGCTCCTCAATATGTTGAGGGAGGTAGAGAGTACTATTAAGAAAGAGAAGCCAGTTCTCTACACTGGTGAGACCAGAAAGAAAAGAAAAGCAGAAAGGTCCCTTAAGAAGGGAAAGGGCAAGGGCAGACCAGGTAAAGCAAAAGTTGCTAAGAAAGACCCAGTAAAGGACAAAGGCCAATGCTTCCACTGTGGTAAAGATGGACACTGGAAGAGGAACTACAAAGAGTACCTTGCAGAAAAGGCGAAACAAAAGCTTGATGAAGCTTCAGGTACATTCATGATTAGTCTCCATTTGTCAGACTCTTATGATAACACATGGGTATTGGATACCGGTAGTGCTTATCATATATGCAATTCGTTGCAGGTTCTGGCAAGGCCTAGGAGACTAGAGAGAGGCGAGATGGACCTCAAGATGGGTAATGGAGCAAAAGTTGCTGTATTAGCTGTTGGCGAGGTCTCCCTACATCTGCCTAGTGGAGCTTTTATTGCATTAGATGCATGTTATTTTGTTCCTTCTATTATCAAAAACATTATCTCCATTTCATGTTTAATAGTTAGTGGATATAAATTTGTTTTTGAGAACAATGGTTGTTCAATATTATTAGATGATAAGATCATCACGAAAGGAACATTGCATAATGGTTTATTTATGTTAGACACTACTCCACATATCATGAATGTAAATGTGTCTAAGAGGAAACAAGATGAAGTGAACAGTGCATACCTGTGGTATTGTAGGCTAGGTCACATCCATGAAAGAAGGATTCAAAAGTTACTAAATGATGAATATCTAGATCCATTCGACTACGTGTCATATGCAACTTGTGAACCTTGCATTCGTGGAAAATTGACCAACTCTCCATTTAGTGGAATTTGAGAGAGAGCCACTGAGTATTTGGAACTCATACATAGTGATGTATGTGGACCTATGTCAACTCATGCCATTGGTGGTTACTCCTACTTCATTACATTTACTGATGATTTCTCAAGGTATGGATATGTGTACTTAATGAAGTATAAGTCTGAGGCCTTTGAGAAATTCAGAGAGTATAAGAATGAGGTGGAGAACCATACTGGAAAGAGTATCAAAACTCTTCGATCAGATCGAGGAGGTGAGTACTTAAGTACAGAGTTTACTCAGTTCCTCAAGGACCATGGGATATTATCCCAATGGACACCTCCTTATACACCTCAGCTCAATGGTGTCTCTGAAAGGAGAAATCGTACATTATTAGATATGGTACGGTCCATGATGAGTTTCGTTGACCTACCCATCTCATTCTGGGGATATGCCCTAGAAACCGCAGCTTACCTTCTGAACAGAGTTTCAACTAAGTCGGTAGTATCTACACCATATGAGATATGGAAAGGGAAGAAGCCTGATCTTAAGGTTGTTAAGATTTGGGGCTGCCCAGCCCACGTTAAAAGACACAACCCCGATAAGTTAGAATCAAGGACAGAGCGATGCAAATTTATAGGATACCCCAAGGAAACTTGTGGGTATTATTTCTATCATCTCGAGGATCAAAAGGTCTTTGTAGCTAAGAGAGCAGTGTTCCTTGAGAAGGAACACATTCTTGGCAGAGATAGTGGGAGAATGATAGAGTTGAGCGAGGTTGGAGAATCAAGCTCAAGCACCACTCTACAGCCCGAGTCTATTCAGGTACCTAATACACAAGTATCAACTTTACGCAGGTCTGATAGAGTATCTCATCCTCCTGAGAGATATGTGGGACATATTAGAGGAGAGGATGTAGAGGATATTGATCCTCAGACCTACGAGGAGGCTATTATGAGTATAGACTCCGGGAAGTGGCAAGAAGCCATGAATTCTGAGATGGATTCTATATACTCCAATAAGGTTTGGAACCTAGTTCATGCGCCCGAAGGTATTGTACCCATCGGTTGCAAGTGGATCTTTAAGAAAAAGATCGGAGTAGATAGAAAGGTAGAGACCTATAAAGCAAGGCTAGTGGCTAAGGGGTATCGTCAAAGGCAAGGTGTTGACTACGACGAAACCTTCTCACCTGTAGCAATGCTAAAATCCGTCAGAATTCTATTGGCTATTGCAGCACACTATGATTATGAGATCTGGCAGATGGATGTGAAAACCGCATTCCTCAATGGGAACCTCGAGGAGGAGGTGTATATGATGCAACCTGAGGGATTCGTGTCCAAGAACTGCCCAGATAAGGTGTGTAGGTTGCTTAGATCCATTTATGGACTAAAGCAAGCTTCCCGAAGTTGGAACATAAGATTTGATGAGGCAATCAGATCTTATGACTTCGTTAAGAACGAAGATGAGCCTTGTGTATACAAAAAGGTAAGTGGGAGCGCTATCACCTTTTTGGTGTTATATGTGGATGACATCCTCATCATTGGGAATGATGTAAGAATGCTATCCACAGTAAAGGCTTGGTTATCTAGACACTTCTCCATGAAGGACTTAGGGGAAGCATCCTATATCTTGGGGATTAGAATCTATAGAGATAGATCCAAAAGGATGCTTGGCTTGTCCCAATCTCGGTACATAGAAACCATTGTCAAAAGGTTTGGCATGGAAAATTTCAAGAGATGTCTCATACCGATGAGACATGGGATATCGCTTTCTACGAGTATGTCCCCAAAGACTCCAGAAGAAAGGGCAAACATGAATATGATACCTTATGCCTCAGCAATAGGGTCTATCATGTATGCCATGCTATGTACTAGGCCTGATATAGCGCATGCTCTGAGTGTCACGAGCAGGTATCAGGCGGATCCAAGCTTGGAGCACTGGAAAGCAGTAAAGTGTATCCTTAAGTACTTGAGAAGGACTAAGGATCTTTTACTAGTATATGGAGGTAATAGCCTTAAGATTGAAGGCTACACTGACTCAAGTTTTCAGTCTGATGTCGATGATAGCAAGTCAAATTCAGGGTATGTGTACACCTTGAATGGAGGAGCAGTGTGCTGGAAGAGTTCCAAGCAAGATACCACTGCTGACTCGACCACAGAGGCGGAGTACATTACTGCATCAGATGCAGCAAAGGAGGGAGTCTGGTTGAAGAAGTTCATTACAGATTTGGGAGTCGTGCCGGGTAGCGAGGAGCCGATCTCCCTATATTGCGACAACAACGGGGCGATTGCTCAAGCAAAGGAACCTAGGTCTCATCAGAAATCTAAGCATGTTCTGAGGAGGTTCCACCTTATCAGAGAGATCGTAGCCCGAGGAGATGTAGTAGTGGAAAGAGTTCCATCCGAAGATAACATTGCAGATCCACTGACAAAGCCGTTGTCTCAGATTGTCTTTGAGCGTCACAGGGGTCTGATGGGGATCAGACACATAGGAGATTGCTAGTCATAGGTGCCCAGCAAGCCAATCACGTGAGTGATGGCACGTGTGACTTGATACAGAATCTTTTTGCTTATTATATTTTGGCATATATCACTTTATAACTATTGCATAAATGCATACATATATTGTGATGTCCTTGGATTTGTGCAATGGGAATCGGATCGTGATGAGATCACGATAATGAGATCGATTCACCTTTAAACACATATCCTAAATAATCCCGGTCATAGGTTACTCGAGAGAGACATCGTGATAATCGGATAGACTGGTGTGCTGTATACCCGTCCATATGATGGATGCAGCTGGTCTCATAGCTGCTCGTGTAGGGACACTAGGGATACAATACAAGTGCTCATTGGAGAATGAGTTCACTGATTGATCCGCTTACGGAATGGTGGATGGTTGATGATGCCTTATTGTCAAACAGTGATTCCGTAGTCCTAGTGGTGTATCTGGTCCTTAGACTTGAGACACCAAGGATGTCATGTATGAGTGCTCCACTCTTTGATACCAAACTTATAGGTTTGGCTGTCCCCAGATCTAGTACAGCTGGTCATTGGGAGTGGTAGTCGACCTTACGAGGGCTATTGAGTGTCGATAGAGGATCATCCACTCTCGGCGTCATGAGAGGAATATCCTATGTGTTCTTGCTCAGACAAATCCCTGGCCAGAGTCATTCGGGTTGAGAGAGAAAGAGTTCTCCGGGAGAATCCGATTAGAGCGAGACTCGAGTAGAAACCGTATGGGTCTGACAGCACCATGCTCGATATACGGTCTCTGGGATATTAGATGGATGAGGGACTATAGGTACATGGTAACTGAGGACAGACAGGTCCAATGGATTGGATTCCCCTGTATCGTCTGGGGACTACGGCGTAGTGGCATAGTACGTCCGTAGTCGATGAGTCGAGTGAATTATTACAGAGATAATAATTCACTGTGTTAGAAGGAGTTCTGACAGGTATGACTCACGACCAGCTCGATATTGGGCCTAGAGGGTCACACACATATGGTAGGCATTGCGATGAGTAGAGGTTCGGATATGAGATATCCGACGGAGCCCTTGTCTTATTGGATGCAGATCCAATACCCACTAGGGAAGGACCCATTAGGGTTTGACACGGGATCTCTATAAATAGGAGGGATTCATAGCCTCATAGGCTAGAGTCTTTACTTGTCTTTCCTATTCTCCTCTCCCTCTCCACCTCAGAGTAGGCCTGGAGTTTTGAGGAGCGTCGTCGCAACCCTGCTGTGTGGATCACCGCTAGAGAGGAGGACGCTTGACCTCCTTCACCCTCTCCTAAGGATCTGCAAGGAAACAGGGATATACGATCTCCCTAGGTAACACAATCTCTATACGTAGTTTTATGTTTTGCGGATTTTTCGCACCAATCTTCGCACGACGACGAACATCTTTTTGGGAATCGGGGATTTTGTTTTCTTGTTCTTCCGCTGCGCATGTGATGTCGCCCCCATTGATTTCCCAACACCACCGAACCCCGAAGCCCCAGTCCCGTGCTAGTCATAAGTGCCCAGCAAGCCAATCACGTGAGTGATGGCACGTGTGACTTGATACAGAATCTTTTTGCTTATTATATTTTTGGCGTATATCACTTTATAACTATTGCATAAATGCATATGTATAGTGATGTCCTTGGATTTGTGCAATGGGAATCGGATCGTGATGAGATCACGATAATGAGATTGATTCACCTTTAAACACATATCCTAAATAATCCCGGTCATAGGTTACTCGAGAAGGACATCGTGATAACCGGATAGACTGGTGTGCTGTATACCCGTCCATATGATGGATGCAGTTGGTCTCATAGCTGCTCGTGTAGGGACACTAGGGATACAGTACAGGTGCTCATTGGAGAATGAGTTCACTGATTGATCCGCTTACGGAATGCTGGATGGTTGATGATGCCTTATTGTCAGACAACGATTCCGTAGTCCTAGTGGTGTATCTGGTTCTTAGACTTGAGACACCAAGGATGTCCTGTATGAGTGCTCCACTCTTTGATACTAGACTTATAGGTTTGGCTGTTCCTAGATCTAGTACAGCTGGTCATTGGGAGTGGTAGTCGACCTTACGAGGGCTATTGAGTGTCGATAGAGGATCATCCACTCTCGGTATCATGAGAGGAATATCCCATGTGTTCTTGCTCAGACAAATCCCTGGCCAGGGTCATTCGGGTTGAGAGAGAAAGAGTTCTCCGGGAGAATCCGATTAGAGCGAGACTCAAGTAGAAACCGTATGGGTCTGACAGCACCATGCTCGATATACGGTCTCTGGGATATTAGATGGATGAGGGACTATAGGTACATGGTAACTGAGGACAGACAGGTCCAATGGATTGGATTCCCCTGTATCGTCTGGGGACTACGGCGTAGTGGCCTAGTACTTCCGTAGTCGATGAGTCGAGTGAATTATTACAGAGATAATAATTCACTTAGTTAGAAGGAGTTCTGACAGGTATGACTCACGGCCAGCTCGATATTGGGCCTAGAGGGTCACACACATATGGTAGGCATTGCGATGAGTAGAGGTTCGGATATGAGATATCCGACGGAGCCCTTGTCTTATTGGATGCAGATCCAATACCCACTAGGGAAAGGACCCATTAGGGTTTTGACACGGGATCTCTATAAATAGGAGGGATTCACAGCCTCATAGACTAGAGTCTTTGCTTGCCCTTCCTATTCTCCTCTCCCTCTCCACCTCAGAGTAGGCCTGGAGTCTTGAGGAGCGTCGTCGCAACCCTGCTGTGTGGATCACCGCTAGAGAGGAGGACGCTTGACCTCCTTCACCCTCTCCTGAGGATCTGCAAGGAAACAGGGATATACGATCTCCCTAGGTAACACAATCTCTATACGCAGTTTTGTGTTTTGCGGATTTTGCGCACCAATCTTTGCACGACGACGAACATCTTTTTGGGAATCGGGGATTTTTGTTTTCTTGTTCTTCCGCTGCGCATATGATGTCGCCCCCATGATTTCCCAACATCCCGTACATGGCTAACATAAAAAAACCTCCCCTTCCACCCCTTGTTGCTGGAAGAGGCACCCCCGACTCGAAAACCCGTTCAGGCTGATAAGAAATAGCCCCACGAACCCTTGCAGAGGCGATAGCAGGAGAGAAAGAGGTTAAGGGTAGGGGTGATATTAGCATAATGGCATTCCCCCAGGAAAGCCACCAGGTAACGCCAAGAGTTCGACACCACCTGAGACGACGAAATCCGCCAGAAAGACAGGCAGGACACTATGAGGGGATGAAGAGGAAAACGTAAACCCGCCTCAAGGGCGTCAAGGGTCAGAGCGAACCCCTTCGGAAGCGGGTCATACGCACGTTGGCCCGACTCGGGAGCGCTAAGAATATGGTCCTCCGGGATACCGTAGCGCGCCCGGAGCTCCTCCAGCGAGGCCCCGCTCACGGTGGAATCAATGTCGTGCGGCCACATCAGAGCCTCAAGGGCTCGTGCCGCTTCTCCATCAGAAGATCCAGCGGGGGACGGAGGGAGATTTCCCTTCCCGGCTTCGAGGACGCAAAGGGAAGAAGAGGACGGAGAGGAAGGAGGGGAAGAAGGGGGCGACATCTCAACTGACCTTAAAGGAGAAAAAGAGTACGTAGAAGCCTAGGAAGGGGATTAGGGAGGCGACAGCATAACTCGAAGGAGAAAACACGGCGATGAAAAACAAAGGCGGAGTCGGACCTCCGCTATTTGAAGGGGATAGCTCGTCAGAACCAACGCCCCTTCGCTTCCCGAGAACGGGCGGCAGCTCACTCGCGCGCATAACCGTCCCGTCGCATCGGGAGACCCCCAAAGGCGCTCCGCATTAATGAAGGCCTGATATGGCAGCCAGTGGCAGTGCGGTGCGAAATACGAAGACACCCAATCATATCAGCCTCGAAAACTGGCAACCCCCAAAAGAGGCAGCCCGTCACTTTCCGAAAAAAAAAAAAAAAAAAAACCACACCTGTGCAGTCACCCCGCTTGCGTTGTGCTCCTCGGCCTTCGGCTCACCTGCGCGGTCACCCCGCCTGCGTTGTGCTCCTCGGCCTTCGGCTCACCTGCGCGGTCACCCCGCCTGCGTTGTGCTCCTCGGCCTTCGGCTCACCTGTGCGATCACCCCGCCTACGTTGTGCTCCTCGACCTTCAGCACACCTGCGCGGCCACCCCGCCTACGTTGTGCTCCTCGCCCCTCGGCTCTACGCCTCCCGAGACCACACCTGTGCGGTCACCCCGCCTGCGTTGTGCTCCTCGGCCTTTGGCTCACCTGCGCGGTCACCCTGCCTGCGTTGTGTTCCTCGACCTTCGGCACACCTGTGCGGTCACCCCGCCTGCGTTATGCTCCTCGCCCCTCGGCTCTACGCCTCCCGAGACCACAACTGTGCGGTCACCCCGCCTGCGTTGTGCTCCTCGGCCTTCGTCTCACCTGTGCGGTCACCCCGCCTGCGTTGTGCTCCTCGGCCTTCGGCTCACCTGCGCGGTCACCCCGCCTGCGTTGTGCTCCTCGGCCTTCGGCTCACCTGCGCGGTCACCCCGCCTGCATTGTGCTCCTCGGCCTTCGGCTCACTTGCGTGGTCACCCCGCCTGCGTTGTGCTCCTCGGCCTTCGGCTCACCTGTGCGGTTACCCCGCCTACGTTGTGCTCCTCGGCCTTCGGCTCACCTGTGCGGTCACCCCGCCTGCGTTGTGCTCCTCGGCCTTCGGCTCACCTGTGCGGTCACCCCTCCTGCGTTGTGCTCCTCGGCCTTCGGCTCACCTGTGCGGTCACCCCGCCTGCGTTGTGCTCCTCGGCCTTCGGCTCACCTGCGCGGTCACCCCGCCTGCGTTGTGCTCACCGGCCCTCGATTCCGTGCCTTCCGAGACCACACCTGCGCGGTCACCCTACCTGGTTTTGCGATCCCCGAGTCCAACTCTGCTCGACTCCCTGACTGAGTTGCGCGCCTCGGTCCCATGCTGCGCAAGACGCGTCCGCGCGGCCAGCCCGCCCGCATCGAACGTCCCGGATCCACACAAGCAGCCCACCTGGAGTGAGAAGCCATGCATCGGACTCCCCGCCTATAAAAATCGACGCATAGCTCCTTTTGGGGGGGGGGAGTATGATCGGGGTAAAAACTGATTTGACATAACATCCCGAGATTGGACGTAATAGACCCCCACGTCAGACATCCCTGTGCGGCGCACTGCATCAGGAAGCGAGCATTAACACAGACGTGACATGCACCCACGCCCAAACGACCTCCTCGGCCGATCCCTCATGACCGGTTGAGGCATGGGGGGAGGCGTCGACTGACACTCCCCATACCCTACAGCAGCTCGACCATCCACGCAACGCCCACGATGACGGCAGACGGCATCAGAAGTACGGACCAGCTCTGGCAGGATGGCACATCAGGTAACATCAAACCCGCCTATAAATACCTCCTGGCCCCCAACGAGCCAAGGGGAGAGGACCTCACTCAAAAACGCCACGCGCCATCGTTGACTTGATCGTCGGAGGGGTCGGGCCGAGCCACCGATCCGACCTTTGTGCAGGTTGACGACATCGCCGAACCTGATCGTCGCTGCGGACCTCCCAGCCAGACCCCCTGCGTCAGCCACCACAAGATCCCAAGGGGAGCTGTGTCTGATCCTGACCACTTGGAGCCCTGGACCAGCCGCGTTGACTCCGAGATCACGACTAAAAAAGTTACTTTCCGTAACATGTGCTTCGAAACCTACAGGGCGAGAAGAATCAATTATTCTCCCAGAAATCATTTCATAAGGTACATAAATTCGCATGACTACATTTTCTAGCACATCGAAACTTGCAATGGCAAAAAACTCGATCTTTTCTATCAGAAAGATACAACAAGTCCAAGACCGACAACCGCCACACCCGAAGAGCTTGTGGTAAAATCCAATCGAAAAGATCGAGCAAAGCCGATCCGACGTAGTTCACAAGTCGAGCGATCAAGAAAGGAACCGAAGGAAGCAAGATATTTACCTTTTCTTCGTCCTGCGTCTGCTTCCGCCTCGTGGGCCGTGCCGCTTCGTCCAGCTATTCCGCATGCTCGAGTTCGGGTTCCGCATCCGCCACCGGAGAGCGATGGATCGTAATCGAAACCCACGGGGAGCGAATCGTCGGGCTTCCAGCAAATCTAAGTGGGATTAACGAGTGAAGGACAGACCTCCTCCCCCCCCCCCCCCCCTCCGGCGGAGATCATGGCGGGTGATGATTGAATCGAATGTTGTTAGGGCCGAGTCGAGTTAGCATCGAGGCCAGAGAGACATTGGACCTGTTTCAGAGCGAACCTAAGTGGGATTAACGAGTCACGGACAGACCTCCTCCCCCCCGGCGGAGATCATGGCGGGTGATGATTGAATTGAATGTTGTTCGGGCCGAGTCGAGTTCGCATCGAGCCCAGAGAGACAACGGACCTGTTTCAGAGCGAACCTAAGAATTATATGACCAAACGGCGTTGTTTTCTTCAGTGCATCCAAACTGGTAATATGATCTTAGTTGGGCATTCTCCATATGCCTTAATAGGTATATGGAGGTAAAATTTAGTAGCATCATGTCAGACGTGAAATCGAGATATGAATGAAATAAATCGAACATTTCACTGCAATCAATTAAACAAAGTAGGACACCAAAAAAATTAAAATGCAAAACCCTACAACAGTGACGATCTGACAGAGATTAACTAATAATCATTGAAAAAAAATGGAAGAAATTAAGGAAATCAAAAGCAGTGATATGAATAGAAACCAAATTTTACATGCAAACATATGATACGAGACAGTTCAGAATTCTATCAAGGATATGGCATATTGTGACGATGTACTTGGGTTAAAAAAGAAGACAAGAAAAAGCAATAGACATAGATAAAAAGGGAGACAACAAAATGGAAATCTCTCTCTCTCTCTCATGACCTCAAAGCACATGGATGTATAGGCCGGAGTTCCGCCGAAAAAGCAAGCAATTGGGAAACCTTGTGAGAGACTTGTTAGCACTTATTTTCTTGCAAGCGATTCGGACTTGTGTTCGCTGCCAGTTGTGACAACATAACCAGCACCAACCTGATGGTTCAAGACAATGGAACAACCAGAGGAAATCAAACAAACAAGTCAGTAATAACATTATGTGATGCTAATAGTTATAGCAGTGTAAGGTACAGATTATTCAGGAACACAGCTTGCAGAAAACATGCAAGCTTGACAAATTTTAGGCAGCAGGGGGAAGTGGAGGACTTTTAATTTCCAGAACAAACTTAGAGACATCTACTTGCGATCACTGAAAGCAATTCATACTCATTCTGTTCAGCTGGAAGTATCATATAGAACATTACACGCAAGGTGCAAATTATCAAAGCAATACTCTAGTTTGATACCAGATCCCAAGAAAACTGGGTTTCTTTGTCTGCTCATAGGTTTAATATGAACATTTCAAATACCAACTTGATCGGTTGCTGGTAGCGAAGAACACTCAAAAGTGTGCTTGTAGTTGGAAGCTGAAGAGTTGGTCTCTATAGTTGGTTAAGAATTGTGTCTCTAAATGCACAGAATAATCTCGGCACAATTTTGAGTCTTTTTGGGCATCCCAACACTGTTCTTAGTTTACCGGCAAACGATGGGAGCTTGTGTCTAGAAAGAAAAATGACTAAAAAAAGGGTGGACCAGCAGTGCACAGGGAATGCAGGATTGGAGAAGGTAAATGTACTCATCCTAAAGAAATTCACTGTGAAAAGGTGGGGTCTTCCTTTTCTTGGAAACATCAGGATTGCCTGTGATGGAAGACGATTATAGCTTCCAACCCTTTCAACTTCCCCTCTCCAAATCTCTTCAAATAGAAAAAGCAATCCTCAGTTTGATATTTCAAATGGACAAAATCATCCAAGCAAGTCCACTCATGAAGGGTGAGATGTGTAATGTAACAGTACTTACGCAAGTAAAACCATGAATGCAGGTATAGGTGCAATTTTGATTAGATTCTATAGTTGTATGAGAACACGATGGTCCTTATAAGGCTGCACAAGGCAGCTGTTCAACAATGGGTCAGGTAGGTGCTTGTGTTGCTACAGAGAGCTGAAGGTGAAAACTCAAATATGATGATATAATTCTTAGTGGCATAATAATAGCCCAAGACTCAGGGCGACAGGAAATGATAGTACTCATTAAAAAAGAGATTAAAAATTAAGTCAATGTGAAGATTGTAATAAGTTGGTCTTACGATTCTAACCACTAAAGAAAGTGGAGATCATTGGTAATTTGAATTCTATTTTAGATCACTTGCATCTGGTGTGAAAAATGGGATAAAGAGATCAAAGCTCCTATTAGATCTGAACTTAGGTTAATCATAATCATAAATAAAAAGCCATTAAGGACTACAAGACTCATCTGGGCAACTCATATATGATGTTCGATGTGGATTCCTTCCTTGGGAGTTCTTTCTGATTCTAAGACCACCACTAGTGAACTTGTCTAATCCTTGTGGGCACAAGTTCAAAAATTCAAAACTATAAGCTGTAGGCCTGTGAAGTATTGCAAATGGGTTGTTCCATTAATGAGTTGCACATACACATGTAACTTGCTTCCTCGCATGTCTGTACGGTTCACAAAGTGGTTAGGCTCATTAATAAGAGACGGTTAGGACTGATTTGTACCTGTAATTACAGAAGCTCTATTGTATATTTTGGCATTATAGACATGCAGTTCCTTTATCCAAGATAACTTAATATTTATCACGCATAAATTGTTCAGTGAGGTGATCAGAGTGAGATTTCCTGCAGAGATTCTTGTTACAAGTGTTGGAGGTTCCACATGCAGTACTTAGGCTTTAAATTTTACGTAAATGTTATGTCAGAGGTTATAATTCTTGTACCCACAATAGAAATATTCTCAAACTCTCCCCATGGACTTAGACTATTGAGACAAAACAACATATCTCTATCTTCCTGTATGACTTGCACTTCATTGTAATGTATTCAGGAAGAGATCTTTGTAGTAATCCTTTTTTTTCTCATTCACAAATAGTAAGTTAGAGAAACAGAGAAGGAAAAAAAAATAGTGCACCTGACAGTCCTTTAGAACAATTCGCTCTTGAAGCTGCACATTACTGCATACAACAGAACCTTGAATAGAACAACCATCTTCAATAGTGACATGATTCATCACAATAGAATTGACAATCTGCAGTCCCAAACACAAATCATTAATATCATAAATTGAAGTAATGTCTTCCCGCAGCATATACATGTTTTTCATATATGGCTGCAAGAATTACACTTTTGATAATAACACATCAGAATTGGCTTGAGATCAGGTTTACTGCAGTGTCTATGTACCTTGACATTTGAACCAATCCTGCAGTGGCGACCAATGACAGATCGTTTCACGCTACATTTATCACCTAATTTTGAGCCTTCTGCGAGCATGCATTGTGGACCAACCTATATCACTAAGTTACATGAGTCATGTGGATAATAAAAAACAACACATGATTTTACAAAGTACAACAAAATATCAAGTACCAAAATGCATTGAAAATAAAATGTAGTCCAACAGAGAAAACTCAGTACAGAACATAACTCCAATGAACTTCAGTTAGAAAGTAAAGATTGCAAGGGCAGTAATACATGAAAAGATAAAAGCAAAATTGATTTTTGAAGTGGCAACAAGTTAACAATTCAGCCCTATTGGTTAAACAAGGTAACTTCTGGGGTTTTATATATGGACTGTTGTCTATTATATCATTAATCATGCATAAGAAAGTGACTCGATGATCACCTATGCCATACCAGAAGTATTATGCCATTTAGCGTACCTTTCTAATAAAATGCATGCATGAAAAATCAAATATATACTATACGCACCATAGGTAGAACAAAATGATACTAAGAATGTGCAATGGCTCACCGTAGTTTTAGATCCCAGCTCAGCAGATGGATGAATGATGTTGTTTTGTGCAGAGAAAGAATACCCAGAAAGGTGACTAGCCTCTCCTACCACCTATTTGCCATATGAAAATTTATTAGCTGTTACAGTACAAAGTTACTCAGCTGCAACGTCATGATTGTATTCTAGGTTTTTAGATTCTTACATCACGATTAATGTCACTATATGCCTGAATAGAGTTTAAACGAGCACAATACTTGCTTTCACTGGCGATATAAGCACAGCATTTATGGGTTCTTCGAGCATCAGGTAGCGGCTTAAGACTAAAAGCATGGGGCTCCTGGAAAGCAGAAGGAGCAATTTCTCGGTGTTGAGACAACCATCTCAGCTCATTTTGTGAAGATATATTATCCATCCCCAATTCAGATTTAATACCTCCATTATCTGATACTTCTGAATTCTGATGACAATGATGAAATTGTAATGTTAGCTAATGGTAGCAAAAATAAAAAATTACTAAGAAGTACAGATATTACTTAGCATACCAGCTGGGTTCTGATCAGATATGGTAGAATATCCTGTCTAATGCTATGAAATTTATCCTTTTGATCCAAAATGTCCTGCAGAACACTCCTGATATACGATAACTTGTTAGAGGACAAAGAAATGGATTTAGTGGTCAAAAGCATAAGAAAGATTTTATAAAAATATATATATAATAGTCACCACTTAAAGGAAATGCCAGACCTTTTAAACGCATACATGTGTGCATCCATGAGGTCAGCTCGAATTTCAATCTAAAGGCAGCCAAAAAAATCATGACATGAGAACAATAAGTGAATTAAATAGAGGATCTATAGAATTCTTTGAAACCCAAGATCAGATTGAGCACAAAAGGCAAAAGGTGGCAGCAACAATGACTAGAAAGCCAAATTAACAAATAAAAACACCACTTGACAAGAAATTCAACAGAATATTGATGAGATTCGCCTGTACAAAAAGCATATGATGGAGGTGTCATTTACACGCTAGTGACAATTAGTGTGTGGCATCTGATTGTACAGGTAATTGTTTTAACTGAGAAGTTAGAATATTTTCTATATCAGTTCCACATGATTTGCATGAGTATGTGGTTATCTCAGTCTCTTGTTAACAGAATATTGGAACCAAAAAATCACTCAAAAACTGAACCAAGAGAAAAGGATGCAACATGTAGTGAAAAGCAAGAAGAGGTTACAATATTATTATCCATAGTTATGAAAAATTATGAAACAGATTTTATACCTGTCCCACAGCCCGAAGAAGGCTCTTTTGAACTCGAATATCCTTTTCAACTTCAGCCCCTGTCAAGGTATTATGTTACATAAAAGGAACCAAAAAAGAAGCTAGGTAAATTATACTTGGCATGATAAATTTAACAACCTGTTGCCAAGTGTAATAAATATTGTCTTGTTGGATCCAGCCCCACAATATTGCAGCGGACTGGTTTTTTAGCCTTTTCCTTTCCTCCAGAAGTTCCTGTATCTGATGGACCACTAACAGGAGCTGGACACAGCAATGCTGTCACTACTGCACTATGTCTTCGGTGTGTTGCAGCCACAGCCCCAGGAGGCACATCAGTAACAAGGTCACCGCTTACAATCTACAAATAAACTGAATTAATACAACAGAAACCCACAGTCTTTTTTCTCCTTCAAAATCACCAAGGAATTTAGATGACTACCAGAACATCATTGGCAGTGAGGTAAGATGCCACAGCTCGCAAAGCTCCTGCAGTGCCAACACCCTCGGGCACAGCTGCCACCTATAAAGGGACAAATAGATGCTTTCATAGAGCCTCGACGAAAGTTAATCTTCACTTCAAGTAGTTGATCGAGTTTGGTGCGTATATAAGTAACCGCAGTAGTCATTCCAAATAAGTAATATTTTCTTACTTCTTTTTTAGCTATAGCTACGATGTTCACTATATAAAATCTTTACTTCTACATTATGTCCTGGAACCTGACATTTAAAGTTACTTAAAGGCTGTAACTATCTAAACTTCAACCTTTAATTTGATTATAAAGTATCATATATATAACTAACATTGTTTTTCTCAATCCATGGCTTACCAACAGAACATATGAATAAAGTAATACACACTCATAATTCACATGTACTTGTCCCTGTGCCTTTTGCTAAGACATTCAAACACTGCCTATATTGGTACCAAGCCCGGATAAAAAGGGTGGATGGTTGTGTTAGGCCATTGACAACCAACGCTCTACAACGGATCGCATGAACATGGATCTACCGATTTTACTCAACAACAGCAAAAGATGTATATAGCTGATACTGCTAAATAGTTGGGTGAGAAATTAAACTCCAACATTCGGATAGTCGGTGACATATCAGAAATAGCTATTAAGAGGCGTAACTCAGAAAACATACAACATCCATAACACTTGATTGTGATAGTGAAAAAAATCAGCAAATGGAACCACTTTTAAAATCAGCATATTTCAGGCAGGAGGCCAAATGGGTCTGATGCAAGATAGAATATTCAAATTGAAATTGATTTCAGACTTTGGTAAGTAGTAAATCTTAACTTGCGAGTGCATGATTGAGGAAAGGCATCAAATAGAATGCACTAATCCACTGAGCATGGTAGGTCATATAGTTGACAGTGGGCAGTATTGTAAGCACTAGTAGGAAAAAATTAGACTACACTATATAGTTAAAACCAAGGTATACAGTTTCGAATAATACCGTCCATACCGGGCGATACATACCAGTCCGTTAGTTGACTGATACACGGACCGTCCGTTACCGAACAGTATATATATATATATATATATATATATATATATATATATATATATATATTTATTTATTTATTTATTTATTTATTTATTTATTTATTTTTTAAGGCGACGTCGCGTCGCCTTGGTGACGTTGCCCCGAAGCTACGCGGCGTCGCCTTTTATAAAAATATTTTATATATAAAAAAATCTTTTATATATATATATATATATATATATATATATATATAATATCGAGCGATATGCAGAACTGTATACCGCTCGGTATACAGTATCGTAGTGTACCGAGCGAATATCGAAACGCCGGTACGATACGATATTTCAAACCTTGATTAAAACATAATGTAATCATATGCATTAGAAAATGACAAAAAAAAAGGAAAAAAAGTGGAAAGATTGCCTATACCACTATACTGTCATGAACAAATCTAGACACAGGGTGTTCGAATTAATGTTTGCGTATGTCTGTGTCTTTCGGTTTTGTTTATGTTTTGCATCGCATGTAGAGGGTTTGTAGTAGGCTTGATAGAACTATTTTGGTTGACTTTTGTGATTGTTTTAGTCTTGTAAACACAGGTTATGTGCAGTCATCATGTAGCGGTAAAACTGTCCAAAAATAAGCTATCCAAGCAGTCATTTTGAGGGTTTTCTAGTTCTGCAAAATGGTGCGGAGTGTCAACCAGCACAACACCCAAGAGCTATCTGGGTGGCATATGACTGGATGGGCCTTTGGAGTAGTGTTTAGGGTTGGTTTGTTGCCTTGTTTTTTAATAGTCTCATGTGGACACTTGTGGAGACTTTTGGCCGCGACGAACCACTTGAACCCTTTGTTGCACGGTCGTTCAAAGCTTTTGGAGTCTATGTTTGTAATTTACATTATTTATCAAGTGTTTGCCAGAATATCTATTTGTGAGATCCCGAGTTAAATGCTTCCTCTAGCTCGTCTTCTCTTTTGTAGGTCCTTAAGAGATTATAAGAGATTTTGGGGAGACTGACCCCTTACTGATAGACATACAATGATGCCACATGATTTAGATAAAGCTAACTAAGTCCGTGACAGATAATATTCGAGCGAGACAAACACGCTTAGAAGCACTTGGCATGCAAACGTAAGGGACCTAGCAGAACTATGTTAAGGGCAGACAGCACACAACCGTTTGAGGGAAACGAGCGTAAAGACACCACAAGGACAAGTGAGCTGGGAAGAACGCGTAACACATAAAGGCCGGGATGATTGAATTCGAGCTACAACTCGATGTTGGCAACCAAATTTGATAGTGCTCAAGGCAAGCAGAGTACTTGGCAAAGGATGAGACTATACAAGGAGGGATGAGTTGCTCGATGACCGAAAGAGTTGTGCAAAGCTCACAGAGGTGAGGAATTGCTAATTCGAAGAATTTGATGCTCATGAAATGGTTTGTATGCGAACGACGTATTATTCGTGGCTATCTTAAGGCACGACCGAAACTCGTCGCTATGGAGCATGAAAACTTTCTCAACATGGGAAGGACACGTCCGTAAGAGGCTGAAGTGTGCGATAAGTTCAGCATTTTCTTGACCTTGAGCGGCGTAGTAGCTATTGTATTGGCGAAGAGTCATAATCTAGCAAGTGCATTCGCGATGGTTAAATAATGCACAGTTTTTCAGCAAGGCGGAGTAGTCCAAAGGGATGGTGGTATCCGAAACTTCTAAAAGGAATGATACGAAGAGAAAAGTTGCCCCAATAGGACAGATATCCAGGAGTGATAAGTCTTGGTTTTCCTGAAGGAGAATCATGTGCAACGGATTGCACATGTTAAGGGGAGTACCTCAAGACAACAGTTCCATAAAGCTCAACGGATCGAGCGAGCGATAATGAGTCACATGATCTTGCACGAGGTAATGCGTTGGTGGATGCATTGTTAGATCAAGTGGGGGAACAACCTTAGGCAACACCAAATGAAGGTACACTTAGAACCGATGCGGAAATCAAACTCAATGAAAGGCTAATCTATGGAATGGTGGACATGAGAGCCACCATCAACTCAATGCAAACCAAGCGAAGCAACTTAGGTGGAACTTGATGAAGTGCTCGAGCCGTATGAAGGGAGTCGATATAGAAGACGAAACATGAAGTGAAAGCAGAAAGTTTTCCTTGGACAGAGGTCAAGGACATGAACTCTTGCAGAAGCAAAAGTGAAATCATGTCATTCCATGAGTCTCTCGTTCTAATGGAGCGGATTCATCTTGCATGATGCCAAAGAAGAAGGGAGCTTCGAGGCACATGCATCTTATCTCGACAAAGCAATTTATGGAGGGACTAAGTTGACTCAACTTGCGGAGGCGAAGTTCGGGTCATAATACTTTGGCATGAAGTAAGAGGACACAAAGACGGGTACTCTTGAAGAATATGCAACATTGCTTCAAGTTGTGCATAGTAGAGATTGTGTTGGGGGGCAACGGTCCAGTATCCAAACAATGGCACATTAATTTCATCGAAGTCGGTGGCCTTCGAGAGCTACTAGGCGATGGACTATCCTATAGTTGTGCTTCGTCCGCATGTGACCCGAGAATGGATGGACGAAGGTCGATTTCCAAAGGAGCAAATACAATGGAGGTGACGGAGGCCCTGTGATGTATTGGTAGACGCCACACATGGAGAGATCGAAGTCCGAGTTTATCCCACAAAGATTAGAATGCAATGGAGATGTCACCAAGAGGTGACATGGTACAGCGAATCGTGGTGGAACAATTCGAGGCAATACGACACACGGGAGAAGTCCTGTGAGGGACTTGATCATACGGAGGTATGATTAAGAGCTATTGGTAGCTTCACTTCAGTAAATAACACGATAGCAAGAAGGGCTATGAATTCAAGGAGTAAATGTCATGGCACTGAAGAGGTGGGCCTTTCATGTGTGCATCGAATTTTGTATCGGACGAAAGCCTTAATTATCAGCATATGGGGGTTGTGTACCACCGAAGGGGATTTCGAGTGCAAGTACCTGTAGTCCCATGGGGGGGACTTGATTATACAACGGTATGATTAGAGCAGTTGGAGAGTTGTACTACTCTAGAGCTCATATTCGCTTATGGAAGCCCAACAAATCAAGAGGCAAGGCTGAGTAAACAAACGTTGCTACCAATGATGCAAAGGAGAATATAATCGATACGAGCCTTGCAATATGATGATAGAGGCCATGCATGAGAGTTGTAGTCTATCTTTCCATCGACCAAGGGAAACTACTCGGAGAACACAAAAGTATTGAAGCAACTGATCGAAAGGGGTGACGAAGCGACGATGAGTCAGAGGGAGTTAGCTACCCAAAAACTAAACATCGATTAAGATGGAGGTAGACTCGAAGGAGCGCCATAATGCTGTAGAGACGGACCTACCGATCGCGAAGAAAGAAACATAGATGCGAGGCAACAAATAGTTAGACCATGGGCATGACAATATCATGGTACCACAGAGGTGAGACTTTCGTGGAGTCATCGATCCCTTGCTCTCATAGAAAGAGAACACATGGTCATGAAAAAGGTCGATGAGGTGGAGAATGCAGAGGCAAACTCCAAGTATTGAGACAAGACAGAAAGGCAGAGACCAGGGAACTTCACAAGGCCAATGTCGATGTGCTTCTCATCAAAATAACCAAAAGTGGAGGACTTCAGGTTGATGCAGGAGTACTCGACCAAGGAACGAAATAGACAATACGCGGTGTTGTGCCTTATCTACTCAGAGGAGCAAGTAATGAAAATGATGGAGAAAACGATATAATCCCAGAGGCGACCAAAGCTTTCAGAGATTTGCTCTGAGTCGGGACGAAATTTTACTCTTTTTAGATAAAACTTCTTATATTCCAGAAGTTCAATAGCTATGAGAAGGCGAATTGCAGTAGCTAGGAGTGCAAACACTTCGAGTGCTTCAGAAATATAAGCAAAGAGCAAACGAAGGCTAGTAATTAGCTTGATGCATGAAATACAATCCTCGAGGAGGCGAGTGCAGTCAAGTAATCTTTACCTTCTCAACTTTTAAAAGAATGGGCAAAACCGAGTACCCTGGTTCTCTGCACATGTTCAAAGACCCTTCGAAGAAACTTAGTAGGAGACAATGGTTGTCAAATCCTCACCAATGGTGATCAGTTATACTGAGAGTAGATTGTCTGCTTCATTTCCAAACAAAATACCAATCGAAATCGAAAGTGATATGAACCTACTTGGAAGCGACAAGTAAAAGAGAAATTGATGGGCAAATTTTATGGAGGAAAGGCCTAAAAATACTTCAAAGTCTGCGAGATAATGCTCGTTAAAGCTCCAATAAGCATCTACCCAGTTCAAGCAACACGAGACTTTTGACTTAACTGAGGGATCTCCGAGGTAATGCTCGTTAAAGCGCATAACAAGAAAGATCTTTTTCTTAATCTGAGGGATCTGTAGGAGCCAACAAATATTAGCACAACTCGACTGATCACACACCCGAGTCAAAATCATTTGTGAGTTGAAGTAGTATTGGCGAATCAAAGTTCGATTACTCAACAACAGTGGCGGAGAGCAGCTAAGAGCCCAGAGGTGCGTTGCAACTAAGCAGAAGATTGAAGATTCATTAAAGGCGAGGAAATGCCGTGTTTGCAAAGGCTTCAACAAGTATGTTAAAAGAAAGAATAAGTGAAGGAGAATGTCACGGACAAATCTATACACAGAGTGTTCGATGTAATGTATGTGTTTGTTCGTGTCTTTTGGATTTGTTCCTGCTTAACATAGCATGTAGATGACTCGCAGTAGGCTTCACAACCCTATTTTGGTTGGCTTTTATTGTTGTTTTAGTCTTGCAAACATATATTGTGTGTAGCTGTCACGCTAAGGCAAAACTACCCAAACATAAGCCATCCAAACAATCATTTTGAGAGTTTTCTAGCTCCGTAGAGTGGTGCAGAGTGTCGACTAACATAGCACCCTAGAGCTACCCGTTGGCATATGGTTGGATGGGCTTTTGGGGTATTGTCTAGGGCCGATTCGTTGCCTTATTCCGTAACAATAACATGTGAGCACTCATAGGGACTTTTGGCCTTGACGGACCCTTTATCACATGATCGTTCAAAGCTTGCGAAGTCTATGTTTTTAATTTGCATTGTCTATCAAGTGTTTACTGAAATATTTGCTTGTAGGATCTCGAGTTAAAACGCTTCCTCTAATCCAACTTTTCTTTTACAGGTCCTTAAGGGACCATAAAAGGTTTCGTGAAAGCTAAGCCTTTGCGGACGGATACGCAAGAGTGTCGCACGACTCAAGCAAAACCAACCAAATTCGTGACAATACGATGGAAGATAAAAATGAGAAAACAATATGAAACAAGAACAATGGTGACTGCAAAGTCATAAAAATAGGAATATGAATGTGAAATTATATTATAATATTATGTAAAAGAGGTAATAATTAATATTATGTGTATATTATCAACTAATTTAGAAGATGTGGTTAAAAATCTAACAAATATACCATCTTGGGTTGGCTAGTTACACTAGAAACCTGGGTTTTAACAAACTAAAGTATCCACATTAGCACAAAAGAATGAGTCCCGAAGTCTGGCTCCATCAAATATGAAGACCAAACCCCAATTAATCCAGATAGAGACTAACCTCAACATGAAGACGGTCAACGTAAGCACCCGATATCCATCCGCCAACGCGGAGTGCAGCATCTTCTCCCTCAACCACCTGTGTGCATTTGGCAGTCAATTCAGAAACACTGCAAAAGCTACAAAAATCCGACTATTGATACCTCAACATGTAAAATAAGGGAAACAAATTCGAGCTTATTCAAGCTGAAGTCACTTGGATAAACGGGCCACAACTACTCATCCGTTTGCATCTATAAATATACGATTAAAATCTCTAAAAGCCGAATCCTTCGTAGTCTCGAAGAGGGAAAAAGCATGGAAAAGAACAAAAATTTCAACCAACTTCGCAATAAAGCAAAAGCCCTAAAGAACTAAACTTCAGCCTTCCAAGGGAAAGGGAAAAGTAAAAGATCAAAGAACTCGAGACATCTCACTGTCAAATTTTCAGAAAGGAGAATCGGTGGGGAAACGGAGCTCACCACAATGAGATCCTTGAGGTTGCTGGCTTCGAGGAGCTCGAGGACGTAAGACAGGACGGGGCGGTTGGCGACAGGGAGCAACGCCTTGGGGACCTCCTGTGATCGAAGCAAAAACCCCAGATTAAGCGCACGCGATGGAGATCGAGAGACCGAGAGCGAGAGGGAGGACCTGGGAGACGAGGGGGTTGAGATCGCGGGAGGTGCCGCCGGCGAGGACGACGACTTCGAAATCCATCCTGGCCATCGGGACGAGACGGGTCGAATTCGCTGTCGAGAACCGCCGGTGCGGAGTGGCGAGGGTTTACTGCCATCTGATCGAACCGAGTGGAGACTCCAATTAAAGGGTTAAACCGGACCCGTCAATCTCGATGACCGACCCAACTAAAATAGGGATTCCGATCGAGCTTAAGTCAGACTCAATACGGTCGGTCGAGACTGGTAGAATTTTGAGTCACGATGAGCGTATATTAAATTGATTCGAGTCAATTCACCATTAATAAGAGTTAAACGGTTGAATCGAACCAAGTTAAGGAATTCAGTACACACATGCGGTACATTCCATTGGTTCTGTTGGTAGTGAGTTCAATCCTAATTCGATGAAAGCTTTACCCAATGAATGAATCCACGGGAGAGCTACGAAATCTAAGCGTCAAAGAAACGTGATAATGGAATTTTCAACCTCATGAGTCCAACATTTTCCTGTGGAAAATGTTGACTTTGCAATGTGTCGCTTTACTCCTTTTACACGCGACCCATTCAAGCGTGCATTTTTTCTGCGGCAAACAGCTTGTCCACTTGGAGACCAATTAATCACATCACCTCTTTCTGATTCGATACATATTGCATATGACTAGTAAGGATATGATGACAATGTATATGCACATGTGTTGTCGCCCGTCTCGCTCTCTTCCCCGTACACACATTACATACATAGAAGTATCGAAAGTGCTCTCTCATCCCTAATCCCGCCCTTATCCCGTCTCAAGAAAAGTACCCATGAGCCCTGTGGTCAGTGGAGGTTGGCCTTGGCATCATTTGGCTGTACGTACCATCAAAGAAAAAGTCATCGCCCACCTCCAAGGCAGTGCCGGAGTTGTTGAACCCTTGAAGAAGAAGAGCATCGTTGCTGTTGTTGCTACGATAAGCGCTACCGGCTGCGGTAAAGATGTTACCATCAGATGACTGATACTGCTGTCGTTCCTCCTGTGGGTACTGCAAGCTCTGCCCCTGGTACTGGTGATGCTGGAGGTGGTCGAAGGACGTGAAGGTTGTCTGGTTCAGTGGCTCATGCGAACTATAACCACCGCCCAGGTTGGAGATCGGGACGCCGCCAGGCCGGTACTCGGCCGAGTACGGTCCCGAAGGGACGCCGGTGAATTGCTGGACCATGGCGCGGAAATTGGTGGTGTCGGTGTTGAGCATGGTGGTCGGAGACCTCCGGGTGGCTCTCGACCGCCGCCTCACCGGCTTCCCCACCCGGCCCTCGATCTGTTGGTGGGTGACCTTGGCCGGCAGCCCATCGGCGGTCAGGTTCGAGTCCGATGCGGCGGGCGTGGCCGAAGGGTACGGCCGGGCGCCGCCGCCGAGTTGAGCCCACTGCGCTGGGCCGGAGACGGTGTCACCCATGGCCATCGATGGATGGAGTAAGCGGCCGAGGGTGGGCATATATAGGGGAGGACTCGGGCGGTCAATGGTTGCCTAAGATTTGGACGTGAGCCATCCGATTCTGACGTGTGAACAATGGATGGCTGCCACGTGCGGGCTGTCGCAGCCGCAGCGTCGGCTTTCTGATCTTAAAAGCAAGGTTGGTTCGCGGAAGCATCCTCCCGAATTGTTTGGTCGAGAAAGAAGGGGGTGTTGACTCGGTCGGTCGACCAAAGTCGGCCTTCAGCGCCGAAGCATTCCGCATGGTGTGCACAACACTAAGCATCACTGTTCATCATTTCACGCCTCCAAAAGCTCACGGTATGACGAAGGAAGATGAGTCAGCTGCATCAATCGCTTCTTGTTTTCTAGGCAGACCTGTCAAAGAGGGAGGAGAGTTAAAGAGATTAATCTTATAATACATTAGTACTTTTGAATCGTCATCATCCTTCTTTCAGCTTCTTACTTTCAATCTTTCAACTTCGACACAGCAACTCCGAACCCTATTTTGTCTCCCAGGCATACACAAAAGTGGGGGGAGAGAGACAGAGGTATATGTTTTGTTCAGAAAGAATACAGTAGAAGAAGTGTGGCACTTCGAGAAGTAAAGACTAAGATGCGTGTGAAGTGACCGCATGTTCTAAGTGGCCACAGACACCCTCTTTCGTTGTCAGCTGCTGATGCTGCAGAGGCCGAGGAAGGAGTCAACAAACGACGTAATTATATTTAAAGACATTAATGTGAGAGAGAGAGAGAGAGTCATCGACTGGGTTTTCGGAGGGCGGGAAATAGGACCCACCAGAAGAAGACTTAGAATTGGTCAACAAAGGAAAGGGACCCATGTAGACGTGGACTTTCCCACTGTAACCTATAAAGGTCTGTCTAATGCTACTAAAATAGATTTAAGCATTTCGAACCAAATTATACGATGAGGTTGAATTATGATAAATAACACTTTCAACTTATAAAAGACCTTAAAATTCAAATTATGAAGCAATTTCGATTTCAATTTGACCTATTGGTTCTGATTAATAAAATAAATAAATAAATTATTTCATCAAAATTTAAAGATCAAATTATTAGATTTTAAATTTGAAGTGTTAATCATTATATCATGGAATCCACTTATATTTTATTTTATTGTTAGTTGGTTTGGAATCAATTCAGACTCGTAACTCTCATTTTGGATTCAATTTGAAATCATCGAATTATTAACTCAATTTATTTCTTTCGGATCGATTCAACACTCTGTGCACTTATAATAATAATAATAATAATAATAATAATAATAATAATAATAATAATAATAATAATAATAATAATAATAATAATAATAATTCTTTCTGTTTATTACCCACATGAAGGCTGCTGAGTCAGTCGTACGAGTGGGAGACTTTGGTGTTCATTATTACAGCCATGTCAACATATAGCCGAGCAGTATGTATATGTATATATGTGGACAGATATAGATGCATTCCATTACACTGATACAAAACTGGTGGGCACAACTCCGAGCCACAGCGTCATCATCAACATTGGCCCATCGTCTCCACCTTGTCAGTAGTGGAAATGCTCGGCCACAGCCTCATCATCAACCGTGGCCCATCGTCTCCACCTTGACAGTAATGGAATTGCAGAGTCCTCTCGGACCAGTAAGCCACAGCTCTTTCACCCTCTTCTACGAATGACAACTTGTAAGAAGCTAAACCTAGATGCTTAGTCCTCTGGTAACATTAAGCTGAAGCATGACACTAAGAGAGAGGTGATCTATGCGGAGCTCCCTTCCTCCTGTTGTTCAGGGACAGCACTATCCGAGGGAAGAACTTGCTCTTCCTCGTTCCTGAGCTGCCGCTGCCACCGCCACCGTGGCTCGGCGGCAAGCATTCCTCCTTGCTCTGCGCTGGCTGTTCCAGGGTTGCATTAGCGGCGATCGGACCGTCATCCTCGTCCACCTGGAGACTCTCGAATCGAGAGAAGGCGAAGTCGGAGTCTTCGAACCTGAACAGGATGCTCGATAGATCCTCCCCACGTAGCAGAACATGGTCCACCTGCAATCCCAAACTCTGTACATCGTCATCTATGTCGAGTCGGGTTCAGCATGCGGAGAGCTCTCCGCGAGTTGTGAGAGTTGCTACCTTGCAAGAGAGGGAGCAGAAGTGGAAGGGTTCTTGGAGGATTCTGTCGCAGGTCAAGCAGATGTTGCTGGAGCCTTTGGAAGGCCGGGACTGTGGCCTTGGCTTCAGGAACACCACTTTGGCACTGTTGATGGTGTAAGGCTGCCACCAAGAAAGATGAAGCGTCATCAAAGAATCACATGCCACGATTTGCAGCACCAATTCAAATGCTCTAAGATTTTACTGGAGCACCTGCACAAAGCAACAGTCCACAAGCTTCTCGAGATCATCCAGTCGAACCACATCGTTGTAGACATAGCGGCGCACCTAAACAGGATCAAGACGGGTTGCTGTCATCGGTGATAGATCCAACTGTGGGAAGTAATTTTGCAAGGGAACAATTGGCAAAAGGGTTGCAGACAGATTTGGCCTCATTTGCTAATCATATAGCATCAGAAGTGATGAACTGGGAATACTGCAATGAATGCCAAGTTAAAGGAGTGTTGTAACGCTTTGACGACACGATCCTTATCAGAGGAAGCCACGAAGGAAAAGAGAGGACGGGAGATGGAAGACAACAGAGCACGGAGAGCATTCCTTGGAAAATGGCAGACTACAACCGGTAAATGTAGGAGGATTTGGAGGGTGAAAAGGGCCACACCATTGATTGGGACTCAGCATGGCATGGCTAATGGCCGTAAGCGTGGTCAAAAAAGTTACCATAGTAAAAAACAAACGGCAGGAAACAGATGGAAGGAGGAGTGAGAATGAGAGTTGTGTTTGTGGGAAGGGGAAAGCTCATACTTTTTGTGGTAAAAAGCTGCAAGTTATCAAAAGGAATCAGAAAGCTAAGGAGAAAAAGGAGCCAACCATTTCTCCTTAGAAAAGGCAAGTCCAGACAGGCCTCGATGAACAGAGAGAAGTGGTACAGGCAGCAGAAACTGGTTTTGCTTGCTGGAGAAGTAGATCAAGGCATGCAAACAAAGATGAAGAACAAGTGGAATTTAGAGCAGAGTTCAAGATTAGTTTGGATCAAGTGTCTAAAATCTACAAAAGGTGTTGGTGTCTAAATCAAGAATGATGATGACCTCAAGAGAAAATGAAGTGATATTTCAACTAGCATGTGAGCTTCTGCAGATGGGGCCATGACTACCACCACCACCATTCAGGAAAGCAATGCCTACAAATCCCATTTCTGACAGTTACTATACCCATATGCATTCATCTCTCTCTCTCTCTCTCTCTTTATCTGGAATAGATGTTGTGGAGAAAATTATTGGCATTGCAAGTATCAGAAGAAGGGAGAGAGAGAGAGAGATGTGCCGCAGCTATTCCCACCACTGTTGAAGCTGCAACAACTGCTGCTTCTCTGATGCCAAACAAAACCTGACCAGGATGGTAGTAATTTCCCCCTTTTCCAAATAAGAGATCCTAGAAAATGAATTGATCAGGGAATATAATTGCACAAACATGTGGAATTCTTTCTATATAGTGTCTTTTCTTTCCTATGACTAAACTGGAAAATAAAGAGAAAGTAGAACACAAAGGAGAGAAAGATACCACTGCTAGTCTCAAAAGATTAGTGTTGATATCAGTAATATCCAATCAATTAATTCCTGGAATAATCATTTGGAAGAATAATCTAACTGAGGAGCACAACATTATGAGAGAGAGAGAGAGAGAGAGAGTCTTTTTCTCACAGAAATTTCCTCTGTGCTTGCAGGGATGATTCTATATCTCAACCGCCGTGCTGCTAACATTAGTAGGAACAAAAGAGGAGCAGAGAAGATGGAAGAGTTGGGAGGAGAATAAAGAGGAAGAGGGGCACATCATGCAGAGGGAGAAGGATCATCATCACCTGGAGGAGCGGGTGGGAGCGGTGGGCGGGAGCGCAGTGGGTGCAGATGCTGGTGCAGCAGCCGAGGCAGAAGATGTTCTTCTCGTTCTTCCTCCTGCTCTCGTGGGCCTCGCAACCCACAAAGAAGCTCTCCTCCACCAGTCCCCCCAGCCACCCCGGCATTCCTCCCCCTCCTCCTACGTACTCCCTTCTCCCCATGTACGCGCGCCAGCGCACACACACGACTTGTTCTTTCTCTCTCTCTCTCTCTCTCTCTCTCTCTCTCTCTCTCTCTCTCTCGCTGTATGTAAATATCTATGCAGAAGAAGAACAGTTCTTTACCACTGCTTTACGCAGACTTGAGAAGAGGCGAGGAGAGAAGGAAGGCAGTGGTGCAGCAGGGAAGGCTAACGAACTTGCTGCGCCTATATATAGAGGAAGGTGACAAGATTAAAGAGATGAAGACAGGGGAACAATAGAGAAATGAGTAAAGAAAGGCAAGAGAGAAGATGATGGGCCCAACCAGAAGAGCAATTATGCATTTACATATAAATGTAATATATGGAATAATGGGATGATTTTAAGAATAGCTTTGTCATGTCACGCTATTTTTGTTTGGGAAGGGGAGTGGACGAATTGGTGGCTTTATCTTATGCGATTCACAAACCCCACTACTATTTCTTTGTACCTTTTCTCTACTATCCTGCATGGCTTATTCTTCTTCCCCCATTAAATACTAAGAATGGATTGTAGGTTGAGATTAAATGGAAATGAGGAATTTTCTATCTTATTTGTAGGTTGAATGAATTATATTTATATATATATATATATATATATATATATATATAAATGGTCGAAAAAACACACAAAAATCATATCATCCCAAAGACTTTCGTCATCAAGTGTTTGCCACCCCTTCGGTTTTGAAGGACCCTCTGACTTCACAATGAAGCAGCTGCTGCCACAAGACATCGCCAGGAGTTCACATGGTTGCTCCTCCACCCATTGTTTCTTCAGCTGGGGGACAGCCCATCCCCATCGCCATCCCCATCCCCATCCCCATCCCCAACCGAGAAGCTTTTCAAGTGACGACCACTCGCCTCCTCCTCCACCCGAGGATGGAGATTGCAGTACCTGCAAAGATGTGATGTCTCTTATGTTGACGCATTATTTCCTGGGAAAAGGTAGACTTGGTTTAGATGGTTGGATGACAGAGGTCAGCTATCTTTTAAGTGCGGCAGCAGGTAGAACTCGAGTTAGTCTAACCTATCATGGAGTAAAGGAGAGCTATCACACCTATTTCTCGAGGCACGGCCTCCGAGAGACGACCTCTCTGGTTTGCATCACATTATCTGACTCACAAAACGCTTAACTGGAGACAAAAAAAGAAGAGCAGATTTCCAAAACCATGCACAAGGAATTGGCGCCATGTCAGTAGGCAATAACTCTAACCGTGTGGTGGTACAAGCAACATAGGAACTCCACTGGAACAGTAGTGCTAAACCATCTGCCTTGACCTGTAGAAGTGGACTCGGTGCTTCCATTACAAACTCGCGTTTCAGCTTCGACCGTGGCTGCTACGGAGGATCACTCCATACTGTACACCTCGCCATCCCCTACTGCTGGATTCCTGCCAAGAGTAAATATCATGACAACATGGTGATGGATTGGACCGAAACCTTTGCCACTCACAGAAGATGAAACAGTTCACCATTACCCCTTCAGCCGCAGATTGAGTATAATAATAATCAGGCTTCAGATTATTATTATACAGAGCAACAGAAAACACATCAGACTTCAGATGTATATTGCAATCAGAACTCCTATTTATCTTTTTTTTTGTTCTCCTTCTTTGTCAACTCATAAAGATTGTAGCGATGGAAATAAGGTCGACATTAGCCACATTTTATTTTCAATACTAGGAACAAATCACAAATGAGTGGCATCAAAATTGCATCAATTATACAGTTGAAAAACTCCAAGCCTTGGGAAGCGGTACCATCTCTCTAGGTAGTTCCTCAGCACATTTCAGTGTTTGGCACTCACTAGAGCAATGTGTTCGATGAGGTCCAGCACCCAGTTACTGAAGTGAAAATTTCAAGTATCAGGTGAAAATTTCTAATATTGAAAGAAAAATGGATAGGTGTAGTGGATTCTAACTTGTAACCCCACTTAGTTATCATACCATGAGACTAGCTTCATGGAAGAGGCATTCAATCCAGTACCAACCTTAAACAAATGAACAGAATATAATCCATACGATCATGCAGTACCTCTCCTAGTTGTAAATTACATGCCGAAACAAACTTACCCTGAGTCACCAATGAAGTCATTGGAGACATCGTCTTCATCGGTGAAGCCAAGAATGCCCTTCGGTGAACCCTCTGAGGCACACCTGAATGATAATCAAAGAATAGGCATGCATCATAGAAAAACAAAAGCTTCATCAATCTTCACGTAGTTTCAGTGAACTGCAATGTGGTAGAGACAAAAATCAAACACGACAAGAGATACAACAGAAAATAGCTATAAGGTTAATTCAAAAGGATAAGAGGCAAAGCAGACTCCTGTAGCACACATCTCAATATATCAGCCAAGAAAATATATGGAATATAAGTGAGACAAGGGAAAGATTTGCACACTTAATTGCTGCTTTTACACCATCATATGATGCACTTTTCTCAAGTCAGCAAGTTAAGTCCACAACAGAAACATTAGGTGTAGAAACTCTGAAAGCCATCCCAGTGAGCTTCCCATTCAGTTCTGGAAGTACTTTTCCAAAAGTCTATAATCCAGGATAAAATCATTTTCATTTAGATAAATCAGAAGCACATAGTGTCTCACATATCATTTCAACCTCACCTTTGCTGCACCAGTCTGGGGATGATGTTCTGTCCAGCCCCACAGAGCCCGCGCCAATCTTTCATTGAAGGGCCATCAACAGTCTTCTGTGTTGCTGAAACAGAACGAGCCAAACTAAATTAAAAGAACAGTATAAACAATATGATATGATGATAAATGCAATAGCAAACTTGCAAAACATATTCTGGAAAATGTGTTCCTATTTCATCTACAGTTGATGTAAAAGAAGAAACCTGTTGTTGCATGAACAGTGGTCATAAGGCCTTCAGCAATGCCAAACTCCTCATGGACAACCTACAAGATATGAAATGGTCAATCATGTAGTGGCATAGCGATGTTCCACGTTCTATGAAACTTGGGATCCGAAAAGACAGAAGGAGAGGCAAAGCACACTAGAAAATCCTAAAAGGTCAGATGGTAGGGGACAAGCATAATTATAAACTATAAAGTACCACATGTCTCTAACAGTTATGACACTGCAGGTCATGCCGGGCAATCAGAGGAGAAAAAGACACATGATTGATAAAACAATAAATTCAAGCAACAACCTTGGCTAGAGGAGCAAGACAGTTTGTTGTTCAGCTTGCATTAGAAACAATATTCATGCTTGGCTTTTTTGTGTTCTCATTTACACCAACCGCAAACATGGGTGCATCAGCAGATGGAGCTGATATTGTCACGTTTTTTGCACCACCCTGCAGAAACATTTAAGAGGTAGCCCCTAACATTTTCATAGACATAAAAAGAAAAGCTAAATGCAATAATTGAGCATATGAAAAAGATGCAGCATGCCTTCAAGTGAGCTGATGCCTTTTCCATTGTTGTAAAAACACCAGAAGATTCAACAACAAATTCAGCCCCAAAATTACCCCCATGGGATATCAGCTGGATTTCTGGTAGAAGGGTGCATTTAGTCATTTGTTACTTCAAACAGAAAGTATTCATGTATAAGCAAAATATGGAGCAAAGTTGGTAAAACTTGAATTCCACTATTAAATCAAAACAAACAGTAATTTTTCTCTATATCACAAAACAAACAGAAATAAACCTGCAAATTCAGTTTAGCTCCTCCATTGCAGATAGTGTCTCTTAATAAATGTAGCACAAAATGGTAAAGAAAAAGTTTCAGATAATAGGCTAATCAGATGACGTATAGCAATCCAAACCTTATATTCATGTGCTCGTACATCCATCCAAACATATGTAGATATATTGATTCAATGCGCAACAATTAAAGAAAGAGGCAAAAGAGTATACTGCAAATACCATCAAGATATCCAATACAAATTTACATGCTGCTAAAATTTAAATATAATTGCAATACCTTTTGCTTGTGACTGCAATCCTTTTACCATTGATCTCTAAGTTGGATTCATCCAAAACCTTCTTGGTTCCCTTAAAGATTCCATGAGTTGAATCATAATTAAACATGTATGCCCAGCGAAAGTGATATGATCATTATTTTAAAAAAGATGGAAGAAATAGTAAGAACCATTTTGTGTAAATGAGCAGATAGGTATGATCTAGAGTAGACAAAAGCACTTCCAAATGAAAAATCAATATAACAAGGATTCAAACTACAAGTATATTTAAGATATTAATTAAGTAAACAAACACCTAAAAACACTAGATGGTTGATGATTTGGTTTGAGAAAGGTGAAATGTACCAGCATTTATTATCAGACTGAAATTTAACTGGAGGACCTTAGAGAAATCAGAATTCCATGCATCTCAGTGGTTGCTCCTCTTTGTTAATTGTTTAATTTACTCACTGAATACTTTTGCTTGAAAATTGATTTAATTTGTGAACCGATCTTAGCTATAAGATATATTTCTCTAGAATCAAAATCGTTGGAGCCCATATAATCATACATATAAATACCAATTATTTTCCATTTGCATGGGTGTTCATTTAGACCAAGATAAGTTGGCACAGTCATCAAGGCAGTAAAGTGTGTACACAACAGAAGGATTCCGTTGATAATTTCAACTTCCATTAATACCAGATACAAGTAGTCCATAAAAATAATCAAGTAAATATAGTTGGATAATCCTTTGACATAACTGTTTCACTGGGGCCTTCTCTTGGTTTACTATAGTTAATATCATTCATCTAACAAGTGGTAAGTTCTAGCTAAACTAAGTACTACGAGGATTACTGACTAGTTAAAGCCTAGATACAACTTATAATCAGGTACGCTATAAATAATTGAAACAATCTAAATTAACAGGTGATTACAAATTTATGCAACTAGAAATTTTAAAAAAAATCATCAAAAGTTATAGCACAATATTACTTGTACTATTGGCATAAAAGATACTTTTATCCTTATTGATTTACTTAATAAAAAGCAAGGAAATTTTAGTTCTATGCAAATTATGAGTATCATTATGTGAATAATATTAATAAAGATTCCCAGTTTCCTACCATATACTTGGCATCAATGAAGGGATCATTAACAGATACTGCTTCAATGTCATCTCTGGTTGTTACTATGTGCATCACAAGCCTTCCAATATGCCCAAAACCTATAATGTGAGTTTCCTACCATATACTTGGCATCAATGAAGGGGCCATGAACAGCTACTACTTCAATGTCATCTCTGGTTGTTGCCATGCGCATTACAAGCCTTCCAGTACGCCCAAAACCTATAATGTAATAACTTGCAAGATACAGTTACATTTAGCTTCGATAAAATAAATAAATCTTAAATCATTAAAGATATTGTAAATATACAAATTTAAGGCAAAGAAAGGTGCACTCGTATAGTTTAAATATCCTGAACAACTTGGATAACCATTCCTATGAAAGGACCTTAATCTTTACAAAATCTAGCACATAGCAATCTTGCACAGGAAAATGTTACAGACACAGATTGCACTAGTTTGGCACTTTTAAACTCTTTGGTAGTCCATTGACTTTTGAGTATCCTGATATACACAAAATGTCAGCGCTTATCTAACCAACCGTTTTGACTAAGAGCATGCTCTCAAAAGCTTATTCAAAACTAGTGTACTATATTAGTATATTCTTCTACACTGTACAGCTATCTAGGATATAAAAGGGTGAAATTAGATAAGGCATGCATTTTTCTGCTAGTCCTGGTCTATATAATTGGACATTCCATTTAAGTGAACAGTGGAGAAAAACTTTTAGATAACAACATATTTCGGCAGCTAACATCAGAATCATATATACACACAGACTACTAAGAAATATGCACACCAGAATAACAGTGCATAAACAATAAGTCACCATCAAATGTCTTAGGAAAAGCAGTGATTAATATAAGCTAAATGGCTCTCAAATATGGAGTTAAAAGTTATGCAGGATGTGATGCCTGCTGTAGATCAAAATAGGGTAATCCAGCCTTTACAACAATGGACCAGATCACGTATTGTTGCCTCTTTAGCATTCAAAGAAGTAGATTTTCTTTTCCCTCTTTGTGTATCAAAATGGATTTCTCATCAAAATACCAATTTGATATCGAAATGAAAATATCAACCAGCACAGCATAAACAATAGAGCAAATAATCAATCACACAGTGAGACCAAATCTTTTAACGTGGAAAACTCAATATGAGAAAAACCACGAGACCGTAGTCCACCTCAAACTTTCACTATCAATAATAATAATAACAGGTTTACAGTAGGTCTTCTCTATAATAACTAGAGGATTAGAATAACATCAAGAACATAGATCTTGACTCTAACATATTGATGGATCTCCTCAATAGAGAATTCTAGGTCTCACAGAGTGAATATAACAGGAAAGTACCTTAGAGAGGGTAAACTATAGATAAACACCGTTAGGATTGTAGAGTTTACTGTAAGGATTCTCCACATAAAATTTGGGTCAAATCTGACAATGTTTGACTACCGATCGTCAAACAGAAAAAAAAAGCTTTATTTTCTCTCTCTATCTCTCTCTCCTCTTTTCTCTATACGCCGCCACACGCTGTGCACACACTTGCTGTTCACTGTGCACCCTAACTGACTCTTACTTTTTAATTTCTTTAATTTGAGTTCAAATGGCCCAATTTATCCAAACCCACATATGTGGGCTCGACCCAACATCAATATCCTTCGGTAGATGCAAGTAAAGACAAAGGACTATTTGCCATCATAAAAATATGTGACAAGCAATAGCATCGATCACATACAATTCATAAAATATGAACAAACTGAACAGTGCAATGAGAAAGGTTGTAAGGGAACTCACCATTTATGCCAATCTTTGTCTTTCTCCCACTTTTAGAACCTATAGAAAGCAAGTATAGAAGCCAACGCCATAAAAAAGCCCTCACCATAAGCAAGTTACAAGCAGAGACATAAGTGACTCCTATTCTATTTTTAACTTCTCCCGAAAAGGATTACTTTTAAGTAAAGGAGGAGCTTCAGTCACTGTCGCTTTATCTGGCTGAATATTTCTCCTAGCATCACAGTTCCTGCACGATTCGCAAAAAGTCGAAAGATGGATGCTCGTTTAGCAAAGTCATACTTCAGATCACTAAACACATAGCTGCTAATCACTACTTAACGGGGACGAGCAAGCTTCCACGGAGCTGAGGGCAGAACCGAAAAAGTCTGAAGAAATCTGAGCCGAGTTAAGACTCCGGATGAGCAAGAAAAGACAGTGAACGCAAAACTTGGAATCGTCGAGTCAATTACAGAGCATGAGTGATGAATACAGAGACCATTTAGCAAAGACTCGATCGAACTGGAAATGGAACGGAGATGCCATAACCGTCAGTTTCCCAGTGAATCCACGTAAAATGGATCGAAAATGGACCAATAAAAAAAGAAGGATCGCCAAATAAGATAATTCGGGGGGAGATCGATCGGACCTTGGAAGACCCAGAGGGGAAGCAATCGCGGATCCGAGGATGGTTGAGAACGCCATCGGAGACCTTCCCTTCTCTCTCGCAAAGTGAAAAAGCCCTAAAGGCGAACGAAATGGCGTAAATGTGGGAGAGCAGAAGGTGATTCGGCGACTTTCTCTCGCTCTGTCAGGTGGGCGGTGACGTCGATGCTCTTCCGCGCCATTCTCATATGCCGCCTTAACCATCCTGCGTGTGGGGCCCGAAGCATCAGCCAATCACAAAGCAGGTAAGACTGGGGTACGAACTTATTGAACCAGGAAGAACAAGCGGGCGACAGAAATGCGCACGGCGGGTAGCGCCGTCCAGAGGAGATATGGTGTTTGGAGGCGGTTAGGTGGCTCGGCTGGGGCTCCAGAAACAGCGAACAGGAATTCCTACTCACAGTACTTCTCCATGCAATGACCTGAGGTCGGATCCTGGATCCTGGATCCTGAATCCTACAGAGACAGGTACAGAGGATCGTCCTAACTTCTTGGGGACGGGCATTATGTAATTGATGAAGTGTCTCTTAATGAGAATTAGTATAAGTTATTCCTCGTAAACAATATCTTCTTTTCTTCGAATTGAATCTCAACAACAATCCAGTCCCTTTCTTCACGGATTTGCTTCTCTATTTGATCGAATGGCATCAATCAGTGTCTGGTGCTTTCCATCGGTGTAGCAGTGCCTGAAGCAGATCCATTCGTAGATGTCTCAAGGACGTCAACTCAAGGAAGATTCGAGAGGGCGAGGAAAAATAAGCATAGATCAAACGTGAAAAACAATCATTTTGTTTAGTGTATGGAAGAGAAAGTGTCAAAGTCAATAATCTCACTAAAAGAAAAATTAAGTAATGAGAGTGAAGATCAATAATAATTCAGTAGAAAAAAATAAAATAATTATTCTCGTAGAGATTAGTGTCCTATTTCATAGACTCGATTGATTTGATACTCATAGGATTATAGATCAAAGCCTCTTTGTTTTTCGATACGAATGAAAGATCGAATTAATCTAATATAAATCGTCAATGATTTTTTCTTTATTTTATGGGTGGAGAAATGTTGTGAATGTTTTGAGTAGAGTATCTTTTATTTATCTATTATTGGAGAGAATGGAATGGAGCGAGCAGACCTTAACCTAAACGAAACGATCGAATCTATTTACGAAAGAATCCTCTTCTGGGCTATTTAAGGGATTCTCCTAATTTAAGTATCATGAGAATTCGGGTAGCACTTCCACTAAAACAATGGAAAGCATAGCATCATATCTCAATGAAAAACCCTTCTTTTTATTATTGTAGGCATCGATAATAAGAATTAAGGAAGTAATCAGCCCTCCACTACCTATGACTGGGCAGCTATCTAATCAAACCCCTTCACTCTCTCCTATAGAGAAGCCTTCTTCTATTCTGTATAAATATTCTTTTAATTGAAATATTTGAAGTTGACAGTTCTCTAACAAAATATTAATTGTCCTCTGCCACCCTCAGACAAGTATGTCACTAACTCTATATTTTTATTTCTTATTTCAACTCTAGAACTTAAGAAGAATACTACTCTCTGGATTATAAAAGAAATTACTAAATTATAAAAGAAATAACTCTTTCATATGATTTTCTTTTATGAATTCCACAATTACTTTGTTAGGACATGAAAGGGTCTATTATAGTGGAGCTTCTTTCTACTAATAATATAGGGTTAATTAGGGGTTCATAATTATCTTTAACTGTATATTTGCCTGTCATTAAGTATAAGTTCATTATTATATTTCTAATAAATTTTGTTGAGGCTCGATTTTTTTATCAAACGTTCTCTATCTATAATGTCTGAGTCTCACACAAATTAAATTACAACTCATCTATCGATAAAGATATAAATAATATGTATATATTATCATCTTACGATGTTTATACTTCACAAATATGATAAAGATATGCTCATATTTTCGACATTAAAGTTGAAGTATATGATTTCCAAAAATATTATTCACAATATTTTATGAAATATTAGTTGAGAATATATAAGAATCAAATATTTACTTTAAACATTTTTTTACAGCAAAAAAAGATATGGTCCTTTGACGCAACAAGCTTAAGCGTACAAGTATATTTGAGTATAAGATTAAGTTATGGTAATAGGCATGTTTATGGTGACTAAAAGTTGTGGCTGAATTATAATTAACCTTAAGTGAATCTCAATGCTTAAATAAGTCTGAACATAATTAAAGTAATAAATTTTAAGTTTTAAATATCACGTAATAGAGGATAATAAGTTACTAATGCATAAATGAAGCAACAAAAAATTAAATAAAAAATATAAATTAAAGAGAAGTGTTATGCTGCAACCTTATAATTATATTAGTAAAAAAAAACTTAAAACAAGGACCAATGAGATTAAACCCTAGAACTCAAAGTAATTTTTTAAATAACTCTATTTTATTTTAATCTCATCATCTTTACAAACTTATAGCCTAGAACTTTTTCTCTTATTCTTTGGTTATTCTCTTAGCTTTTCTCATGAAAGCTAGGTACTCCATCCTTAAGAATTGTTAAGAGAAGAAAAACTCAAATTCTTTCCTTACTATACCTAAGATTTTAATTTTATAAATTATATACTAATATTTTTATCTACTTTTGAGTAACCTAGATTTAAATTAATATTTAATTTTTAGATATATTTTATATAAATCTCCTATAGTCTAAGTCCTCTAGTATGACTTCAGTTTGAGATTAATGCATAGAGTTATAGGTGTCTCAATCCGTGATACTTAAAATCTCTTATTTTCTGAGAATAAGTTTTATTTGAGTTGAATTGATATACTTAGAGATATGATTAGACTTTATTCTTTTGATATATTTTAAAAGATTTCCTTAGAGTTCTATGAGATTTGAAAATAAGTGAATACCAACTTTGTGCACCAATATATAAAGTTTATAAGTTCAGATAATCTCAACCTAATTTCAACAGAATAAAATAAGTAAATTAAGAAGGTACTATAGCCTCCAAATAATTCTATTTTAAGCTAAAAAAAATTATGTGTATTTAGTTTGTCTTCTATTTTTTTATAAAATTTTATGATAATTTAAGTTTATTTGGTCAACTAAAATAGTAACATAAAATATTTTCACAAAATTATGTAATAGTTCACGTGATACTAACTACTATGGTGAAATTTTGATACATTTTAGGTTGAGTATAATCTATTTTATTAGAGATTTTATCAAAAAAATTTATAAAATTATTATAAATTATTATAAATCAATAAATTAAGATGTCTTATGACCCTAGGCTTCTAATTTAATAGGCGTACCACTCTCTAGCATACTTGATCATTAAGAAATATAATCTTTAATTGATATATTTATTTTTGAATTAAATAAGGTAAATATAAATTTAATTCACTATAAAATAGTGATCATAAAAATGAATATATATTTTATAAACACATAAATATATGAATTGAGATCCGCACATGCATGTTCACGCGCGCTCGCGCACACACAGTGTGAGAGTGTATAGATATATTATGACGTGCAATACATGTATATACTATGGCATGTTATGTTTCCTACATATGCATGCATATAAGTATTTTGAACTATTTTGATATAGAATTTTATCTCTTTATTTTGCATATGCTATGTTGTAGGGTAATGCTTACAAAAAAAAGTTATAAGACGAAGGGTTTATCATTAAATATATTTTGTCAATGATTTTAAAATATTATAATATAACATGATGCTTGCTCACCTAAATAAACCTATAAAAACTTATACTTATTAAGTAATTACTCACCATAGATTCTATTTTGTAGGTAAAGATATTAATACCGAAAGTGAGCATGTATGAGCCTATGCCAATATAGATATAAACGATAACCTATGGACATTTATATGTATATAACTTTTAGATATATTATATAGGTGTGTATTTCTTTTAGTTAGAACTTGTACTTATGCACATGTTTTATTTAGTAAATTAACATGTTTTACCTTTTAGATTGTCTATTATTTTGCTAGACTCATTGATAACAGTAAAAGAATTGAAAAGTGCCATCTTACTTTATATGTATAGTAATCGTGGGACCATGAATAACTAGTTGAGTTTTCTCTTTCCTTTCGTTGTTCATGTCTAACCTATCGTCAGTTAGAGAGGCTTTACAGCTAATACATATGCTTTTGAAGTATAATTCAGAGTTGATAATCATGGAATCTCCAAGTGGTGTCCTCTCCTTTACGAACTAGGAATGCAATTTCGACCACATTTTAGCAAAGTCTGATTGATGCAGGGACCTCTTTATGGAAAAGCCGTGCGAACGTGCTCCTCTCATGCTGAGATTCAATTCCCTATCAATAATCGAAGTTTTTGGTTTTTGTCAGCAGTTTGATTATGAGCTGATAGAAACTGCAAGAGAAAAAGGAAGTCAGCCTGTAGCCTTGGAAAGACAAGATTGCTTGGATTTACAATCAATCACATATTAAACCCCTCATCACTTGCCTTAAACCACCTTTGGATGTTGTTGATCAAATTCCACCACCTTATTATATAATAATGGAGTAATGGAAATCTTTTCTAAAAAAAAAAAAACTTGCTGATGTCATAACGACTTTGGTATTAAAAACACTTTTTTGTTTTCTTTTGCTTTGTATGAATTTATCTGATTAGTAGTAGCACAAAATAGTGGAGCTGTAAAATTTCTTTCTTGAGTCCAGGATATAGAAAATCAAATCTATAAAGAGTCGTCGAAATTGGTGCTACACTAAAGCATCGATTTGAATGAAGTGAGAAAACGTAAGGGTGAACATGGTCGTCAATCATTGATCTTCTTATTTATATATTATTATACTATTAAGTTAGAAAAAAATATTTATAGATGAAATTCATAATTCCTTATCATTATTAGGTTCAAGGAAGATTTGACCTTTATCTTTTATTGGTCAAATCACCAAATGTGATGTTTATCATTTATATTCATTTTGATAATTTTTTTTTTCACACATATATGATTTGTTCATATTATAATATCATGTGATTGAATAGGATTTCCGTTCTTTTCTTCTTTTTCAGCTAAATTACTTTTCTCACCGATTATTAGGATGATAATAACATGAAGAAACATAATGACTATATATATATATATATATATATATATATATATTAGAGCTCAGTTTAGTCACGTCCATAGCTTTGCTTAGACCCCATCATCTTCGTTCTTTTGGGATTCATCGATTTGATTGCTATCACATCTTCGTTTTTGTCCAAGACCTCCAAGAGACATTCATCTTTATTCTCAAGTGCAAGCTTAATTTGTAATTCTTATTTTATAGATTGATCTTTTCCTTTTTTTTGCAAGTCTTTATTTATGAACTTGAAGAAAACTTATTAATTCGTAAAAAGATAATTGTTCTAAGTTCTTATATGAGATGTCCTATCAATAGTTTCAATGCATTTGAGCTACATAAGATAGTCCTGTACGTGAAAGTCGTGGTGCAGCACTAAATGAGCTTTCAAGCTAAAAGGAAATAAGCTATTCTTAAAGTTAAGTGAGTCACGAAGCAAAAGGGAAGCAATGCTATTAGGTTCCTCACTCATAGCATATGTAGTAAGCGTTAGCACTCGACCAGAATAGGAACTCTACTTTACTAAGCGCTGAAGACAGAAAGCCATAATCTTCATAAAGCCAATAACCTTTTTCTATGATGTCAAGCCAAGAAATAACTGTTGGGACTTGTACTCTCTCACTAATGCTTATGGGAGAGTTTTCGAGGTGCCAACGTAAGCTTTGTTTTGCGTGAATCAACACAGACTATAGTTGTGATAGAATTAGAAAGTCAAGAACTCTCGTTAGGGATGAGATTGCCAATTAATGTAATTTTCTTAAAAAAGGGCGAAAGCAAGAGAACAAGCCAAAGTGTGTAGTAGAGTTTTGTCACTCAATTGTATAATAGAATAAGTGCACTTCTCTTTATATTATAGCCAGTAAGGAGTAACACTTGAAGAAAAGAATTAAGACCTCAGCTCAAGTAGAAGAAAACCATGCTTTTGGAACTCACATTCAATACTTAGTTATTGGGTTGGCAAAGGTTGAAGAACTCTTATATAAGAGCTCTTTAACCTCTATTCAACATAGCTAATGCAACATCTATCATTGAGGTACCTAAAATGTGTTGATCTTGATAAGACTTGATACTTGATATCAAGAACACTTACAAGTTAAATAAGTAACACATGCAAAAGAATATATAGCCTTATTTACTGGGAACATGAGCTATACATAAAACATCTGTCCTACATTCAATAGGCTCTCATGGGGAACATTAAAGATCACACTATTTTCCCTGCACACCCTCCTAAGGAAAGCATAGATGTAATCAACAGCAATCTTGTTCACGATCCCAGAGTTCCTACGTGCCCTCACAATTGTATTCCCAAGTATGTGCACCACCCCGGCTTCCTTACACCTGTTCAAGAACTCCAATTCATCACTCGTCGTGTTGCTAGTTTGCCCTGACGATCTCACTATACTGTTGTTCCCTCGACATGGAGATTGAGCAGGTACGATAAGATGGTGACAATTTCCATTCTCCCTCGCTGCTGTTAAAGCTATGGATTTGTCTGTTACCTGTGTAGCTTGTAGGCAGTTCTCATCCGAATCCGAGTATCCTTCCATCATGCTCTCCAGTCGAACAAAGAGGGACAGACTGTCAAAGAGCATCTTCTCAAAGTCGTCGTCTTTCTTGTGGAGATCCTTGTATCCATATCTGGTGACGCAACGGAACATGTGGAAGCTCTTTGGCCCTATCCGCTTCACCAAGAACCGCTCTTCGAGTGGCACGGTATAGACCGGGAGGTACTTGATGCAGATGAAGACGACGACGGAGTGGATAGCAGGAAGGTTGGTGATGAAGTGGGAGAAGATGTGGGGGACGCCACTGGCTAGCTCCGTGTACACAAAACCTATCCCGGGAACCCGGACTAAGCCCAGGCTGGGGCCGAGGCCGAACATCCATGCCATGGAGACTCTGCTGTGCACCTCAAGCTCGTATCGCTTGACCGTGCAATAATGCCAAACATACATGACGACGAGGAATGCTGCAGCAATGACGAGAGGTACCCAGCCACCTTGATCTATCTTAAACAGCACGGCGGACAAGTAGGGGAGCTCCACCGACAGGGATAGAGTGGTGAAGATGGAGACAAGGATCCAATGGCTTCGCCAGACCAACAGCATAATTGGGATCATCAGAAACGTAGTCACCACCATAACTATCACCACTGCAGTTCCTGTTATCAAAAGAAAGCAAACAGTCGTTCAGTAACTTTTGGCAGCAATCGGTTCCACATTCCAGGCAGTCATGAGAAATGAACATGCTCACTGTGCTCGTATTGTGGCACCATTATCATTTGACAACATCTATCTCTGTTCTTTGAGATGCACATATGGCACAGGTTATCAAGATCAATCAAGCTTGCTTACCATATGCGTTTCCAATCTGACTTTGATTTTTGAATCCAACAGTTACCGCTATGCAAAGAATCATAAGGACCCAATTAATATCTGGGATATATATCTGACCAAGAAAATTCTTTGATGTGTGCACAACTTTGACCCTTGGAAAACAACCAAGTGCATGGGCTTGCTTGATTATGGAAAATGTGGCAGATATGGTGGCTTGGCTGGCGACAATTGCTGCTGCTGTTGCAACAATAAACATGGGCCAGTACACGCCATCTAGAACAAGAGAAAAGAAATGTCATCACTAGGAAAAGTAATCGAAGAAATGCATACTAGAAGAGTCAGAAAGAACCTGGAATGGATCGATAGAATGCATCAGAGACGTGCCCATTGTGATGAATTATGTACGCAGCTTGCCCAGTGTATGCCAAAAGAAGACAAGGGAACACAATCAGAGTGAAAGAAATCTGCTCGAAAAGACAACATTAGTGCAAGAGGAACTTAGATTGATCATGATCATGACATGGTATTACTGTTTACCTGAATAGCTAGGACAGGGAAATGACACAGGTCAGCAAATAATGCTTCTGTCCCTGAAAAACCAAGAACAGAGTGATTCTGTCTATTGTCTGAAAATATACATGATATAACACCAATGTGTATCATAATTATTTGTCTGAAGATAGACAACCTGTTATGCTAAGCAAAATTCCTCCAAGTGAAATCCAACTATCACGCTTCCGTCGTCTAAAATATCGGTATATGTAAATCGGATAAAAAGCCTTCAGGACCGAGCTATCATATTTCCATATGTTCAGAGCACCAATAGCTCCAATCAACAGAAACCAGAGGAGCACAATGGGAGCAAAAAGCCATCCAACTTTATCAGTACCACAGTGTTGCAAGCTAAACAAACCAATCAATATGACCACCGCAACGAGCACAACCACATCTGAAACATTGGGAATTAAGGGAGAAAAAAAAGGCAATTATTCACAATGATCCAGACCTTGACATCAACAAGGACAAAGACACTAAATCTAAAAGAACTTGTTAACTATTCATTAGGTCCCATATAACGGAACATAATGATAACCTGCCATAATCTGTTTAGAACTGAGTGTAAAATGTTTCCTCATATGCATCTATGCAAATAAAAGCGCATAGAAACCAAAAAGAAAAGGACTCCAGTCTCAAGGTCGTAGACATACCATTACTCATCTTTGGATGGTTAACCTTTATGCCGCCTGATGCAGAAAGAACTGTAATGACATAAATTGCATAGGTTAGAAGATCAAATCCCGGATATGTAAGAGACAAACATCCTGGTAGGCCAGATAAGCATTTGCCAGACATATAAATAATTATGCAGAGAAAATTTAAGATATAATAAGCTCTGGAGAACAATAATTTATGCATGAGCAGTGGACACTTTGATGAGATGTAGAGACACCTGATCAAATTGTGTCCCTGTCAATAAACTTCAGGAGAGCTTTTTCTTCCTTTTATATGAATTTAGAAGATGTGGATCTTGCATACTTTCATTAATAGAACAATATAAACCGAGGAAACCGCAACAAAACCTTGTTATCACACCAAAAAAGAAACATTTTATAACAACTAATGAAAAATGTTGTAAAAAAGATGGTAAAGTAATTATGTCTAGAAGTGAGAAAAATGCCACATGAGATGCATGCCTTGATAGGAGATGATGAACCACAAAAGCAATTAGCCACAAAGTTACCAATGGTCATTACTGTAAAGAATGCACATTTAGTGAATAGGAAGAGAAACTATGGAATGAAACATTGTTTGGAAAGAACCAAGATACTGCAGATGATTAGGGAAAAGAAGGAATATAGAAATATAAGAAAAGTTACCTTAACAAATAGAAATATAGAAAAAGAAAAGAGTTCACCTGAGATGACAGGGGTGAGAATACCATCACCAATTGCCATACAAGTGCCAATGAGTACAAGAATAAGAAGAGCATTCTTTTTATAGGCATGCGACTCTAACCATCTCTTGACTGTTGCTGCGACTGAGCTCTCATCATATGTATGACGACTATATGTTGTCAGTTGTTCATCAGTTCTATGTTGGTTAGGAATGGTGCTTACTCTTGCATGGCGGCAAAGCAGGGAATACAGAGCAAACGTGCCACCTGCATATAACAATGATGTATGTACTTCAAACTTCATTTTAATTGGAATGTGTCAAAGGTCTCTGATGCAACTGTAGAGAGCAGAAACTTAGCTGGACTAAGACTTAATCATGGACACAAACAATTGACAGTACAATGGACACTCAGTAAAGAGAATACCTCGATGAGAACTCTTGCTCATCTATGTATGCAGCATCAATGTTATGTCTGAAATCAAAAACTGTTACCGGACAGTATTAACATGTTTGCTTCAATGTTCATTTACATACAGACTACAACCTGATTGGTATCCACATGAATACTACAAAGAATTTTCAATATTGTGCATATAGCACTGAATTTAGACATTTCAAGCATCTACTTTTTCAAGGAAGACCAATCCCATGTGCCTGAATTTTGCTTATTGTATGAAATTTTTCATCTTTTCATAGCTTTCCTTCAAACCAAAATGTCCATACTTTATGTGCATTATTTTTTTTATTAAACACATACTTCTGCTAGGAAGCCTGTTTTCACAGTTTCGAAAATAAAATGATTTTTGATATGCAATATACAGTAAAAATACATAGAGTTGTGCATATGGTATTAGATCATTCAACTTCATAACTAAAATTTTCAGAATGATGGCTTACCCTGACCATTGTCATTTGCTCTCAGAACAACAAAAACATATTTAAGAAGTGGTATGAGTGTCAGCGAGTATATGATCAAAGAAAGAGCTCCGATTACATCTTCTGCATCTTCAACCCCATGAGGAAATGTATTATAGAACACATACAATGGTGATGTGCCCAAGTCTCCAAAGACAACACCAAGACTCTGAAAAGCAAGTCGCATAACCAAAATGGCTGAGGATTTCTGCAGAAAAGAAAAATCAGCACAATCGTTGATTTGCTTAGATGACTACATTATGAGCACGAACAGAAAGAGAAGTAGAGAGAAAGAAAGCGAAAGAGAAGAGTGAGATTAGAAAGAAGAGTAAGAGATTAAAAGAGAGAAGATGGAATTCTTTTTTATTCAAATTCTGAACTGTTCCGTCCGTTGACAAACTCCACTATTTATAAGGGTTTAAAAGTCTTAGTATAAACAATGAAGACAATGATTTCTAGGAGTAATCAACCTCCTAGACTTCCTCCTTTGACTTATATGGAACTTGTATGCCTTTTGAAATCTAAAATATGACCTTTGAGAGACCTAAATAGCCTTAAAAATTTATCATATGAGAAGAAAAAAAGTGCACTTAATACAAAAATAGAGTCCAAAGATTAATACCTAGAAAGACCGAAAGGACTCTTCATTTTTTCACACAACTCTCAAGAGTTTTTAAGCTAGCTAATTGATGCAATTTTGCTGATTTCTTTGCCTAGAATAAACTTTTCTAAAATCCTTCCTAAACATAGGTGGTTCTCCATCAATTAGCTTAAACAGATGGAGGAAAAGCTTAATCCAAAAGAAGTGCTCACTTTCTGCTGATTCCATGATTGTCAATATTTCTATTTTCTGTTGCATATACCGAAAGAACAAGCAGCTCTAAAATCCAAAGACCAGTTTTTCCGCAAAAGAAAATGAAAATGAGAGCCTTTTCTCAAAAAGATTGAAAAGGCAAACAGATCAGTAAATCCTCACAATGAAAAGTTGGTAGTTGCCAAATTACCCAGATCAGTTTAAAGTACCTGCGTTTAACTTCACATGAATTCGACATGAAGTATGAAGAAAAGATTAAGACTAAAACCTATCAGTTATTATAAACCTCGATCAAGATGTACTAAAATTTAATGCAAAAAGGTGGAAATGATTTCCTAGAAAATGCACATTATTTCGGAAGTGTAATATTCTACAAGGAAAACCAATGCAAAACGACGATAGATGATCAATATGATTGAAACTTTTATCTTTCTTATCCCGTTACAGAAAGTACAAAAGAAAGAACAACAAAGGAGTATAAAACCTTTGCATAAATCACAATTGAGTCCTCAGAGCAATCGAATCACACCTTTTCTCTGTACATACTTCTCAATCTGCCAGCCTCTTCATCCATGGGTTGATCAAGATTCTGGTCCAGTTCCCACATACTTCCCCTGTTCATCCCCTCATTTACGGGTCCGGACGCCATGGGACACCACCAAGTTCAGCAAACCTGTTCACTTTAACTGTGACCCCAACCAATATCGAGGATCTCAATCTTGGATCTGAGCGAAAAGAAGATGCCACAAACGAACATAAGAATCAAACCTAGATAACGAGGCAGCTCAAACTCGAGATGCCCAGCACCCGGACCAACAGAGAGAGCTTCCTTCCAGTTGGACACCAAGATTATAACCCTTGAGATGAAACCTCTAGAGCTCGAGGTCGTTCAACTTGACAGAGACAACGAAACCAGCGGCAGAGACACCTGTTGAGCGATCGACCGAGGGAAAGGCGGCGCCTTGCGGAACTCGACGACCCCAGGCGAGGGTTTGGGATCGGAGGGAGGACACGCAGGAGGGAATTCCCTTGCCGTTTCTCGGCCGTCGGGTTTACAGATTGCAAAGAGAGAGAGAGAGAGAGAGAGAGGTGCTTTTTGGGTTCCACAACCTCTACATGCTGTCGGATTCCTATTCCCTTCGAAGAGATCAAGTCGCATTCTACTTCTTGCCGTTCCTACTCACCTGTGAGATAGTCTCGGTTCGCAAGTGAGACCTACGCACGCGATTTACGTACACCGGTCCCGACGTACTTCTCTGTTCCACCGCGAATACGCTGGCCGACCAAGAACACGTGCCCGGGTCCCACCAGCTAACCGAAGTCTCAGTGTACGGAAACCACGTGCCGCGTGCGGACTGCAGCGGTTGGGAGTTCGCTGTTTCACGGTCCATACTTGCACTCTTCGCGCGTCTTGGCATTGGGGCAGTCCATCATCTATCATTAAGATCATCATTCGCAGCCGCGCCGCGTGTCCAAGAATCGTAAACGTGGCCTGCCATGGTCTCCATGACAGCTCACAGCAGTCGTCGAAAAGGACATGTCGTTTAGGATACTTATCATCTGTGGGTGAGTCGAAGGATATCAAGATAAATCGCATTCGTCTTCTCTCACCCACCTACGTCATATTTTATTTGGTCATAGATTTTGAAGTAAAAATAATAGATCTATTCACTTATCTTCAAAATAGCATACAAAAATTAATGAATTATACGTAGCATGCATGCAACGGGCTTCACAAATTTATTTGTATATCTTAATAAATATTCTCGATTGCAATCATTTCATAGGGTTTATTAGGTAGAGTCAATTTTGATGTTAATGTAATAAATAATATATATTCCTTAATATGTAGGAATGTGACGCCAAGCTGCAGCAGATGAGATCTGATCTGATAAGACTGTCCAAGGATCACAAATTTCCCACTTTAAAATGGTGTTGGATCCCACCTAAATTCAGGACCACATGATTCAATGTTTTGGGTGAAACTATAACTTGTATTGGGGAAAATATCACTAACATCTTTTTCAACATGACGTGGTCATGATCCGTTTGTGCGGAGTCATTCAAAGTAAAGATCGTCTTCTCCTAAGCTGTCACTTGCACAAAGATCAAAGTTAGGATAAGCATTGATTCCTTCGATGCTTAAATTGGTACAAAGATCCTTTCCTTTTTCTCTGAGTCCTCTTTATCTAAAGTTGATAGTGTATTTTTATACATGATCCTGAAGAGACAAAATATCCTATAAAGATTATGCAGAGAGGATGATTTATAATCCATCCGAGCTATCTTGGATTCTCGAAAATATTTTCATGAATATTCTATATAGGAGATAGTTTGTAACCATCTTGAGTTTTCCTATGAATTTTCAAAAATATTTCTATAAATATTCTGTAAATAAGGTAGTTTAGTAACAATTGTCCGAATATTCTTAGGAATATTCTATAAGGGAAATAGTTTGATAATCGATTCGAGTTGTCCCTACATTCTCAAAAATATTTCTATAAATATTTCATAAAAAAAATAATTTGATAATTGATCCGACCAATCTCTTCATTTTCAATGTATATTTCCTGTCAACTTGAAAACTATACTGTGACATGATATGCCACCAAAAATTTCTTCCGTTGACGGGGACATGAGATTGATGCCAAAAGTTTGATTGGGAAGGCCGATCCTTGTTGTAGTACTACGTATCTTAATTTGCTACGTACTACGAGGAGCTGGGTCAAAGATCAAGTGGAAACACATGGATTTGTAATTAGCTTGTGGAGAGCCCCTAATTCTTACTATGTCTCGCTGATGATGATGATGCGATCCAGCAAAGAGTTCCGAGTACCTGTTTTAATCCCTGTCTCTTTTTCTTTGATTAATAGTTATATGGATGTTCTTAACATTTTATTTTATTCAACAAGTTTTACTCTTTACAGCCATCATTGCATATTCTTCTGCTAATTTTGTTCTGACAGTGAAATTTTTCCTGCCAATTTCTTCCTCAGGTCTTTGTTATTTCTGTTAAATTTTCTTTCTTTCTTTTTTCTTTCCTTTCAGTCTTTTTTTTTTTTTTTTGTCTCTGAGACTTCAATTCGATAATAAAAAAGACAACGACAGAAAAAAAAAAAAAAAAAAAGAAGATAGATGTTCATATCCTTGAAAAAATAATATAAATAGTTAAAATTAAATAAAATAAAAGATAAAAATTTAGATTAAGATAAACAGATGAGAGTGAGAAGATTTATGAGATATGGTAGATTTTTTTATTATTTTAAAAAACTTATACTCTATCTTTTGAATAATATAAATAGGTGTTTTCGATAAATCCAAACCATCATAGATGGGAAGTCTCCCTTGTTCCTTTTACTATCTTCGTTCTCTTCTCTCTAAAGTTATAGGGAAAGTTAACAAATGTGATATTAAAGCCTGGTTGGAAGAAACCCAACAAGAGTACATCGATTTAGATAGAAGAAAAGATGAGTAGATCTAGGAAAAAAAACAAATAAAAAGATGACAAACATTGGGGTAAGTGTTTCTAATCAATTTCTTTCCATTTTCAAAGGTAAAAATTAGAGTCATTAAAAAGAGAACTCTATTTATTTCATAAGGATTATGGAACCTAGTAAAAAACAATTTTATTGAATATGATCTACAGGATCATAATATTATTGAAAATAAAAAAATCAAATAAATAAAAATATGCAGAAAGCTGTAAATGCCCTTTATATGCTACAATAAGTAATAGATGAGTCTATATTTTTCTGAATCATGATGGCATTAATATCAATAGAAGCCTGAAAAATATTAAAAAATATGTATGGAGGCATAGACAAGGTGAAAATTTTAAAGCTTCAAATTCTTCGATGTAAATTCGAAACTCTTATGATGAAATATTCTGAATCTATCGCTAGTTTTTTTCTCAAATATCTTTTGTATTGTGAACCAAATGAGATCTAATAGTGAAAATCAAAAAGATCAAATTATAGTAGAGAAAGCTTTATGGAATTTATCTTCAAAATTTGATATAATTTCTAATGTTATAGAAGAAGATAAAGATTCATGTATATTATATGTTAATGAATTAATGGTCTTGTTTTTAGTTCACGAAAAAAAAATATGAATAGATCTTCAGAGAAAACTTTATAATATGCTCATCAAATGAAAATAGATCGTACCAAAAGAAAATTTCGAAAGCCAAATCTCAAGGGAGGATCAAAATAATATAGGTCGTGGATGATCTAGTGCTTGAGGCAGAGGACAAGGCCAATCAAATGAGTGTCAAAAGAACTCTAATGAAGGTAACAAAAAAACCTATCAATATTTTTATTAAAAAAAGATAAATTAAAAAATATTATTGGTACAAAAATAAAAATATAAATATTCCTCTCTGTTCTCATTGTAAAAAATATGGTCATCTTAAAAAAGATTGTTGGAATAAAAATCAAGCAAATTTTTATAAAAAATAATAGTAAAAAAAAGGATGAAGAAAATATTTTCTTTATAGCATCTAATAAAGAATATTTTAGATCTATTTGGTTTTGGGTAATGGATGCAATAATCATATGATAGAAGATAAAGTTTATTTCAAAAACTTAATGATTAATCAGATCTATAGTACAGATGAAAAATGATAGTAAGGTTCAAGTGAAAGAAAAAGAAACAATTGTTGTGAATATCAAATCTAGTAAAAAAATTATTAATGATGTGATGTTATTCCTAGTTTAAAATAAAATTTCATTAGTATAGGGCAACTGATGAGAAAAGGATATTATATTATTTTTATAATAAAAATATTTAATTTATTATAAGAAAATAGAAGAATTGATAGCAACTATCAGGATGACAAAAAATAAAGTATTTCTCTTATTATTTTTAGATTTTTCCTTACATGCATTTATTGTTATTATTATTGATGAATTGACTTTATGATATAAAAGCTATGATTATTTGAATTTTTATGGATCTATGCAAACTATCTCACATAGCGACTATGAGATGAAATATATAGCACATGACATGGTAGTTAGGGAATTGTAGGTAATGAGACACATGTATAGGAAAAAGGATGAGGTCCTAAACTCCAATGATAACAAGCTTGCAACTGAGAAGTCACAAAAACAGAAAAAATCAATATTATTTAAAGAGACCAAGGATAACAAGGAAGGTGCAACTAATGATCCAGAAGAAAAGTAAGAGGATAAGGAGATGACTCTAAAATAATATAAAAGATTAAGGAAAAAAAAAGAATGATCTTGCTTGCAATGAAGTGTGAGAAGAGAAAGGTCAAAATTAATAAGGAGTTGTAGTCTATGTAGTAACTATCTTAAAAAAAAAATTGACTATTTTTATAAGTTGAGTTCTCACAAGGATTCAGGAAAAAAAAAGAAAAACATTGATCGTGATGAACGAAGCAAAAACTCATTGAGCATCAATGAATTCCTAAAATTAACTAAAAAGTTCTTAGATACATCAAGAATTATGACATTTGTTATAAGCAGGTAAAGGATTTTAAATTATATTATTATATTGATAGTGATTAGGCTAGTTATGTAGATGATAAAAAAGATATTTCAGGATTTGTGCTCAGCCTCGGCTTAGGTATGATTTCATAGACAACAAAAAGACAAGAATATAATATTCTCTTAAGCTCTAAAATGAAGTATGTTGTGATTATAAGTATTACATGTTAAATAATTTGGTCTTGAAGAATTCTAATATATATTCAAGAAAAATAAGATGAACCAAATAAAATCTACTTTGAAGAATTTGTCTTTCATGGGCACACCAAACATATCGAAGTTCTACATCAAAATTTTTATTTTTTCTAAAGATAATTTTAAGTTACAATTATTTTGAATTAAGAGGGCATGATAAGGTTGATTCAAATAGTTAGAATCCGATGAAATAAAAGATAAAAATTAAGATTAAGATAAATAGATGAGAGTGAGAATATTTATTGGGATATGATGGATTTTTTTATTCTTTTAAAAACTTTATATTTTATCCTTTGACTAATATAAATAGTTATTCTTGAATGAATCCAAAACACTCCAACACCTTGTTCCTTCTTGAAATAAAAGATAAAAATTAAGATTAAGATAAATAGATGAGAGTGAGAATATTTATTGGGATATGATGGATTTTTTTATTCTTTTAAAAACCTTATATTTTATCCTTTGACTAATATAAATAGTTCCTTCTGTTATCTTCTTCCACTTCTTTATAAAGTTCAACAGAAAGTCAACACTCGTTTCCTACTCAGCTCACCCAAACCACGCCTCTTTCTGCCCCTGTCTTAACTCCAATATGAACAAAAAATTAGAGTTCATCTGAAAACGGTGTTTGATGTTAGCCACCCAAACCATCCTCGCCAAGCTCCGCAAGCTGAAGATGGTGGAGGCCGTCGTCTCTGGCAGCTGCAAGCATGTGATGCAGAACTATAGGAAGAACATGATTCACTTTCTTGGAACATGAAGCTATCAAAATTTGCACTCTTCACTGGAGCACACACCCAATCACGCAACACATGCAAGAGGAAGAGAGATTCCTGTGTTTTCGGGAAGCCCCGGCCCTTGCGTTTTAAATGTGAGTGCTATTTATGCAGTGTGCATGGAACTGCATGTAGCTGGAAGGAGGAAGAAATGATGGCGTGGTTGTTGAGGTGTTTGGTGGGAGATGGCGAGGGTGGCTGCTGCATGATTCAATGAAATGGCCACCTTCTGGAATGCAGAGCAGCAGAGGACATAAAACCCTAGGTTTAATTGACACCTTGGATGAAAACCTAACCCTAAGCTCTCTCTTCCACACCAAGGACACTCATCATCACATACATCACGACAAAGAGAATAGGAACTACTTCATGATTATATGAAGTTTGTGAAAGTATCCGAACCCTAGAAGATGAGAGATGGTGAACAGACATGGATGAGGATTGGGTTGCTTGAGGATACTGAGACTGATCTGGTGATTACCTAACAAACGAGATAGTTTAAGAACATAACTTATGATCGACACTTACATTTGTTACGGAACTTTAACATATGGTCTTGTAATTGGATGTAAGCATATCAAATAGACCCAGAGACAACAGGAAAACTCAACTGAGGTCAGTGAAAACACAGCAGAAAAACTCTAGGATTAATTCTGCCATTAAAGACAACATCAAGTACCTTCTTTAACATCGATATCTCTCGACGCACATAATTCATGCTTTGGGTCAGTGAAATGGGGCAGTATATATGAGGAAACCTAGTGGGTCACTTGCTACTAAAGAAGGAAGAGTGTTGGAGTGCTGAAGCACCATCGTCCAAGACCGCTCCATGTGCTCATGCTCCTGAGAAACTTAGCCCGCTTACCTGCTTCCATCTCCTCCATTTTCCAGTGTAGGCAAATCAATGGTTTGCTAGCACTTGCAAGAGTTTCCATATACAAGCTGAACAGAAGAGGAAGAGTTGCAAGGGGCAGCGCAGGTTGGGGCAGTTAGCTGTCCATATCACCAACCTTCTCTTTCATGCCCCCATTTGGAGGACAAGCGGAGAGGAGTTTGATTTTGATGAGGAATAACTATAAGCTCCGAAAACAATTGAGATGTTAGCATCCCTTCCTTCGATCTTAAGCAATGATCCAAAGTGGCAACTGCCTTGGAGAAAGTTGCATGCTTCATGCGTGTACTGGATAAGGATTTCTGACTCATCCTTTTCTCTCTCTTAAACACATGAATGCACTCACTGTCATCTAGCTGACCGGTTAGCATGCAGAACACTGTCTCAAAGATGTCTTAGTTTCATTGCCAAAAGTTACCAAGAATAGGCAGCCATTATTCATGCCAGCATTCTCTCTCTCTCTCTCTCTCTCTCATATGCGCAGATATATATTACAGTATTGTTCTTGTTGTGAGGTGTTAAGTGAAGGAAGAGAAAGTTATTAGGTAGAGAGCTTAGAGTCTTGTTTTTGTTAATATACAGCAAATTATAGGTTGTTTTTGAGTATTGTTGGGTTCTTTGTTAACTGCAAGAGGCTATGCAACATAATGGCCTGACATTGCTCACTCTTTGTCCTCAGACTGCAAGCCAATATTAACAGGTAGAAAAATCAGTCTATTTCTTCATCTCTCTGTCTCTCTCTATACCACCTTGGCTCCAGGAAAAAGAAGTATCATTTGGATGCCTTTCATTTCTACTTACTGATGACAGTAAGAGTGTCTCCTAATCCCTTATATAACCTGATCCTGTTTGACGAGCTTATTCAATGCATCCAAGGCATATAAAAGGTCTTTCTAGTTCATTTAGTCACTTAACTCATTCAGACAAAAGCCGGTAGTTTCCCCTTTTTTCGCCAAGGGGAAGAAGAGTGGGAGAGAGAGAGAGTTCGACAGTACTGGTGGCGATGGGTCGTGGAAAGATAGAGATCAAGAAGATCGAGAACCCGACGAACCGCCAAGTAACCTTCTCCAAGAGGCGGGGAGGGCTGCTCAAGAAGGCCAATGAGCTTGCGGTCCTCTGTGATGCACAGGTGGGGGTCATCATCTTCTCCAGCAGTGGAAAGATGTTTGAGTACTGCAGTCCACATTCGAGGTTTGCCTGTTCATAGCTCCTTTGACTCTTTTTAGCAGATTCACAACAATTTCTCGTTGTCATATCATATTCTTTTGGTGTCCCTCCATCTACATTTCGTAATATAGCTGGTTTAAGTCTGCTCTCATGCGGATTAGGTTTTGTTCTTCTTCTTTTTCGTTTCTTTTTTCCCTGCTAATGGATAATCTTATGAGCTTCCATTCTGCTCACCAAAAGAAATGATCTATTCGATTAGACAAAGAATGTCCATTCCCTTGATAAGAAATTTGCAATGATCATTTATGGCATGGCAGATCTGATGAATACTATTCTGCCTTTGTTATTAGTTGTTGCCAGCTATACCACTGTGGTGAATTCTTCATGTTTGACTTGTCTTATTGCATTAAGATATGCCTTCTTGTTCAAATACACCTATGCATATGAATATGATCAGCAACCATGTGATGCGAGGTGCGTTCTCTGTGGCTTATGATCATGAACCCTAATTTAAGAGAAACCTATATGTGAGTAGAAGCTTAAGAGATTGATGTCGGGCGAAATAATCTACAAATTTATCCTGTAAATATTCACTTTTAACTCCAACACATCATATCTACTATCCATATTTACATCGGAGAACAACATCAGAAGAACTCTTTCTACAATTCATCAAAATGACCGTCTCCGCAAGGAGCTAAAGAGATCTAGCAGCTTAATATTTTCGCGGCTCAAGTTCTTTGAAGAACAAATTCTTTTTACTATCAGTTAATTTGTGCTGCAGTATGAGGCAAATCATGGATAGCTACCAGAGAGTCACAAACACTCACTTTGAGGAGATTAATACTCATCAGGTACATATGACATTTAATTAACTCTTCGCAGCCGTTCATAAATAAGTTGCGGCTAATCTGAAATTTTTGTACTGTGTTTTCCACTTCAGCAAATATTTTACGAGATAGCGAGGATAAAGGATGAGAAGGATAAGCTGCAGGAAAGCATGAAGCAGTATGTCGGCGAGAACTTGACTTGTTTAACTTTGAATGAGCTGAATCAACTCGAAGAACAGCTCGAATCCTCCGTAAACAAGGTCAGAGTAAGGAAGGTAATGAGACATGCTTGAATCATCAATGCCATTATAACTACATCTATTTTGAAGCTGCCTACTGATATAATAGAAATTGATGAAGCTGTAAAATAAAAAAAACGAAAACTCCTAAAGAAGCTTACAGAATTAGAACTTAGCTGATGACAACTTTTCTACTCCAATTAGCTCCATGAACTGCCCGATTGATACTCATCACATTACTTTAAGATTCAACACTGATGACCAACTACAAATTTTTGATCCATATCATCTTCAGCACCAGCTGCTGCACCAGCAACTGGACAATCTACGTCGCAAGGTAACATGCAGCACCAGAAGGCTCAATCGTTCATATACGTGATGCATACATATTACGCTTGCTTGTGATATTGATCAGGAGCACATCTTAGAGGATCAGAACAGCTACCTATGCCGCATCGTAAGTGACCATATATACCACATCTTAGTCTCATGGCTTCATTTTTTGCTTGGAGTTTATGCATGCCGTGGTTTTGTAGCTGTCGGAGCACCAGGCAGAGCTGGAACACACGCAGGCTGCCATGGAGCACAAGGTGGGTGATGTGCCGATGCTGGAACACTTGGAAAACTACTACTCCGGGGAGCCATCAGAGAGCTTGCTGCAGCTTTCACCTCAAACGCATGCTTTCCGGCTGCAGCCAACACAGCCCAACCTGCAGGAGGACAGCCTCCAGGGCCATAACCTGCAGCTCTGGTAAGACCACATCTCCTCTATCTCAACCCTAAGTTGATGGAGTTCCAGAACAAGCTCCAGTTGGCCGTAAATTGACCAACAGGATCGAATGTGAACCAAATAATATTGGTTTTCATGTCATAAACTGAGTAGTTGTCGGACCTTCGTGTTGCTTTCTACATCATCTTTTCTTTCCAGCTCTTTTTTGATGTAATTCTACTGATAGTTATAGCAATACAATCATAACAATCATCAAAATCACTTTGGCATGTATGATGATGCTCTGGTGATCGAGTCTTTTGCTACATCAATCTATGTAAAGATTGGTTCCTGTGCAGTCAAGTTATGCGCTAATTTCTTATCTTTATAGGTCTTGACTTTCTACATGGACTTCAACAGATTCCAAACTCGAAGAGAAGAAACAAGCAGCAGGAAAAGAGAATGGATACCGAGTCATCACTCTACTGAAAACAACTCATTTTTAGATTAATATACTTCTTCTTTTCTATATATCTGTTGGAAATGATGTTTGCAAGCATGCTTCCATGGACAGTTTAGGCATCTTTGATGTTGTTGTGTCTGTGTGGCTATCTATCCATATATGTGACATATCATCCAGTTAAATACAGTTGGGTCATATACGTGATGCCATCAAATATGATGGCATGTTGTATGGCGTTTAGTAGGCTAAATAGAGTTGTGCGTGCTAATCCAACTATTTTAATGGAACACCAGACCACCTGGCGTAGACTATGATTCAGATGATTCTGAGTTCTTGATATGATCTTCAGCAAATCATGTTCTTTCTTTTGTTCCTTTCTGCCTGACCTCTGTCGACCAGAGAAAACTTCCACTGTGCCCTCTATGTGGTCTCCTCTCTATCTCTCTTCCATGCGATCGATCTGAGGGAGTCGTCCTCTCAATCATGGTGAGGCGCCATGGATGGCAGCTTTTTCCACATGCCTTGCGGGCCTTCTTCTGAAGATTTCCTGTACACGCCTTATGTTTGCCTCCATATCTACACCGAGAAATGGCTTTCTTTCCAAAGGCCTTCTTGCTTTTGCTATTATCTGTTTTCGATACTAATGGATTTCTTGGATCTTGCAGTTTGTGTGACCATATAAGGCACATTTGACCTCATTTTTGTTGAGAGAAAGGGAAGTTTTTGATCGGGTAAGTGGTGCCACTCTGATTCCCGAAGCCCGGAGAAGCTCATTTGCTTTGACCACACAAGATCACACCATAGAATTCTTTCCTAAGTTGCTTGACCCATTGATTGTAGGAACAATTAAGTCTTTCAAACAATGCCAAGCTTACTTGTATGATATTACTGAGTGCTCTGAAGGAAATCTGAAGTCCCATGATGTACAAGTGATTTCAAAGAAATGCTATTCATGAGATGATAATGCAACGATGGGATAAAAATATAATTTTATATATGAATAAATATAAATAGGTTGTAACACATAACGAAATTAAATAAAAATCACAATCAAATATGACACTAATATTTATATGAAAAACCTTTCTAATGTGAAGGGTAAAAATCATAGAAAAATCTAGAGAAAATTTATTATAAAAATAATGAATATATAAATATCAGAATACAAGAATTACGTCATTGTGCATAATATTCAAAATCTCCCCAAGTAATCATAACAAGAATCCACTGTAAATCGGATCTAACTTAAGGTGATAATACTGCCTAAATGATTGAGAACGGTCTCAACCCCTGTATTATTTTTGTCTTCTTATCTTTCCTTCTTATCTTATTTTTATGTTATTTCCTTCTCTTTTTATGAACCACATTGCTGTAATTTTTTAACCAAGTTCGCAACCACCACTGTCCACATTTTTCTTTCTTAGCCACCGTACCTATGAGTTAGGGTTTAGGTTAGAGAAAAGTGGCCTATAGGTTACTAAAGCTCACTAATGAGCTGTCTGTCCAACATGCAGGAAGTAACAACGAATTTAAAGTACCATAAGAGGAAGAGGACTCGATTCTAGTAATTTCGAACTCATTAGCTGCATCAGAGTAATTTTGATATGGTCGACACAACAAAATTGTTCTAAATAAGTTTGAGGCTGAGAGATAATGATGTCAACTCATTCTATCAACAAAATATGTTGATAGCTATGTAAAAATATAGAAGACTACAATCAATAACCACGTAAATCTGATGTCAACTCATTCTATCGTTGATGTTTCAGGTCCAGCGTTTTTCAGTTCTCACGTATGAAGGAGTTCTTTGCGAGTCTCACCTATTAAAAGATACCAGCTTTAAGATATTGTTGAGATTTGATTCAATCAACCTATTGTTGAGATTTGATTCATTTCCATAACCACCTCAATCATGATCTAGTAGTTATAGGGTAATTTCAATAATTACCTCAATCTAGTAGTTAAATCCTATAAAAATAGGACCGTAGTTCATGAAATAAGTAGAGAGAGTCTGTGTGCATTTGGTATCTTATAAGTGTTCTTATCAATCCTCCTGTTTTTAATACTACATTAGTTTTCTTGAGTTGAAAGGCTTCTTTTTACTTGTATCGTAGTATTCTGTTTTTTCCTTGCTCCTCCATTCCCAACATTTGTGGTATCAGAGCCTAGTTTCAATATGAACTGGGCATTATAATTTTTAATGGCAATTCCATGTCTCAACCTTTTATCCCCATCTTCTCGGGCAAAAGCTATGAATTTTGGAGTATCAAGATGAGGTATTGTTCTTCATTCAACAAGTTGTACATGAGACGATCTTCTCAAGAATTGCAGTAGCGACAACCTCAAAGCAAGCTTAGTTGATACTTCAAAATGAATTTCAAGGCTCATCAAGGGTGATTACGGTAAAACTTCAAACTCTCCGTCGTGAGTTTGAAATTTTGTTCATGAAAAGCGATGAATCGGTGCAAGATTTTCTTTCTCGAGTGACTGAAATTGTTAGTCAAATGAAATCTTATGGTGAACATATTTCTAATCATATAATTGTTGCAAAAGTTTTGAGAAGTTTAACTCCGAAATTTGATCATGTTTTGCCGCAATTGAGGAATCAAAAGATTTATCTACTTATTCATTTGATGAACTAATGGGTTCCTTGCAAGCACATGAAGTAAGGTTGAACAGGTCACTTAAAAAAAGTGAATGAAAAAGTATTTCAGGTTAAGAGAGAGTCTTCTACTTCAAAAGAAGACAATAAATCAGTAGAAAGAGGACGTGGCAAAGGAGGATTTCGTGGTAGAGGAAATGGAAGAGGAAGAGAACACTTTGATGGGTATGATGAACAAAGGCAATCAAATTATGATCAAAGAAATTATAAGAGTGGAATTCAATGTCACTATTGTAAAAAGTTTAGTCACATGAAGGCAAATTGCTGTAAAAGAGAAAAGCAAGCAAGTTATGTGGAGAAAAATGAAGAAAATAGTAAGTTGTTTATAACTCATTCATAAGTTCATAATATCTCAAATGATATTTGGTTTCTAGATAGTGGATGTTCTAATCATATGTCAGGCATGAAATCAATATTTAGAGATATTGATGAAACTCACAAGTTGAAAGTTAGACTTGGAGATAGCAAGCAAATCCAAGTGGAAGGGAAAGGAACAATTGAGGTGAAGACAAATCAAGGGAAGGTAAAATACCTTGATAATGTTTGCTTTGTTCTTACTTTATCACATAACTTGTTGGGTGTTGGATAATTAGTAGATGATGGATATTCAGTAATATTTGATGATGGTTCATGCACTATTAGAGATAAAAAATCTGGTTTGATTGTAGTAAATGTTTGTATGACAAAAAACAAGATGTTTCCACTTGATGTGTCAAATATTGAAAGACATGTGCTTATCACAACTCAAAAGAATAAGTCTAGTTTATAGCATTTAAGATGTGAACATCTTAATATTAAAGGTTTAAGGTTGTTAAGTTAAAAAGGAATGGTTTTTGGATTGCCCAAGATTAATACACTTGATGTATGTGAAGGATGTATTTATGGCAAACAAAGTAAAAAATCATTTCCTATTAGAAAAGCATGGAGAGCATCTAATTGTCTTGAATTAATTCATGCTGACTTATGTGGACTTAGGAATACAAAATTATTTGGTGAAAGTCAATATTTTTTATTGTTTACGGATGATTATAGTCGCATGAGTTGGGTATATTTTTTGAAATTGAAATCTGAAACATTTGATAATTTTTGAAAGTTTAAGGCACTTGTAGAAAGACAAAGTGGTAGATATATAAAGACACTTCGGATAGATAGAGGTGGTGAATTTTTATCTAATGAGTTTAGTTCTTTTTATGAAGAAAATGGTATTCACAGAGAATTGACAGCACCATATACACCGGAGAAAAATGATGTAGCTGAATGTAAGAATCGAACTGTCATTGAAATGGCAAAAAGTTTGCTTCAAGGAAAACATCTTCCAAATCAGTTTTGGGCAGAAGCAATTGCAACAGCAGTTTATTTATTCAATATTTCACCGACAAACACTGTTATGAATCGAACTCCTTTTGAGACTTGGTATGGTATGAAACTAAGTATTAGATATCTAAGAATTTTGGTTGTATTGCTTATGCTTTGGTGAATTCACAAAATCATCACAAGCTTGATGAAAAATCTGAAAAATGCATTTTAATTGGTTATTCTTTACAATCGAAAGCATATCGATTATATAACCCTATTAGTGGCAAAGTTATTATTAACAGAAATGTTATGTTTAATGAAAGGGCAAGTTGGAATTGAGAGACCAATAAAGGTGAAACACAAATGCAGATTCCAGTAGAACTAGACACTCCGCAGAATCAAGTGACAGATCCTTCTCCAACAAGTTCATCGTCAACCTCACCCAATAGCAGTTCAAATTCGGATTCCTCATATGAAACCCCTCCAAGAAATTTCAGATCATTAACAGAAATTTATAACTCAACATTTGCTTTGTTTATTTCAGATCCCTTTGAGGAAGCAGTTAAAAAAGAGGAATGAAGAAAATCAATGAAGGAGGAAATCAAGTCAATTGAGAAGAATGAAACTTGGGAGCTAATGGATCTACCGAAAGAAAAGAAAGCGATTGGGTTAAAATGGGTGTTCAAAATAAAATTTAAATGTAAATTATTTGGTTTCACTGATAGTGATTGTGCAGGAGCTTTAGATGATCGAAAGAGTACTTTAGGCAAGTGGAGCCATAACAATGAAGTATTATGGAACGAATGAACAAGTTATGGATATCCTCACCAAATCACTTCCAGTTCGAAAGCATGTTTATTTTATATCGCAAATTGGTGTATGCAACTATGAATAAGGGAGAGTGGTTTCAATAACTACATAAATCTAGTAGTTATAGGGTGGTTGTCACTAAGTCCTATAAATAAGACCGTAATGCATGAAGTAAGTAGAGAGAGAGTCTATGTACATTTGGTATCTTATAAGTGTTTTTATTAATCCTCCTGTTTTTAATACTATATCAGTTTTCTTAAGTGATTCTTTTTACTTGTATCATAGTATTCTATTTTTTCCTTGCTCCTCCGTCCTCGACACCTTTCAGAATCATGAAAGCACAGGAGATCAATCAATTGACTGGTAGAAACGACTAAAGGTTCCAATTTGAAGATCAACCATCAACAAGAACCAGAACGGATCACAAGAATGGACAGATGTAAGGGGTAGGGAATCACCAAATGGCTCGTGAGGATGATCCTGACGCCGTGCTCGATCAAGTACTTGATCGTCTGTACTGCAGCACGGATTCGAGAGTCGTCTGTGATCTTCTGGTTGTCGTCCGAGGGAACATCGAGACCTGCTCTTACGAACATCCTCTTGCCCTTGAGATCGGCTTCCTTCGGACAGCCAACGCTCCTCTTCGTCGCCATTCTTCCACCCGATCGACAGAAGAAGCAGCTGATCGGTGAAGGCTTAAAAGCAGGACAAGGAAGAGTGATCGAGTCGAGCAACCGGCAAAGGCGGAGAGCGCGTAATGTTGACCGGATGACGCTAACGTTGGCTGGATTTGGACGGCTCAGATGATCTAAATGGAGGATCGGACGGTCATCATGCCATCGTTCGTGTTGGCCGCCATGAAGCCTCGATGGAGGACGGGTGACTCATAGGCACGTGATGTGCACGTGATCTTCATCGAGACCTGCTCTCGGACGAGATAGTTCCCCGTCGCTCCCTCCAAACCACGAAAGAATGGAAAGAGAGCGAGAGAGAGAGAGAGAGAGAGATCGACTGCGAGGAACCAATCACGAGAAAGGAATCCGTCATCGATCATTCGATTAGCCCAAGGCAAGCCTCTCTCTCTCCCCCCCCTCTTATTGGATCCAGTTCCAGTGCTTAGTTTTTTGGGATTCACCATATACTCTGTGGTTCTTCGATCTTTTTGATTGTGATGACTAGTCGCGGTACCTCGATTCGGCCTCTCGTGGGCTCTTCTTTTATACTCTAAGATCTTTGTGAGGGATCCAATCGATAGTCAAATCGATCTTTCAGGCACAAGTTTTGGTTTTTATTGGATGAATGATTGTAAAGATCGGACCTTTCTTCTGGTTTTCCGTTTCTTCAAAGCGTTTCTTTTCGGATCTGTCACTGAAGTGATCTCTTTTAGTTCTTGATGCCAACTAGAATGCTTTGAGTGAGCAGGCACACGCTTCTGATTGATGAAGCCTTTGCAATCGCAGGTGAGTTTGTTCGTGCGAATGTCGGATAGCTGTGTTCGGTTTAGTCTCCTTCCTCGTTACGATTGATCACCGAGAACCCTAATTTCGTTCTGTGGCCAGCGCATTGGAATGTCAGATTGACTGGTTCCAGTGGATGGTAGGCATAGTCTGGCTGGCAATTTGTCTCGGCTGCTTAACCCGATAGTGAAAGTGGCAGAAACATCACTCACTGTCAATCTTGAATCAAAAAAATTCAGAAACAAATATCAGCATTTGAATTTGAAGGAAAAGATCAAAGAAGTAGAGCTTCAACCTGGAACTGTCTTTGGAAATCTTGAAAGCTCAGAAACTGAACAAACCTTGCTAAAAATCGAGTTTGTTCTACGAGTCAGAGAAGATGAACAAGCATTGAAGTCGACGAAAACCAGATGTTAGAAGCATTAAAAGCAAAGGGCATGAAGCATGAGGAGGTTACCGACGCAAGGGAGTCTCTTTACCGAGCTGGGGGAGCTTGAAGACGAGCAAAGGCACCTGAAGCAACCATCAAGCAGTCATACCCAGTGAGTTGGATTCTGTTTTCAGCTGGTTGAACTTCCATCATTTCATCCAAGCATCACAGAGATCTGATTTCATATTAATATTTCATGATTTCTATTCACTTCATACTTCAGCATATTGCTTAGACTTGCAGGATACACCTGAAAGCAGAAGGATGTGGAACTCGATGAACTGAGACCGAGTCAAACCGTTGAAATGGAGAAGAAGAATTGCAGAACTCGAGAACGCAGCATTGCTTGTGGATCGTGCAAGAGTTTGTGGGGACGATGAAGACCAAGACAAGCAGTCTCCTACTTAGCGGTATTAAGCGTATTGCTTACTCGGATATGTTACTTCATCACCGCAAGTTAGAGACGTTGAGAAATGTTTTGATCTATTGATCATTAATGCCAAAAGCTTTATATAAACTTTAATATTTCCTCTCACATGCAAATTAGTTTAGGCGACGTATAAACAGAATCAAAATTCATGATATTGATTAACACATCCTAAAAGCTGACGTTGACTTAATGTATTTATGATCCTTAAATAGAGTCCATAAGAATCATGGACAATAATGGAGAGGAATGCTATCTATCCATGGGTGATGCTGAGTCAACATATCTCATCAGACATCACAATAAAATTACCTGAAGGTTCCTTCCGATCCGAGAGAGAGAGAGAGAGGATAAGAGGATCACCGAGACGGAGATTTAGGACGTAAAATATTACACTAGGCAAAGTAGCAGCCTACACAAGCTGTTGGCCAACGTCCACAATGCATGTGATCCATGGTTCAAGGTCCTAGGAACATGCATCGATGGTGGCCGTGCAATCTAAGGTACTCGCATTCCAACATCTCATGATTCAATCTCACATATTCTCAGCCAACAATTTCCACCTAATTTATTTTCTTCAATTACTTTGTCTTTATTTCAATTACTGATTTGTTATTATTATTATTATTATTATTATTATTATTATTATTATTATTATTATTATTATTATTGCAAACCGTGGTGGTCTCCTCTTCTGCCTTGTTTCCCCCACCCCCGGAAACAAAGGTGTGGGTTTTTGGCCCATTACTGCTCTCTTTATAAGCCTCTGCGGGTGTGGGGTTAGGAGTCTCCTACCGTCTCCTCTCCGATTCCTCTCCTCTGCCACCGCCCCTGCAACCAGGGGGGGCCCTCTGCCGCGCGAAATGCACCAACGATGACGCCGCCCGCCTCCAATTCGGTGGGAAGCTATCCCCCGCAGTCACGGTCCCCGAAACCCCCTCCATTGCGCTGGATCCTAAGGTGAGTCCTCCCCCTTCTGTTCCTTCTGTTTCTTCTGTGAAACCCTCTAGATGTTCCGCGTGAGGGAAAGAAATCATCTAGATATCGCTCGAGGCTTCCGCGGAAAAGATTTGGTTTTGGGGGGGGACTACCTGATACTTTTGTGTCCAGTATTATGCGCGATAGGGAGGGGAAAGGTTGGACTTGAGTTTGATCGCTTCTTCTGCTGTCCTCGGGGTGTTGTGAGAGAGGAATCCATTTAAAGATGCTTTCTTTTGGGCTTGGAATACTTTGATTCCGGGATTGTTGATCTAGGTTCCTTTTGTTTCTCTTTTGCCATCATGTACAAGGTTCCATTCTCTGAAGAAAAGGTCTCTCTTTCTCTCACACACTCTCTACTTTTAATTATTGTGTTTTTGCAGAGTTCCAACTGTAGATTCTAACTCTTCAATTCCATTGATGTGTATCGGGGATTTTTCTACCATTTTCTAACCTGTTACTAGACACGATCTATAAATTATACAACTCCTTTTAGCTTAAAGTCAATGCTGTTTAGGCGAATTGTAGTCTGTCGATGTGCTTTTAGTGTGACTGTTGAGCAATGTTGTTGTAGTTCCTTTTCTGTCCACAGACTGTTTTCAGTTCTAATTTGAGTTTTTTCATCCAAGTGCAGATTAAGGATCTTACACTATGGGAAACCAAGAAACATATTCTCTTTTTCTCTTGCACTTTCTACATGAGGTTAAATTTTGCATATGTGCAGAATTTCTATTGTATGTTGCGTTTTGCTCCATTATTCTAAATTACTCACCTTTTGTTCTTAGGGATGTCCATTTTCTCACCTGGTACTTAATTTCACGTTTTCATTTTATAATTCTGCTGAAGATAGAATGTCCTTGTCAGACATGTTTTTCTTCACTTAAATTTATTTGCCATGTCAAAATTTCATTCACCTCCTCAGTCCATAGTGTACTTGTTGTTTCTTCTAGAAAAGAGATAAAGATGGAATAGCAATTAGGAATCCATGGTGTCATATTTGTATTTTCATTAATGTTTTTGATGTCCAATATGATACTTATGAATCTATCATTCCTTATGCTTTAATCCATCAATTCCTTGCTGTTGTCGTTGGAACAAGGAGATTTTTATGTGACCTACATGCTTTCTTAGCTCACAATTGCATTTTTAGTGCCCAACCTGTTTCTCATGTGTCCATATTAGATGTCACAATTTGATTTTTCGTAGAAAAAAAGCTTTTTTATATCTGATCCTTCTTATGTGTAAAATTCTTCTCTTAACTCTGTTGATTCCATTCAGGATAATTTTTCCTTTTTTTTAATCATTTATTACAACCATGCCACTTTTTTTGAATTGGGCATTTTTAAAGGTTACAATGTGTTGTTTGAATATCCTGTCCAGAGATTACAATAATGGGGTCTTATTTTCCGGTTGTCAGGATTTGCTCTTTGCGACCATTAGACTATTCATTCTCAATGGTTCAGAGATCAGTTTGATGTGGGCCTAGCAAACAGCTTTCCAAGAAACCATTTTGTGTGATGAGGCTTTCAGACAATCAGGGCAATTGCTTGGGATCAACACAATCAGAGGAGTCAGCCTTGGACACACACAGAAATTTATGCAGTCATTTGCCTTATAATCGATCTCCTCTCCAACTAATTACATCAGCTGGTCAGCACCCTGAAAATAGTGCCGCATACTTTTTGTGGCCTACCTCTACCCTAATGCATGGTGCTTCTGAAGGACGATCTAAGTACTTCGAGAACCTTCAGAAAGGAGTACTGCCAGGACATCTTGGCCATCTGCCAACTGGGCAGCAAGCAAAAACACTTCTTGATCTGATGATTATAAGAGCATTCCACAGCAAGATCCTGCGTCGTTTCAGTCTTGGTACAGCTATAGGCCATCGAATCAGAAGGGGAACATTGACTAACATTCCAGCAATTCTAGTTTTTGTTGCACGAAAAGTTCACAGGAAATGGCTTGGCCACAACCAGTGTCTCCCATCCGCCCTTGAGGTAAATAATGGTTTCTTTTCTAGCAGCTTGGTTTTATAATATCAAGGATATAGATTGTTACATGCAAGTTGGGCCCTGCAATGCTGCACTCTTAGGCTTAAATAATTTTGTCAAAAATATTAGTAAGCATAAATTAGGTCCTAGAGAAAGAAGCTAAACCATAAGTTGACAGTCTTGGTTACTGCCTTTAAAAAAAGATGCAATGGACTTGTCTAATTCACAATAAAATGTAATCAATAGGTCCAAGCTCTCTGTAAAGAAGAAGATTAGTTACAAGAGGATGGCTTATGCGTAGTGCTGCATAAGCTCTATTGAATTAGAGAGATCTAAGCGATAAAAGATCTATGCCATCAAACTATTAATCGTTAGCTTATGCATGAGGCTTAGCTGTGAAATCAATCAATAAGAGCTTGACTCAAAAGGAAGCTAAAACATAAAAGGTTGGCTCCTGAATTTGAAGCCAAACAATAAAAATTGCATCATGCATGAAAAGGCAGGCTATTTTTAGTAGAAGGGGAGGTCAAACCATGAGTGGTTGGCTCATGAATAAGAAGTCAAGCCACTGAGCGGAGGCATGAAACTAGACCATGAGATTGAATTATGCATAAAAGCCAAGCAATATGAGGTTGCCTTATGAACTGTGCTTGTTCATCAAGCCAAATCCACAAGTGGGTGGCTTAAGCTAAGTCATAAGACGTTGGCATAAATAAAGCCATCAAACCAAGTCCCAAGTGGTAGGCTTATGCATAAAAAAGCTATCAAACCAAGCCATGAGAATTTAGCTTATGAACATTACCCTCATGTTTCTCTATTAGTATTATGCAATTATTTAATTATTCTTCCAGACTATACGATGGTCATCTTTGAGGTTACTATGACACATTTGCTTAGCGCCTTAACAGTTTCGGAGGTATCCTTGTTTTAAAATGAACAGGGACCAGGGGGAGTATGGTGTGATGTGGATGTGGTGGAATTCTCTTATTATGGTGCACCAGCACCGACTCCAAAGGAACAATTGTACAGTGAGCTTGCGGATGGGTTACGAGGAAGTGATCCATGCATAGGTTCAGGCTCTCAGGTACTTCTAACAGAAATAAGAATTTTTTTGTCTTTTTATGTACCAGAATGACGGTTGGCTAGTTGTTAGTTAATTGCATTCCTAGAGAGTTTTGAGCATTAACTTACCAATTTTCCATATTCATGATATAATAACTTATCGATGTTGAATTAACCATGCAAATGTTAGAGGAGATGCACTCACAGAAGGTTTTTTGCTTCCGTAGAGAGTTACAAGCATTAAAGCAGATGCTTACCATAGTTTCATATGCATTGTATAACTTTGGGGTTGGATTTACGATGCAAATGATAGAAAGGATGCACTTATAGAAGTCTTTCAATGAGGAAATAACCTTCGCTGAGATACAGTGAAACTGTGATTGATTGAGGGGACACCAATTTAACTAGCTACATTGCTGAAGATCATGCAGTCGAAGATGGAGCAGCAATTTAGTTTGCCAAATCCAAATTGTCAATTTGCTGTTATCCTCTTTCTCTAGAACAGCATCCAGCCATCATGGCCTTGATAATCAGGGTCATTTAATCAAGTGACCATGACCACATTCAAGAATGTGCTGCATAACCCAATCATACTTGGAGCAAAACAGACAAATTCTAGAATGAATCAAGTATAGTTGTATATCACTATGTTGCTGCCATCTTGTTCAAACATAACCCTTGAAATGAAGGGTTAGCCCCATTATATACCCAAATCTAGATTGTACCTTGCTTTACAACTAGATACCTCTTTGTTCAACTTTAATTACTGGAATTGATGTTATTGCCACCCTATTACTTTTTCTTCTGTTTCCAAACATTACATCCACCCAGGATTTCTCCATAGTTGCAATTTTCTGCCCCATGTCAGCATCAACATTCCAATTTATTTGCGAGATATCCTCTGGTATCCTCCCTACATCCCTACATTTTCAGAATTCAATCTTGTACCATGTTTTGGATACAGCTACTCAGAATTGTCAGAAAGAAATCCTCATGATATCATATCAAGAAGGATTGTCTTCCTCTCCTGGACACCATCAGATTCCCCTTGATGTGAATGCAAATCAAGTCTACAATCTTTCCATCAATTCTAACAAACTGAACAGAGTGTTTTGAGAAATGGTATGATCAATCATTAGATCTGTGGTATCTTTTCCTCCTTGTGCCAAAACCTTTCTCTCCAAGATTTGAGTTTTCACAAAACTCCTTGTGCCAACACAGATGAATTATTCTATGCATGTGGAGATTTGCTTGTGCTTTCTATTGGTGTAAGATGAGCCTTTTTTTTTTCTTTTTTTCTTGAAATTCTTTGCTCTTACTACAGGTCGCGAGCCAAGGGACATACGGGACTTTAAGTGCCATTGTGAAAAGTCGAACAGGCAACAAACAGGTTGGTTTCCTGACAAACCGTCATGTTGCAGTTGATCTGGATTATCCTAACCAGAAGATGTTTCATCCATTGCCACCCAATCTTGGACCTGGTGTGTACCTGGGGGCTGTTGAGAGGGCAACATCATTCATCACTGATGATGTTTGGTATGGAATATATGCAGGAACAAACCCAGGTAATAAAGTTCAAGACCGTGCTGCTGTTATATTGAGGTAGCATGCATGTCATCATTATGGTACCAGAGCCATGTTGCTTAGTTCTGAAAAGCTACCTATTACCGAGAGATGCTTCCTATTCTTCCTCATTTATATCTAATCCTACTGACATAGGCATAATTGTGCGATAAAAATTTCTAAAAGCACAAAACTCATGTACTGACGTAGGATTAATTGGGAGTTACATTTTTGGTTATTTACTTTATTTTCCTTCTTTCAGGATTTAAATGTGTTCATTGTTTCTTATACCTGTTGCGATGTTCTGATTCCCAAAAGTACCTCTTATGATGCACCTGCAGAAACTTTTGTGCGAGCTGATGGTGCATTTATACCCTTTGCCAATGACTTTGATATGTCCTGCATTACCACTGCAGTGAAAGGACTGGGTGAGATTGGAGATGTTAAGGTTATAGACATGCAATCACCAATCAACAGCCTTATCGGGAGACAAGTGGTGAAGGTCGGAAGGAGCTCTGGTTTGACAACTGGAACTGTAATGGCTTATGCACTAGAGTACAATGATGAGAAAGGAATATGCTTCTTGACAGATTTTCTTGTTGTGGGTGAGGACCAACAAACCTTTGATCTGGAAGGTGATAGTGGGAGCCTGATTATTCTAACAGGACAAGATAGTGAGAAACCTAAACCTATAGGTATCATCTGGGGTGGGATTGCTAATAGAGGAAGGCTGAAGCTTAAAAATGTCCATGAACCAGAAAATTGGACCAGTGGAGTTGATCTGGGTCGCCTTCTCGATCTCTTGGAACTTGATCTTATAACAACAAGTGAAGGACTAAAAGGTTTGCTATCTCACTTTTTTTAGAGGCTGTAGAAGATTTCATATTGCAGTGCAATAATGTTTCCACTATCTTTCTCTCATTTATCTTTCGTCTTTCATTGTGGTTAAAGATGCACTACAGGAGCAAAGATTTGCCTTAACAGCTACTATCAATTCTGCAGTTGGTGAATCATCTCCAATAGTAGGGAGCCTTCCACCTAATGAGATATTTGAACCTCTAGGCATTAACCTTCAACGGTTCCCTCCTGAAGGTGGTTCTGGTTCAGGAGAGAATGTACCTTTCACAGATATGGCGTTTCATGTGGATACAGCTGAGGTTGCAAACAGTGTGGAAGAGCATCAGTTCATTCCGAATCTAATTAGCATGTTGCCAATGCATCGCAGAGAAGACAACCTGGAAAGGAAGAATCTATCTGCACCAACTAACCTATCTGACGAAGATCCTTGTGTTTCACTGCAACTGGGGGACCGAGAACCGAAGAGGCAGCGTTCTGGTCAAAATGAAGATTAGTTTCTATCAAAGTGAAGCAGCTATTCATCATGTCGGAGCTACTTCTCTAGTTACAGCTTCATGCAAGATATCCGGATATGTGACATGGATATGACAAAAAAGGCTCGGGTAGTTTTGCATTTTCTGAAGAGAATTTTTGAAGGCTTTGAAAGGGAAGCCTCAGTCTTCTTTGAACCGAAGAATAGCCTCCGCTTGGAGAATCTTCTCTTTTTAGAAGTTATGATCTGGAACTACTCATAGTTGAAAGGTCGGACAGTCAAATTTTGATTGCTAGGACTTTTTACAAACAGATGTAGAAGAAAGACCATTTATTGGAAAGATTTCAGTCAATTTGCCCAGCTTAAGCTCATTCTGGGGTATTTAAATTTGAGAAAGTACTTTGGGGTTATTCAAGTTTTATCCCCACATCATGAAAATGTCAAACACAAATGTACTTTTGAAATGTGAAATTATCCCAATTGACTTTGGTAGTTTGAAGATTACAAAACAGTTTATCAACTATGTCAATTGATGGTGCATATACCATGAGGGATTTTGTTGTAATTTCTTCTAGCTCAATGGTGTTCTTTGTTCATGAACAGACTTTGCACACCAAAAGCCAACCACATGTTACTCCCATACAGGAAAGGCTTGCGTAAGGTTATTTTATTTGGTAATGGATTTCCCAAGATAAGATGAATCATGTGAGAAGGAAAGGAACAGAATTTAATTGCAATGATATCACAGAATATGACTAATCTCATAGACGAATAAATCAATATGTCTCGTGCTAATATCTTAGCACACAATCGACATGAATACTGTCTCGTGAACACACGAGAGCCAACATTTTATGTAGAAGCTAAAAGAACAGAACACAGAAGAACGACAAGGCGATGGTGATAAGACGTCTCTCCATCTCCCTTTCCAGCTTCAGAAGCACATGTCCAGAACGCAGCAGCAACACAAGGCAGCACAGCTGCAGGACACAAAGAAGCAGAGCAGCACAAACAAACCATATAAGAACCAGCTGATCGAAAGAAACTGCTAAAATCACAAGGGAAAAGGCTGCAGGCTCACCATCCCTTCCAAAAGCCATCACCGCGACTCTTCGTCTCCACGGGAACTTGTTGTGAATTCACAGCACCACCATCCCCGGTGGGATAGCCTGCAGGAGGAGGCGCGACGTAAGCTGGTGGGTAGGCCTGCCCGGGTGGAGGATAAGCTGAATCTGAACCAAGGCGAAGTCGATCATGAAGAACGTAAAATGCTAAAGGGGAGAAACCTATATGGAGAAGATAAAGAACATTATATTACCTTGAGAAGGAGCCTGCTGCTGAGCGTAGTAACTCATCTTTAAACCAAACCAAACGGACGAGAGCACCAAAGGAGGCAGAAGACGATCGATGCGGAGGTGAGAGGAAGACAACCTGAGAAGCAGTACTTATAGTGACGGGATTGCTTCGGGCATGGGGTTTTCTTGGATCGACGCGTTGTGATCAGAGAGGTCAAAAGAGACGTGTTCTTCGAAGATGCCAAATTAGAAGCCGCCAAACTCCGCTCGAGCGTTGCGACTGATGACGCGAGAGGCGGCGAGGAAACGCGGTTTCTGGTTGAGCTAATGCCGCGTTGTTTTTATTTATTTGTTTATTTATTTATTTATTCGGCTGTGCCGCGTTGTCGGGCGTTGGAAATGGTGGAGAAGGAGGAGCTGTCCGGAACGAACACATGGCATCACGACAAGAGTTGGACGGCCAATCATGAGACGAGAGGAGGACGGGTCAACGCACGTGCCCAAAAAGGTCTACGTACATAGATACCTCTTTGAAGAAGGCACAGCGCAATTAACGCTGAATGGATCTGGATAAGGTGGGTAATTTATTTAAAAGAAAACTGCTAGTAATAAGTTTGTAATCAGATGATGCCAAAAGTATTTTTTTTAATTCTAATAATATTCATGAATCGGATTTCTGTACACTTAGGTTACAATCCAATTATATTATTTATTCATGATACCTAATAAAAATATATTAATTTTTATATAAATTTATTTTAAATGCATGTGCATAAAAAGGTCTACATACATACATACATACATACTTGTATGAAGACACAAGGTAATTAATTATTGAATAGACCATAAGAGAAGATAAGGAAGGTGAATAATTTATTAAATAAATAAAAGACTCCTAGTAATAAGTTTTAATCAGATGATGCCTCATATTTAATTTTTATTAAAAATATTTTTAAAATTTTTATTATATCTTTGAGTCGAATTGTCTCAAGCCCAATCGACCATGAATTGATTCGGTTCATATCTATAGTCATGTTACGATTGAATTATACTCGGCACATAATAAAAACATAATAATTTTTATGTAATTTTATCATAAAATAAAAATTAGTATAATTTTTGTTAGAATCATATTCTAGTAAAATTCTTAAAGTTTTATATTAATTATCCTAAAAATATCTTAAAATAAAAATTATTAATTTTAAAATAGGTTAGGTAATTGAGTTTAACTTATTTTAATTTAGAGTGCAACTAAGTCAATATAAGAAATAGGAAATAGAAAATAAAAAAAATTATAAATAGTTTTATGATGAATTTAAGATAATTTTATATAAAAATTAACATGTTCTATAAATGTGTGTAACCCAAGTGTCACTTGAGTGTAATGATTTTTTTGATAATTTAAGATAATTTTATATATAAAAAATTAATATATTTTTTAGGATAACTTGAGTTTTTTAGTTTTATGAAGAATTTAGGATAATTTATATTAAAACTAATATATTTTAATATATTATGTGATTGAGTATAACTCGAGCGTAATTATTTTTTAGGTCACTTAGGATAATTTTATATAAAAATACTATATATATTTTAATATATTATGTGAATAAGTATAACTCATGTGTATTATTTTTCTAAGTAAACTGTGAATAGAAGAAGGCGGAGGAGGGGAGGGAGAGGGCAGTGGAGGAGGAATAGAAGGAGGAAAAGAAAGGAAGCTAAAAGGCAGGGTTAAAAGGCGATGATGAAAGTTGAGTGGGAGGAGGAGGTGGTGGAGGTGGAGTATGGCGAGAACACGGAAAGGAAGAGGAGGAAGCCAAGGGGGAGGGTGAAGAGACGGAAGTTAATGGGGGAGGGAAAGGAGGTAACAGAGTGGAAGGTGGAGGTGAGAGATAATTTGAAAAAATCAAGAGGTAATCTAGGGCTTAATTAAATTAAATTAAATAGTTAGGATTTAGTTGAATCAATCTAGTTCGATTTATCTCAAAAAAATCAATTCAATCCTAAAAAATCAAGTCAAACTTAGTTAGAGGATAATCATCATCTTTGTTATTAGTTTATAAAGAATATTTTGATCAAAGCACAAGAAAAAAATTGCCAAATAGAAGCTTACTCTTTTAGAGCCAACTTTTTTATTATTCATAATCTTTTAAACACTAATAAAATATTATTTTATTATTTATAATCTCTCTAATTCTGGTTTTATATTGTCGACTCTCCTGTCATTATTACTAATCATTACTCTTAGCCTACCCCTCTATCACGCCACCTGAAATATCGTGTGATCCTATCTTAAATAAATAATATTAAATTTTTATTAACAATTCAATCCATGATCCAAACTAACATTTGAAAACACTAAGAAATATTCAAGTGTCGTTCACATCCATAAAACATGTGCAGTTTATAATCATACATCACATTCGATAATTCATATTTATAAAAACTCAAGCCAACTTAACAAAATATTAACAACACTTATAAATCCATAAGCATAAGAATTTATAAAATCAGAACTCCAAACATTTATCACAAATTTATATCATTGTAAACTAAACTTAACATTCTAAAATTTCAAACGTGAAAGGTCTTTTAAAACTTTTACATGATATATTAATTTAAATATGTCGATAACATTTTATTACATATAAAATATGTTTATACAGCAATCATAATATATCAATCGATAAGACTTATCTAAAATCTGAATAGTTTTTCACTACCGCAGCCCAATTCTAACATTTTAGTGAGTGACAAAGCTAACCTAAAAAATTTATATAACAATAGAGTAAGCTACAAAGCTCAGCAAGTGACAAACATATCGATAGCAATAGAGGATAGTTTCAAATAAACTTGGTATCAAAATGTAAGGTAGGGATACAAGAGTTTATAGATATCATCTCATTAGATATATAATCGCAAATATCATTTCAATTGAAACATATTTGGTTCGTAACGAATAGAGTAAAGAGTAATTGGAGCATATCAATGGCGTAAGGAGCATTTTATAGCATATCAATGACATATAAAATATTTCAAAACGTATCAATAGTGTATGAATATTTAATAGGCATAAGAAGCATTTTAGAACATATCAATAGCATATAAAATATTTCAGAGTATATCAAAAGAATAATTACAAAATAGAAGCTCAAATGTCACATTTAACGTTGCATTCATTTCATTATTATCCAAAACGCATATAAAAACACATAACCAAAGCTCTAGATATCATATCAAACATATAGAAGGTGAAGTGAGATCTCAAATATAATCTCTTATATTTGGGAGCATTATCCATCCACGTTTGGATGAAGCCAAAGGGGATTGGCAGAGCATCGTGGGCTCTAAGCATGCACCCTTTACCATTTCTAACAAAGGTCCAAATAATCATTTTATCATTTCTAGTAAAGGTTCAAATAATTTTACAAATATCAGAGTATAAAAGGATATTGTGAACAATAAAATTGGCATATTTCGGAAGTACATGTGAAACAACAAAACATATATGTGCCTTTATGAGTCAATATGATTCAAACATAATCTTTCACAAATACATTCATTTGAAAGAAATTAAGAGCAAGAGCATACAAGTATTCCAAGCAATCATATATAGCTCAATTGAAGAAAAAATTCTAGATAAATTCAATATCCAAAGAGATGAAACTAGAATGGGTACATTTGAAGAAAGTTCTATTATGGCATATTGAGTGGCATTATACAAATAATTCGAATCATCAATTATACTCTAATTTACTCAAAAATATATATCATTGGAAAGATATTTTAATCTACTTTTAGATAAAAATAAGTTTTATATAAATGAAACTTTCCAACAAAGAGTTACAAATAATTTATTGAATCTCGGATTTTGATGATGAAATCAATTAATAGTGTTTATGATTTGATCTACGTTTTGAGTGATGCAGGAAGCTTCGATCAGGGATAGACAATTAAAAGCAGGAAGATTCATGTTGGGCTTGAGAAAAACATGTCATAAGATTGAACATCGAGCCAAAAGATCGATCGACGTATATGCAGAAGGTTTCGGGCCATGGGTTTGGGCATCGAGCCAAGAAGAGAGGAAATTGCACCAAGAAAATCGAAGTTATGGAGGTCAACTGGCCGATTAGGCAATAGGCCGCAAGAGAGGATGATGCACCGAAAAATCGGATGAAGAGTCGATGAACCAATGACATGTCGGACAACACCTGATTCAAGCTTTGTAATAATTATCTAGATCGAAGTAGGTTTTCAGTGCGCAGGATTAACTATGATAGTGATCAAGGCATAAAGTAAAATGAAGTCCCAAAGTCAAGAACGAGATTTCGTTGGGAGTTCGAGAGTTCGTCGGAAGTCCAAACATTCATCGGAAGTTCTATCGGAATTGACCGAGAAGTCCAGGAGCTTGCCAAAGAAGCTCATCCGAACTCATCAAGAAGATCATCGTGAGATCCAGGAGCTTGCCGGGAGTCCGCTGGAACATTGCCGAGAGATCGTCGAAAGTTCGCCGGAAGAAATATAGACTTACGGACTTATTTAGCTCAATGAATGTCTTAGAATTCGTAGTTAGCATATAATTAAGTTGAAATTGAGCCAACTCAATTAGGGGTCAATTGGGCCCAAGTTTGGGCTATGTTGAGCTAAGTGAAAGGCTCAAATAGTGACCCAACATGTGACATCATCGTGGCATAGTCTCCGAGACTGTGTCAGGCAGTGGTACCACTCAGACTCAGTCTCCGAGACTGTCAGGCGGTGGTACCGCTCAGACTCAGTCTCCGAGACTATCAGACGGTGGTACCGCTAGTCTAGGCGGTGGTACCACCTAGTGTCAGGCTGCAGGCGGTGGTACTGCTTGTACCCCAAAATCTCGGGTATTTGAATTTTGGCTCCAAGTTTTGAAGTCATTTTGGGTCTATAAATACCCCAGCTATTCCTGCATGGAGTAACAAGAAATGTGATCAAAAACTCTATATTTCTAAAGTTAAAAACCCTTGTAAAGTGTATAGTCCCTCCTCTTAAAGTTTAGAGACCATTCTAAGAGAGAGTGTGAGGAAAGCTTTGTAAAAAGGGGTTGTAAAGGTTCTCTCTTGAACCTATCAAAAGGAGAATTGAGTTGTAAGGATAGTTGATCTTCGCTCATTGAAGGAAGATCATTAGTGGATGTCGGTAGCCTCGACGTAAGAGGAATCGGTAGAGTAGATATAGGTCACGATGATTGAACCACTATAAAACAGTTTGCATTTGTATTTGAGCAATTTATCTTTACTGCAAACTGAATATTTACTTGTCTACTGCTTTCACTACATATACGAACGAGATTTCAAGTTATCTTTCCGAAATTAGTTTTAATCGAACGAATTTATTTTTTAAACTGACATTTTTATCCGCTGTACTAATTCACCCCTCCTCTTAGTGCCGGCTTATTCCTAATATAATTTAGTAACCAAATGTCATAGAACAAAATCTCTAATTTGTAGGATCTATACTGTTAATTGAAATAGAAGTCTAGGTAGGAATTTAAACTCCAAATCTTTTAATTTAGGTATCAAAAGAAAGATCTATGAGTCTAGTTTCCAATAAAATAATTTTGTATAAATCAAAATTTCTAACGGGGAGTTATAAGATCAGAAATTTGACTCCCCTGTTTTATAGAGTCCATGGGGTCAATTGAAATAGAAGTCTTTGTAAACAATTAGATTCTAAATTTATTAATCTTAATATCAAAAAGTTACGAGTCTATTTTTAAATAAATTTAGTTTTACCTAAATTGGTGTAGAAAATTATGACAAACAAAATAGAAATTTCACTCCCCTCTTCTCCTTATTTTGTTTTTTTTTTTTTATCTTATCTTTTTCTACAGTTGCAACTCATGCAAAATGTAGAGGGGCATAGTCACCTGCTAGATTCTCTCCCTCCTCTTATTTTGCTCCTTCTCTCTCTCTCATAACTGTAGTCGCAGCCCCCTTCCTCTTCTTCCTTCCTTCCTCCCCTGCTCTTCTTTCTTCCTCCTCTTCTTCTCCCAACCACAACTTCTTCTTCCTCCCCTACTCTTTTTCCTCTCTTTCTTCTCCCAACCACAGCCTCTTCTTCCTCCCTTGCTCTTTTTCCTCTCTTTCTTCTCTCCTAGACATAGCTTTAGCCGTACGCTCCTTCCACTTCTTCCTTCCTTTCTCTCCTTCTCTTTTTTTTTTTCCCCAACTGTAGCCACAGTTGCAGCCTCTTCTTCTTTCCCTTCTCTTCTTCCTTCCTTTTGTTCTTTCCTAGCCACAGTTGCCACAGCTACAGCCCCTCCTTTCCCTTCTCTCCTTTCTTCCTCTTCTTCTTTCCCAGCCACAACTGTCGTAGCCACAGCCACAACCCCTTCTTTCCCTTCTCTTGTTCCTCTCCTTCTCTTCTTCCTTCCTCTTTTTCTTTCCCAATTGTAGCTGACACAGCCACAGCCCCTTCTTCTTTCCCTTCTCTTCTTCCTCTCCTTCTTCTCTCCTAGCCTCAACCTCCTTTCTCTCTTCTCTTCTTCCCTCACTTCTCCATCTTCTTCTTTTTCTCTTCCCCGACACACCACACCTCCTTTGTTTCATCATGTGGGAAACAGAGGTGTGTGGGAGGCACCACACCTCCTTTGTTTCCTCTGTGAGAATCAGAGGTGCATGGGAGGCGGTGGGATAAAAAGCACAATTTTTTTTTAACTTTAACAGTTTAATCACTGAAATTTTTTTTATTTACATATGGATCTTCCGATTTATAAATAAATCTTTATAAATAATTTAAAATAGGTCCTTACATAAATTTTAGAAATTAGGGATATTACATCCTGTTGTTCCCTGTCATCGATCATTGCCTCCAGCTTACCCACCTGCATACCTTACCCATTTTTGCACCTTACAAACTCTCCCCACTTTTCGTCGTCCCCAGCCCGTGCTCCCTACTATCGATACACCCTCCTCTATCATCACTAATTCTAATGGCTATGGATATCATTGTCGCTTGCCTCATCCCGACACAAAGGAGAAAAAAAGAAAGAAAAATAGATTGTGGGCAAGGAGTAAAATGTTTTTATTAAAATTAAGTTATAAATTGAAGACATATACATTTATTTACAAATGGATAACTTAGGGATATTTAAAGTTTTTTAAAAAACATTATTGTGAATAATAATCTCTAATTAAATATGAGAGTACCATCTGTTAAAAACCTATTATCAAAGGATATTTCAAATAAATTTCTCAGAAAAGATCTTGTTATCGATCTAAATTCGTATGATTTTTCAATATTTCACAAAATGCTAACAAATATACCAAAGTAACGACAGATACATTCACATAAATGACTCCCATTGCATGCCAATCGTCTTCTCGAAATAGGAACTCAGCGTGAGAGCATCTTCATCGCTTCTTTGCAGCCCGATTATTATTCCATCATCGACTCCAGTTTTAATCAATCAACAGCTATCGACGAAGTTTAGTAGTATATCAGAAGAAACAAGTCAAAGAGTGGGAGAATGGTAGTGACTAAACTTATCTCCTTTTCCGAATATTATGTGAAAAATATACCTAAGAAATGAGAAATCAAATTTAAGTTTGGATCTCAAGAGAAGAAAATTTAACGAGTAAGAAAATAACTCAAGTTAATTTAATACACTAGGTGGTGTCCAACATATTTCTAGGACATAAATGTATGTTTCGTATATATGTTATATGTTGCATACAGGAATAGGCAGGCAGACTGATCTGATCTGAGGCTTAACATGTCAGATGAAGATGACACTCAACATGGTGCCCACCAGCAGCGCGCCAACGAGACCAAAGATGATCTTTATGTTCAATCTTCCCCCGTCCGCAGGCCTCAGCGCCGCCATTAGCATCTGGCTCTGAATGAATAGGAAAGCCGAAGAACATAGAAACATGAAGCTTTTAATGGCGAATGCTTCGCTGCCCAGATGCAGTGGGCGGACCACCATCATCAGCAAAAAGGCAAACGTCCCTATGGTCTTCCATATGTCCTCCAGCTGAACCACCTCATCTTCTTGCATGCCTGTTTCTCGCCTCGCTAGATGGTAGTACAGAACTCCACCGACGGCAAAGACCATAGTGGACAAGACGTGGGGGAGAGCAAGCGACTCGGACGCGATCATCAGCGTCAACAGCATTGACAGAACAAATGAAGCGTAGGTGGAGAAGCTTGCAATTGCGATCAGGCCTTTACGGCGGTCGGCGGAGTAACTAAGCATCAAAGTGAACAGAAAAAGCAGCATGGCGAAGAAGCCTATTATGTTGCTGATGAAGAGCAAAACCACGGATGATTCGAGGCGGGAGTGATAATCTGACGAGGTGAAGTTCTTCATGTAAGCGATGACCGTGATTATGATGCCCCCAGAAGTGATGGCGGTGACATAAGATGACAAGTTCAGTAGCTTCGATTCCTGTGCTTTGGAAAGTGCGTCGTCCTCGCCATGGATTTCATGTCCTAGAGTTCCTCCGCGAAGGAGCACGACGAGGGTGATCCCCAGAAGAAGGAGAAGAGGAACCATGGCCAGCATGTAGGGCTTTTTGAGGATGAGCATGAACAGGTAGGTTGTCAGCACCACCAGGACGACGGAGGAGATGAATATACTTGTGCCAACACGAAGCTGGAAGCGTGTGATCATGCGGCGTTGAGTGTAGCTGATGATGAAAGAGAAGAACATCAAGATGATGGAGGAAATTATGGTGAACATGTTGAAGAGGATACAGCTCTTGAGGATGGCTGTATTTGCATGTGCTGCCAAATCCTTATCCCCGGGTAAGATCTGTAGCAATGATCCGGAAGAAACGACGAAGGTGCAAAAGGAGAACCAGAGGGTAAGTTTGAAGTAGGCAACAAAGCCGGATTCCGCATCTTCTCCTCGTCCACCTTCTGGCATCTGCTCACGAGTACATGTGTCTAGATATCATCATCCCAAGGTTGCAGACAGATGCAGAATTAAAAGCAAGCAAATCAAGGCACAGAGTTCAGATCAGCAAAATCCATAAGCTGCCCTCTTTTCCTAAGCTTCGATGCTCAGAGAACAGAAGCGATCGGAGTCTATTGTTCTCATCTCTCAAAGCAGAACTAAGTACAAGCTCATAAGGGCCAACTGAATAGATAAGGCCTCAAGATAATTAGAACATCAAAATCGATGGAGAGAGAGAGAGAGAGAGAGAGAGAGAGAGAGAGAGAGAGAGAGAGAGATCTTGGAAATTATGAGCTGTGTCTGAGTTCTCTTTTTTTTCGTGAATTTTCTCCGGAATTAAATTCATAGAGATCGATCATCCATGCATGTGACAAAGATAACATGAAATAAAAAGGCCTAAGATGAGTTTAGCTTGTACCATGATGATCGTCGACGAGCTGAGACGCCGAATTAGATGAACGACCTCCTCCGGTGGGTGTGATCTCCCACAAGGAACGGTGAGCAACGCAGCAGTTGATCATAGCCTAATGTTCTTCGCATGGAAGACGTTGACTTTTCCAAGTAAACGGGGCGGTCATTGGAACAACCGTCGGCAGTTTTTGGCTTTGTTTCTGTTTTGGAGTGCGGATTAGTGTTCGGAGGAGAATAGCAGAGGATGGATTTCATTTATACGTACGTTAGCAATTGGATGAGTGAAGATTAAAACAAAACGTATCACTTAGTCACTACAAGTATAAGTGATGAAGACGAAATATTTGGTTTTATTTGATAGCTTAGTTGGTTAGAGAAATTCCAATTATAAGTCTTCCAACCGTGTGTGTCGAGGTATTAATGGATGTAGTAGATATGTTTGTCGTGGCCAACTCGAGCAAAATAATTGAGATGTTACTTCTTTTTTTTTTTTAATTATTTGGGGTAGGCGAGACTTGACTAATTCTGTCACCTTCTTATATTATAATCTACGAAGACTTGACTCTGTGTGCAATTGGGCGCCTAAATCTACAGCAGCCGAGGAAGATTCCTGGTTGCTTTCTAGTCTGCTACTTCTCAACTTTTTCTTCCTTTTTCTCTTCAAACACCCTTTTTGGTTTTTTCTACATAATTACTTGATCTTTATCTTTCAGGCATCGCTATCAACTTGGATTTCTGGAATTAAAAAGAAGTTTTTTTTTTTTTGGAGATTTAAAGAGGGAAAAGAAGGAAGAAAGGGAGGAAATGGCCATCCCAAGTGTAAAATATCATTCTCTATATTTTATATAACGAGACTCGGAAGGCTCAATATAAAGTTTCAATTTTCTTTACCTTATATTGTCGGGATATCAAGGGTTTAAATCCAATCCACATCCAGCATCATAGCCTATCGTAAATCTGAATTTGATCGATGAACTTTGAAGACCTTATCAAGGATGTACCTAATGAAAAGCTCTCCGATAATTAAATTAGTGATGTGAGAGGATTCGAGATATGGGCATGTAGACTAGTCTTCTTATGACGTACCTAATTATTGTTTTTTATGATTAACCACCAAGATAATGTGAAATATTAATTTATGTATAAAATAATTGATCATTATTTAATGTTACGGTACTCATAAAATAGATTAATGAGTTAGCATTCATGTTGGGGTCGAGTCCACATCGTTAAATAATTGATCATTATTTAACGCAACTTGACGTGTCATCAGCTTCTCGGCTTATCAATCTCCTTTCCCATTTATTCTCATGCATAAACAATACATTCTTTATAGTCTATCATTATTGTTGGGTCCAGCTTTTGACTAGATGATTTAAACAGTAAGCCCAGATCTACGTGAAACAAACAAAGAGTGAAAAGGTGAAAAGATTAAGGTTTTTGAGACTTTTACTGAATGATAGAGTAGTTAAATTTTATTAGTTTTGACTCAAATTATATGTGAATAATTCTTATAATAAGCTCTATAATTTTAATAGTACCGTCTGCAATTTATTTTCTCTAAGATGCTTTCGTATGATACTCAATTTATGAGAGTTCAAATTTTTTTTATATGAAATTTATCCTATTGATATATTAATGTTGAGCCAAGATATCGTTGTTGATGTTATTGTGTTCCTTTGATCATTCTGGAGAAGATTTATTGTAAATTTGTTATCATTATTAGCGATAGTAAAAGTTTAAGGTGGACTATGATCCCATAGTTTTTTTCGCATTGGATTTTTCACGTAAAAATTCAGTGTTTCACTGATTGATTTATTGTTCTATTGTTTATATTACTCTTTTGATAAAGAATTCATTTTGATATATATATAAAAAAAAATATTTCATTATAACAATTTTTTCCAACAATTATCAATCTCCTTTGCCATTTATTCTCGTGCATAAGCAATACATTCTTTATAGTCTATCATTATTGTTGGGTCCAGCTTTCGACTAGATTATTTAAATAGTAAGCCCAGTGAAAAAGGTGAAATGATTAAGGTTTTTGAGATTTTTACTGAATGATAGAGTAGTTAAATTTTATTAGTTTTGACTCAAATTATATGTGAATAATTTTTATAATAAGCTCTATAATTTTAACGGTATCGTCTATAATTTATCTTCTCTAAGATGCTTTCGTATGATACTCAATTTATGAGAGTTCAAATTTTTTTTATATGAAATTTATCCTATTGATATATTAATATTGAGCCAAGATATCATTGTTGATGTTATTGTGATCCTTTGATCATTCTGGAGAAGACTTATTGTAAATTTATTATCATTATCAGTGTAGAAGTTTAAAGTAGACTATGGTTCCATAATTTTTTTTCGTATTGAAATTTTCACATAAAAATTCAGTGTTTCACTAACTGATTTATTGTTCTATTATTTATACTGCTCTTTTGATAACGAATTCATTTTGATACACAGAAAAAGAATTATTTCGCTATAATAATTTTTTCCAACAATTATCAATCTCCTTTGCCAATTATTCCCATGCATAAGCAATACATTCTTTATAGTCTGTCTATCATTCACGTACCCAACCACAGATTTAGAATGAAGAGGCTTTCTATCTGACAGGTCACCTGTTTGTCCAATTTCGGTACTTTATTCTGCATGATAAGGTAAGGTGCCTAAACTTTGACTACGTTAATCTCACGAGTCTATTGCACTGCGCTCCACATTAGGCCGACTGTTCTCTGTAAATACTTGAGTTAGTGTGTGGTGATGCAATCTGAAATCCATTGTTCGATTAATTATCTGAGACATTTTTTTTTTCTTCTTTTTTTATCGAGGAGAAAGTTAATCGAGTCAACCTTTGGATTCGATCCAAAGAATGGCATCCGAAAAGACCAAACGGTTTTAGGTTGATGGCTTTGGAAGTTCGGTTCCGTAGATGTTTGAATTCTTCTACTGGCGATGCATAAATCTCTCCCACAGCCGCACCTCAAATACAACACGATTCATCTCGGTGGTTTCTCTTCTCTATGTACGTCGATTATGGAACAGAGATCCTCTGTTGAGAACAAGCCATCTTTATGCGATTGATCTCCTGGTGATAGTAACTCTAATTTTCTGGATGATTTCATTCTGCAATTTTAAGAATTTGGTTCTCTTTCAGTCTCTTCTCTTCTTTTGATTAAGCACTTCGCTTCCATCAGAAAAATAATCGTTTTGTTGGCGTACTCTACGAATCATTCGTGTTAGATTTATAGTCTTCTCCATCTCCACAGTGCACAGAGATATAACGCTCGAGGATGGAGACGATGTTCCTCAGCGATATCAAGAAGAAAGCCTCCTCTTATATTCAAGAGAAGTACAAAACAGCTCTTCTGGCTCTCACTGATATAACGGCAGCAGAACTGTAAGTGTTGCGCTGAAATATATGGCATTGCAGGTCAATTACTCATGTCTACGGTGAATCACTGTTTTAGATTGGCCGAAGAGGCTACGAACAATGACTCGACGGGTCCTGACGCCAAGACGATGACTCGGTTGTCGGAGGCAGCGCACGACGTGGATGACTACCGCAGAATAGTTGATGTCCTGCACAAGAGGTACGAGATCAAATGGTACTCTGCCATGGACGGCCCTGCTTCATCTGCAAGTTTCTTGTAGGTTCTGCACGATCGATTTCAAGGAATGGAGGCCATCGTACAAGGCATTAGCGCTCCTGGAATTCCTGTTAACGCATGGCCCCGAAGGCATGTCGGAAGAGTTCCACTGCGACGTCAACGTCATTCATCAGTTGGGCGACTTCCGCTACACCGACGACAAAGGGTAATCACGTCGACCGACCGACCGATCGATCGGAGCGGCTAAACGTGTAGAGTTCTTGATCCGTTACGTCTCCTTGATTTCTGGCAGCTTCGACTGGGGCGCATGCATGCGGAGCAAATCCAAGAGGATACTGCGGCTGCTAGGGGACGAAGAGCAACTCAAAGACGCGCGCGCGGAAGCCCTCCGGATCTCGAGAGAGATCCAAGGCTTCGGGAACCTGGTCATGTCTCCCTCCGCCTCTTCCTCGCCGTCGTCGTCGTCCTCGTCGAGGGCATCGAGAACTTGGTCCTTCGGCTCTTCCTACTCCTGGGATTGTCCGAGCTGGAACGGACCGGATGAGCCAAACAAGCGAGACGAGGCTCATCATGTATCAGGTGATTCAGTCGATCTCAAGGAGGCGGAGATGCATCTCTTGGACGCGCCTGTGCAGGAGAGCAGCTGCCTGCTGATATCGAAGAAGGAAGGCCGAGAAGGAAGCCCGGATGGTTGGTCCTCTAGATTACGTCTGCGGCTTTTTGGGAAAGATGACAAGCGACTAGTATTTCGAAGCCTCTCCGACGTGGAGAAGGAGCCGAAGAAGAAGTTCGAGCGGCAGTCTTCGCTAGGGTTTTGATCGGCCACCACCGATCCATACTCACGATATGTTTCTGTAACAAAGAACATATTGTGGCGCAGTCATGCCTTTCCACATTCAATTTTTATTATCGACTCCAACACTTGCTTTCTTTAACGTTCATTATCAAATTTTGTTGCGACATGAGGATTCTGTGCTGCTTGTAATTTTTCTTGCATTCGTTTCGATCTCATTTGCCATCTTGCATTGTCATTGTTCCTCGATGATGAAAGAAATATACGGAGAAGAAGTATTTTTTACTAAATTATTAAATGAATATTTATTTGCTCTCAAACTCTGCAAGATTTGGAGATCTAATTGATGTTTTAATGCAGTTTCAAGTAAACACTACTTTGTTCCTTAATTAGGTTTATTTTGCAGCCACTTTTATGTCGGATAAAAGTAAACAGAAAAATCAACAAGCCGCTGTTGGTCAGTGATGAAGAACTACTCGAGAACTATGTTCTTCTTAGAATTGTTCATGGTGTTACATGTTCCTGCATTTGACAGATACTGGAAAGCATATGGACACAAGAAATTATATGTAAGACATCTTCTATCTTTATCAGGACAACATCAAAATATCGCAACTGATAGCATCTCAATTTCAAAACTTATTAAAGTTTATGAAGCTGAAGAGTGTATGTGCATGCGTCTACAAACATATATGCTTTATTCTGCTACTGCTGCTGCTGCAACTACTGCTGAAAGGAAGTAATAGAACAAGCGGAGTCATCTGCAGGGAGCTTTTGCTAATTTGTGACACCAACCCTCATGAGGCCCAGATAAGCAGCAAGCCTGTACAAGACGAGCATCAGCAGCAAGGCAAACACGGCCAAAGCTTTGTGGTCGAAACCCACTAGCTTGATGGAGGGGAAATCTGCAATCTGGCATCTCATACTGGGAGTGCACTGGTACGTGTCATTGGGAGAGTACTGTGAAGCTATCTGGAGCTTGAAGGTGTAGTAGCTGAGGGAGATGTACTTGATCCACTCAATAAAAGGTGGGATGTTCTGGACGTAGAATCCGCCGGCGAGCATGAAGGATAACATGAGAATGGAGCCGAGAGTGGTGGCAGTCTTGAGGTCCATGACGAGCGCCCCCAGTGCAAGTCCCATGCCCTGCGCCACCAGCACGCACAGGAGCAAGACGGCAAGGTTCATGAAGAAGTTTACAGCAACAGGTTTTAGGCCACCCATCCAGTACGTGATGGTGACGAAGATGATAGGAAGGATGAGTTCCATGGGCAGGTCGCCCACCAATCTAGCGGCGAAGTACGATGACAGCCTATACATTCCGGAGGATCTCTCCTTTGTCAGCATCGTGCGCTCTTGCGGGAAGGTAAATATGGCTTCGAACACTGGGTAGAATGACCAGAATGAAGCGACGAAGAAAAGAAGGCCGACCTGCATGAATTAAAGATCATGGAAACTACTAAATGGAGATTGGAGACGTCTCAAGAGAGAGAAAGAGAGAGTGAGAGAGTGAGAGTGAGAGAGAACCTGATCCTGGACGTAGCCGCCTGAGTGAAGCCACAGGAACCCTGCAAGAAGAGCTACTACGAGCACTTGCGAGATCTTTAGCCCAGAGAAGGACTCATGCTTTCTTTCCTTGAGATCCCTCTGCAGCAGCACAGTGAACTGTTCCCACCAACTGGTGCACCACTGAGTTTCAATATTGTCGGGCTCACACTCCTTGAATTGTTTGCTCAAAGCTAAAACCTCCTCTGACACCTTATCATGTAAATGTAATCTATAAGCAGACACTAGAGCTTCTTTGGTGGATGCTCTATCTTCTGATGTTTCATCCGAAGATACACCTGCACTTTCACAACCAGCCCACCCTCAACTAGTGTCAAACAGAGATCTATCAGATATAAACACCTTATCATGCTTTTAAGCTTTTCCAAGAATGAGAATTATAGTACATTGTTAGAAATATTCTTTGCACTGTAAAAGAAAGATTTGCAACCATTACACCACATCTTATATTGCGTTGGCATCTAAGATAGATAGATGTCTTGCGAGCCATTAATCTAAAGATAAAACATGAGATGCTCTATTGTCCTTCAGGAGAAAATCTTCGGTGCCAGAATCAAGGATAGGAATAACGAACAATTTATGTACAGGAAAGCAAAACAGAGAGCACAGAAGCATAAGATGTAAAATCTCTCTGAGGTCATTTGAGCTTGGAAATGATAGATACAGTTGCTATCAGAAATCTAGCATATAGAATTAGCTTCCTGTTCTTCATGTGGTGGGCTTGAATATTCTCAAGCATCAGATCCAAATCTCAAGTAGTTGGTCATGTCGCAATCTCAACCATCGCAGTGTAATCCAGACACCATGTTTAGGAATCAAGTAGAGAGAATACCAAGCGTAAAGGGCGCGTACCGTTGGCGAGGTCGAGCAGGAAGTCAGCAGGATTCATGGGCACAGTCGGAGCGTAGCCGACGCTGGCGAAGTAGTCCATGGCATCGGAGCCTTTGCCGAAGTAAATTGAGTTACCATCCGATAGGAGCAGGACTTTGTGGAACATATAGAAAAGACGACTCGAGGGCTGGTGGATGGTCATGATCACCGTCTTGCCTCCCTTGGTGAGATCCCACAGGGTGGACACAATTCGTCCGGCGATGGTGGAGTCGAGTCCGGAGGTTGGTTCGTCGAGGAACAGCAGGCTCGGGTCGATGAGCATCTCCTGGCCGATGCTGACTCGCTTGCGCTCCCCGCCGGACACCCCGCGCACGAGAGGGCCGCCAATGATGCTGCTGCGGCACGCGGTGAGGCCGAGCTGCGCCATGACGGCTTCCGCCTGCGCGGCCTTCTCCTGCCGAGAGAGGGTGCTGGGAAGGCGGAGGAGCGCGGTGTAGACGAGGGTCTCCGTGACGGTGAGGTGCGGGTAGAGGACGTCGTCCTGCGTGACGAAGCCCGTTCTGCGCTTGAGCGAGTTGGTGAAGGGCTTTCCGTTGTAGGTGATGCTACCTGTGAGGAGGCGGGTGCGGCCAATGCGGCCGCCGAGCACGGTCAGCAAGGTCGTCTTCCCACTTCCCGAGGGGCCGAGCATGGCCAGCATCTCCCCCGGCGACACTGCACCCGAGACTCCCTTCAGGATCACCCTCTCGCCCTCCTTTGCTTTCCCCTTCCCCTTGGTCTTGATCTTGTACACCACATCTTCGAACTGCGTCCGACGCGACAAAGATTGGTTCGACATATCAAAGGGATGACAGATCGCGGCAAAGATGTTGTGTACCTTGAGAGTAACAGGACGTTGGACTGTGCCAAGGGTTGAACCACGGCCATCGCCGGTTCCATGGTTTGGTTGCGCTTCCATCTCCGTCTCCATCCTCCTACCTTAAAGATCTTCACCCATGCGCGAGTATGGACTTAAAATCCTTCCCCTGATCCAATCTACACCAGAGACATCCTTTCCTCAATGGAGAAGGGATCGATGAAGCAGGAAGGAATTACAGGAGACGAGGGGACGGACGCCACCACACGCCTCCACAATAAAAGAGCGGTACATTCCACCCTTCCTCAACAGCGAAGGAGCCAATAAAGGCTAGGTTGTGATCGCGTCTGTCACCCTTTTTGCCTCCACATTTAATGCTGATCTGGTGCTGGAATGATATGTGGCAGTGGCTCAAACCATCCCTCTCTGCCGGTAGAGGAATCAATCGAGGATTGAATCGGCTCTTCCTACGCCCCTTTTGAATCGGAGTTCGATACGTTCTTGCTACCGGATCCCGACTCGGAACGGACTCGGAGTTGCCCCTGCGAACAACTCGGATTCCAAATATAGGGTTCGTTTGCAGGATTCGGAAGAAACTCTTGTCGTCATTCAATGCGTCAAACATACACGATGTGATTGATCCTCGAGATTGCATTATCTCAACAACAAAAATTAAGTATTCTTCTGATAAGAAACTAAAGAATAGTGTTAAATGGGATCATTTAGTTTTATATTGATTGAGGAGTATTGGAATCAAGGGTTTATAAATCGTTCAGATCTCTCTTACTCTCGGAGGCACCTTTTGGAACTCATATGCTCTGAAAGGATAAAATCGTGTAGGTATGCCTAGAAGAAAGGTCCGATGCCTACACATCGGTCGAGTAAACTAGTCGTGCACCTCGGTTATGAGCCTTTGATTCTCACACTCCCTTTTTCTTACCCTTCGAGACTTTTTAGAACTCACGCTCTGAAAGAATTGATCAAATGATACAATCTGAGACAGGATTTAAACCATAAGTTACGGTCTGAAATTGAAGTATAAAGTGATGCAATCTCGGTTACTTACTTAGGTCGAGTATAGCAAATGCTCTAAAATATATTTGGTTGTGTGCCACCAATTAGGAGCAATAATCTTTTAAATTGGGTAATTAATCATGTTTATTTGACACAATAATATAGACCCTTTTGTGTTCTTCGTTTGAACTTGCATTATACATTTAAGTCTATTTCATATCTCAAGACTTCGTGAAAGGGGATTTTGAATCTAATATTCATTGCATCATTTCCTAACGAGTTAAGGATTATTAGAAATTAAACCCAAAATCGTGATCATGAAAGAAGAGCAAATCATGAATCCCAATAAAATATTTATGCAATACCCCTCTTTATTTGAGTTTGTATCTCCGCTAAAATTATTCTAAACCAACTTACACATGAGAGCATGTTAAAATTTATAAATATATTAGGACATTTCATGACAACTTAAGTTTTTATGATTTGTATTAACAAAATCAAATTATTTATCAAATGAACGAATATTTAGATAGATTTTTTAAAGATTATGTAATTCATATTACAATCCCTAATTTTTTTTTTTTGCTTTTCATAGACTTGCGATAAAAATGTCACATTAGGTTTACTCAACTGTATAAATCATTATCAAACCATCCATTTCAACTAAAATTTGGTGTGAATTCTACTCATGTAATTAAATCTCCCAATTTAAGGATAATTTTTTTTCTTGCTAATAAAATTTAGGAAATAAATATTCAACATTCCAAATTAAGTAATATTAATTTATCAATAAATTAAATGAATATATAAATATAAAAAATTACCTTAGGTGTAGGACTCATAAGGGATTCCTCTCCTTTGTTCTTCACAAGCTCAAGTGGGAGGAACGAGGAGTTATGATGAGAGATTTTTTTTTCCTTTCTTGAAAAATAAATATTTTCTTCTATCCTTTCAAGTGTCTATAATTTTATTTTTAGATTGAAACATGTTATAATTATTCATGAGTTTTTAAGATTTTTTTTTATTCTTTCAAGTATTTAAAATTTTATTTTTGTTTTAATATATATTGTAATTATTCTTGTTATATGTAGTTTCTAAAATTTTTATCCTACATGTATAATTCTAGTTATAATACTTTATTTCTATTAAACTTATATAATAGTTTATTAAAAAATTATTTGTTCTCTTATGTAATTTTTCCTTTTAATCTATTTATTATGTTTTAATGACTCTCTATTAATGATTAGATATTTTGATTATAATTCTATGCTATAATTCAAAATTGAGGAAATTGAATAGAATTTCAATTGAAATTAATTAATAGGTCAGGCCAGACTCGTTGGCTAGGCCACAGCTCGTAAATTAGGCCTAGCCAGTATGTTAAGCTCTAACCTGTAGGTTAACTTGACTTAAGCAGTCATGTGTAGTGCACATAATAAGTCCATGAGCTATAGGTTGTCTCGGCCTAATATGGTGCATGCATGTGCAGTGCACATCACTAGTATATGAATTGCCCAACTTAGCTTGATGCTATATAGTCTAGATTATTGCCCTTATTTTATTTGATTAGTTCTAGAATGATTAAATAAGGACTAGAGATCGGTTCAAAAAAGTTTTAATTAAATCAAGTTCAATTGAACGGAATGAGCTCATGTTCAAGTCAATTTAGTACTAATTGATATTATTTAATATTGATGATATGTGAAAGATGAATTGAGATATTTTAATATATTATTTCATTCTAATTTGAACATAATCAGTATGAAATGATTTTGTTTCCTTACTGAGGAATGGTATGATAGTTTTCTTTAGGGATTAATGGGCCATTAGACATGTTGGTTGGATGATTCCTCCATCTGCTATTAGGAGAAATATATTTTCAGTTTAGTGGATGAGGGACACTACTCTAAATACTATTGGGAGTGCAATATGGTTTTGTTTTCATCCACTGTTAGGAAAACATAAACTCATCCGATAGAAAAAAAGTCTCTCCATCCGCTATTGAGATGTGCTCCTTTATGCATTTGATATATGTTAGTGGAATGATTAGTTTTTGAATATATATTTATTTTTAAAATAACTTGGTTCCTACTTGATGAATTTTTTTTATTTTATTTTTTGATTTGTAAAGTAGTTTTCAAACAACACCGATTGGATTTCAAGCCAATTGAATTTTATTTTTTACTTGGCATTACTATATTTTTTTACTACTTTTGACTTATATTTTGATGAATAAATAAATTATAATAAATATTTATAATATTATTAATAAAATGATGTTTATTTATTTTGCTCTTGATGTACCTATGAAAAGATATTATAATCCTATGAAAAAAATCTAGGATGTAACCTCTTTGTATAGTTTTAGAGCATGATTCAAGGCATATAGGTCGTATAATTAATTTTAATCGATAGTTGTCTTTTGATCTGTTATAGAAGTAATAAAGCCAATTCAAAAACAGTAATTCTATCACTCGTGCTCATGAATGTAATGTTACTAGTCTACCCACATGTTCGAGCAAATCCTAGTTTGGAAGTTTCATGCATTATAGTGCAAATATAGTCCTCACATATACTTATCATTGATCATGTGATAGCTTCCTCGACATTATAGAATACACCTCATACCCAGCACATGTCAACACTCTATATGATATATATGGAGTCCTTAATAATATTAAATGCTTCTTTGAGCTTCAGGAGGAGCGAGATAGAGCTCAATTAAAAATTGTCATTTCTCTTCTTTTATTTTGAAATGAAAGATAAATACTTGGTGGACCTAAAAAAGGAGGATATTAGAGGCAGAAGACTATATGGTGACTTGGGATCAATTTAAAAATATATTATATGAGTAATTATTTCTTGATTTAATTCATTTTAAGAAATAATAAGAGTTCCTTGGCATCCAAATAATTATTATTTCACTAAGCTAGTTTTAGTTCTCTCCACATATTACCTTCCATAAATATCAAAAAGCTTATCACTTTAAGAGGAGACTATTTTTAATATATATTCTAATAAATAAATAAATTATAATAAATATTTATAATTTATATATTAATAAAATAATATTTATTTATTTAACCATTAATGTACTTGTGAAAAAATGTTATGATCATGTGAGAAATAATTCAATATATGATAACCCAAATCTTATCTAGTATCATAGACAAATTAACTTGAATTCCAAGATGTTACCTAATGATGTTGAGAAAGCATTGTATAAAAGGTAAAAATGTTGAAGTCTATTAAAGCCTAAGTGTATGCTTGGAACAAAAGTCTTTAAATAATCATGAATAAAAGATACATGTGAATTGGATAGATAATTAAACTATGAAAGGAGATGAGGTGCTGCTTATGCTACAACTATGAGGAGAGTATACCATATCTTTATTTCTCATTTTTATTTAAATTATTTAAGTCATTTTGATACTTATAAATGTGAATGGATATAAAATAGATATTTAAACTATATTTTGCATGAATCCCAAGATTTAGGTAGCTAATTGGATTTAGATTTACTATAGAATGATGCTAGATAAGTAAATTATTATATCAAAATTAGTTATTCAAAATGGATGCTTACATGGAGTCAACTCAACTGAAGCCTTATTTCGTGCAAGTCTATTATCAATATTAAGAACAATTGAAGCCATAAGATATCAACTATTGTAAAATTATATTAGGGTACGATTGACATAGTTCCTTTGACACCTAAATTAATTTAAGAGTTGAGGTGTCCATAATATACGAAAGACTGAAAGTACTATTTGACTAAAAAAAAATTATATAAGAATACACATGAGGAGAGTTTTTATAGTATAGCTTTAGAACCGTAACACTCATAATTATATGCATTGAAATTGGAATGATTTCATATATCTTTCGACTTTGATGAAGTTATGCTGCAACAAATCTATCGTCCCTACAATAGGCATAACATGATGATAACGTTGATCATATAGGATCACATGATATCGGGTTACTGATCACATAACATTTAGGTATTGATCATATAGAATCATAGCATCAATCATATCATTATTTTTTTTATCAAAAATAAAAATATAAGAAAAAAAATAATCCTTACACTATAACTTTGAAAAAAAAAAGTTTGCATGAAAATGATGTCTAGGCTGAAATTATAAAAGGATCACACCACATGAAAATAAAAATGGGAGAAGTGGGTAGTGCTCAAGCTATGCATGTAAAGTGAACTGACCATCTTGATTTAGTCCTACGTGTTGAGGAGTCGATTAAGTATAAGGATACGATGAATACAATAAATATTTTGAATAAGTAATTTTAATTTAATAAATTAATGGATGAATTATATCCAACATTATAACATCAATTAACGGTGTCGTCTTCCACCAGCCCACCCAGGCCCAAGTTTTAACTCAGTCGCAGGCCTACGTCCCTTGTGATCCGCCACACCGTATACTGTGACATCATTGTCCAACTCTTTCGTTTCCTTCCCGTCTTCAACCGTCCTCGCTTTCCTCTTCCTCAATCTCCAGATCTGAAAAATGGCGTCGCACGAATCCACCAACGACGTCGACAAGAGAGAGGAGAAACGCAACTCCGACGGTGGATCCGTGGCGGCCAACGTGGTGCCGCGGCCGATTCCGGGGGAGCGGCGCAAGGTGGCCCTGATCACCGGCATCACGGGGCAGGACGGATCGTACCTGACGGAGTTCCTGTTGGGGAACGGATACGAGGTGCACGGCCTCATCCGGCGCTCCTCCAATTTCAACACCGCCCGCCTCGATCACCTCTACGTCGACCCTCATAACGCTGCCAAGGCCCGCATGAAGCTCCACTACGCTGACCTCTCCGACGCCTCTTCCCTTCGCCGCTGGGTCGACGCCCTCCTTCCCGACGAGGTCTACAACCTCGCCGCCCAATCCCACGTCGCCGTCTCCTTCGAGATCCCGGACTACACCGCCGACGTCGTCGCCACCGGCGCTCTCCGCCTCCTCGAGGCCGTCCGCTGCGCCACCAAACCCGCCCGCTACTACCAGGCCGGCTCCTCCGAGATGTTCGGCTCCACGCCGCCGCCCCAGTCGGAGGCGTCCCCGTTCCATCCCCGCTCTCCATACGCTGCCGCCAAGGTCGCCGCGCACTGGTACACCGTCAACTACCGTGAGGCCTACGGCCTGTTCGCCTGCAACGGCATCCTGTTCAACCACGAGAGCCCCCGCCGTGGCGAGAACTTCGTCACCCGCAAGATCACCCGCGCCGTCGGCCGCATCCGCGTCGGCCTTCAAACCAAGGTCTTCCTGGGCAACCTGTCCGCCGCCCGCGACTGGGGCTTCGCCGGGGACTACGTCGAGGCCATGTGGATGATGCTGCAGCAGGAGGAGCCCGGAGACTACGTGGTCGCCACCGAGGAGTCCCACACGGTGGAGGAGTTCCTCCAGGCCGCATTCAGCTACGTCGGACTAAACTGGAAGGACCATGTGGTCATCGACCCACGGTACTTCCGCCCCGCCGAGGTGGACAGCCTCAAGGGCGACTCCACCAAGGCGAGAAAGGCGCTCGGATGGAAGCCTAAGGTGGGATTCCAGGATCTGGTGAAGATGATGGTAGATCATGACATCGAGATCGCCAAGAGGGAGAAGGTGCTCGTGGATGCCGGTTACATCGATGCCCAGCAGCAGCCATAGAATAGAATTCTTCTTCTTCTCGTCTTCTACCTTCACACGCTATTCATATACCCAAAATTTTCCCACTACATGTTATCTTCTTCTACTTTTCCATCTCCGTTGGTAATATATTACTGATTAAGTAATGTGCTACACTTTATTCTGCAACTTCATTTATGTGCTACTGACTATGTGATTGTAGTATAATGTTATTACTAGTTTGCTTCATCTTATGTGTTATCACTCAGCCTGCTCAATCATTCTGGCTCTTATACAAACAAGAACCCAACTTTGTTGTTCTTCTTAACACAGATAAGAAGTTGATGTACTGTAATGTAATTGAAAGGTTTCATATTGGATACAGTTTAATATAATACTCTTATAAAACAAATTAAATTTGATGATTTCATTGTTAGGTGTGACATTATAAAAATTGTAATTTTAGGATTATAAGTGTGTGCACTAATGCATCAGTTTGGAGGCATTAGTGGTACACAAATAATAGAAGGTTAATAGCTTACCATTTAATATATCAAATTATATCATTCCCTTGATAGATTATTATGACAGTTTAAGAATAACATTACCTGAATCAAAAATTTACATTAAAGTGTTTTGATCAAACAAAAAAAAAAGTACTATAAAACCTATTTGAAATCATCGTAAATATGAACTTCTAATATTAACCAAGCTAACTAACTATAAATTTAAAAATATGATGTTGTAATAATCTATAATTAATATCAATGAAAGACACATAGTATGATGTAATTTATAGTGAACAAGTTTATAATATTTTAAGCACATCAACAAAAACAAGATAATAATATTATAAATGAGTCCGACGAAAATATTATTATAATATTATAATATTTAGATGATGTGGCCTTTACATTGAACCCAAGTCCGACCAAGACACAACGTAACCTAAACTTGAAGGCCTCATGTCACCGGCTTCGCATGCATCAGACCCGTTCCCCACCAGATGCAACCCCATCACCGCCTCAAATTCTTCCTCCTCCTCCAGGGGAGAACTTCCTAATCTTCGCGGCCGCCGCCGCCTCCTCGGATACCGCGCTACGGCTGTGGCCCGACGATTTGCCTCTCTACTGGTAAAAGTGGCCTTAAGCGTACCACCGCTTACTGCGCTTCTCCTGCTCGCTTCGCTTCGTTCGATCTCTTCCTTACCTCTCCTGTTCAGCAGGAACAGGATGCTGAAGTTTCTGTCGAAGGTGCGGGTGGAGTACAACGCTCTGGACCCGCGGAAGGCGGCGTGCGTCGAGATCTTGGCGCAGTGCAATGCCCGTAAGGCTAAGGAATCCAACCCCTCCTGCCAGGTTGAGCTGCAGCGCCGCACCGACGACAGCCCCCCGCGGATCGCTGTGACCTACGTCAATGGCGTCGAGGAGATCATAGATGCCGCCGGTGTCCCCGCACAGGCCATCCGCCAGCGCATCTTCGACCGCGGCCAGCTCCTCGAGACCGAACAGATGTTCCGCGAAGCTGGCGAGCCGTGGCCCGTACTCATCCCCGAGGAGGAGATCCACCAATCCTTCCCCGGTACTAAGGTGCGTGTTTACTTCGTTCTTTCTCTACTTTCTCGGCGAGGCATTTCTTCATACAGATCCCGTGCGACTTGTTGATGTTTCTGTTGTTTGTGCTGGTATGTTTCCCTTCTTGGATGCCGATCTCAGTATTAGTTTCCTTTTCTTTCAACTGATTAGGCGTCGGTATTATACATTGAGTACTGATAATTCCATGAGTAACAAAAGCTGGACAATCCTTTCAGATTTGAAGTCCAGAATACAGACATTGTTCCCTTTATTAGAGGACTTCTTTCTAGAGAGTTTGACTTCTAACAGAGCCAAGGAATTTACATATCCAACTTTATTTGAGTTATTCATACCAGCATGCTCTGTCTAGTTAGCTGAAATAGCTTTAGTTATATTTAGATTCTTACAATTAAATTACAGATCGTAGGTCCTGATCTATATGGGGATGTAGAATAATTCTATGACGATGGCCATTCACATCCTGTAAGTCCTTGTAGAATTGACAATTGCTTGTCAAAATCCCATGGTCTATCATTCTGAATGAATTATCGACCCCTTTATCAAGGAATTGGAAGACGGATTTTTGGGTGCCTCCCTTATCTCTAACCATTTAAAAGGTTGTCAATCCTTCTCAAGTTGTTTATTGTTGTTGTCATGTTGTACCTTCTTCATCTTCAACATACCAATCAAATAAAGTACAATCTTATTTTTCAAGACCTCCTCATCTTCACCTGAGAGATTTACTACTTTGATTACTTCAGATGCTGGAAATCACCAAGTTTCACCATCTGTTGGGGGTGGAAAAGAACCTGTTGCCTATCATGATTTTTGTGTGGGTAGAGAATGATATAATATTTTTTTAAACATCATCTAGAATTGGGATAGGAGCAGGGGTGAGTTGTATCAATCCCACCTCACCTGACCTCGATGCCATTGTTAGTCAGGATTCTATGTTCTCAAATATTAAAAAAAGCATTATAAAAATAGATTCTTGTAGTGACTCTAAAATATTAACAAATTGCAATTAATTGACACCCGGTTAGGCACATATTGTCCCTAGAAGACCCAAGTTATATAAGAATTCTTTGCTCAATTACATCCACTCAGACACGGTGTAGCCCGTTCTATTTGAGCATTTAATTGCTTTACCAAAAGGACTCAGAGTTGGGATTGATTGATTTCTAAATATTGTAAATTAGGCTCATTGCTTTGAGTTAATTTCTATGAGTTATATAGATCCAGCTTGGATCAGTTTGTGAGTCAATTTTAGGTGATTTGAGTTCAGATTTAAACCAGTTTTGGAAGTCATCATACATTAATAGTCTAGATTATCATGGCAACTTCCAGCCAATTAGTAGCTGATGTATGGTGAGAAAAAACCTTACTGCATGCCTAAGAAGGCATTCTATAGATGTTTTGCCAATGTTCCAGGTCCCGTATCTGTTAGTTTAAGAAAGTGTGGAAAGGTATGTTGATCTGGATTTGAAAGGGCCCTACGTGGCCTAAGATACCAGCCAAGAACATAATTAAATGGACTAAAGGCTGGTAGGTGGATTTCATAGAATGAAAATTATGATATTCTTCCAAAAAGCATTATTAACAGGACTCTTGTAATAAATAAAAGCAGTCCTTGAGAAGGAAACATAGTGCTTTTAACCAATTATGTTTATGAAGCGTAATCAGGTTTCAGTCTTACATTAGTGATAATGATGCGAAATCAGGTTTCTTCTCGCTAGTAGGTCCTACCAAGGTAGCACAGTTCATCATCTCCATTCGTCTTGCATCAGATGTTATATGGTGTAACTGTGGTTTTGTTTCTGGCATTGGCTTACTTAGTAGGCCTAATTGTTACATACACTAGTCTTGTGAAGCTTTTTAATATTTTCTCTATTTAATGCTTTTATGCATTAATTTATAACGATACGGTACCTCAACATGTGCTGCAAACTTCTTTAAGATTGGACAACACATGGTGTTAGGAGGCATGTAACATAGAACCATTTGTATACATATAAACTATCGATTAAATTGGATACATGTTTATCTAATGAGTTATGTTATGAATTTATTTATTCAAATATTTCGAGTGAAGATTCCTTTTTGTTGCCCCAATTGCTGAGGAGTCATGTAAAAGATGGTTGCCTTGTACTTGGATGGTTGGTAGCATTCCTTTTGTCCTTCTTCAACTTTCAGTTATCTAATTCTTTGCAAAAGTTTAGATTGTGTACTCAAGATTCAGTCGAATATGATGTTTCTCTTGAGATTCAAAATTGTTTGTGTTATTCCATTAATATAACTGTGCTTGATTGGATGTTATCTGATACTGGAATTTAATTGAAGTTTTTATTTGTATGTTCTCTGATTATCCTGAGAATCAGTGTAAGATGTGCATTTACTTTTACAGCCAAAGAAAGCTGAAGAACAGAAGCAGTGACAAGGACACTGGATCCAGCTTTTTCTAGAGATCTTCATTTTCTTTAGATCTTTCATGTCAGACTTGACGTTTTATGTCTGTTTGAGTTTCTGACTTGATAGCATTTGTACGTGTGTGTGGTCCTAACTGGTGATTTCAACATTTGGGCTCAGTTTTTATGTGGTGTCCTTTATGTATGGTAAGACAGATGACTGGTCTGTGAATCTAATCAATAATCCACATAGGTGATAATTTCTTGGGCCATTTTTTTGGCTAATTATCAATAAACATGTCCATGGTTGTGAGCTTATAGTATTATGCTATATTATCTTCGTCCATATCATCTTGAATTCTAAGCTTCATTCATGTGATTCATTGGTCTAGTGTAAGGATTTTGTTTACTCCATCTTATTTGATGTCAAATCATGTTTAAATTTAAGGTAGAAATTAATAGAAAGGGTATTCTAGCGAATACTCTTAGCCATCTGTGTACTAAAGGGGTGGGGGTGGGGTGTCTACCCTACAAGACTTGGCATCTATCTTAGCGATGTAAGTAGGACGTTGGACTTTGGCTTGGCCATTACATAGGCTTGTATTGGACAATAGGGTTCTTGGGAATGAAAGCAAAATGGTGTGACACCCTCGCCGTTGCTTGAAACTAATAGCTTAACCTGATCTTATAATTTGTTTCTTCTCCATTGTATATGTTCATCATTTCTGTTGTTGTGCATTTTAAAATGGTTATAATAGCTGCTATAGTGGGAATAGTATATATATGTGGAGCTATCAGTCGAACGAGAACTAAATCGTTACATATACTAGTCTTCTGCCAGAAATATTTGCAGAAAAGGTGGAACGTTTCCAGCCTTGGATCAAGTCCTGCTGCAGGCTCAGTTAAGAGTGATCGGATGAACACGGTATAGGATAAGCCACGGGCATTGAGATTACACTGCATGTAGGAAACGGATAGTGTTGGGTCTGGCAATCGAACATCTGAATGCAGAGGGAGAGAAACCAAGGGAAGGTGGCAAACTAAGAGTTTTGTATAATGTTTGCGGAATTATTAGAACAGAAAGATCCGGAATACATAATAGGGCAACAAATATCATCGAGAGACACAACAAAACTCTGGAGATTTTAGGCTTTTCATCAAACACTCCATCTGGGTGAGTTAAACCAAGCAGAGAGGAGAGGGAACATTCCCAGCGACCAAGCTCTATTCGATTCTATTTTATGGCTGCTGCTGGGCATCGATGTATCCGGCATCCACGAGCACTTTCTCCCTCTTGGCAGTCTCGATGTCATGATCCACCATCATCTTCACCAGATCCTGGAACCCCACCTTAGGCTTCCATCCGAGCGCCTTTCTCGCCTTCGTGGAGTCTCCCTTGAGGCTGTCGACCTCAGCGGGCCGGAAGTACCGGGGATCGATGACCACATGGTCCTTCCAGTCTAGTCCGACGTAGCTGAATGCGGCCTGGAGAAACTCCTCCACCGTGTGGGACTCCTCGGTGGCGACCACGAAGTCTCCGGGCTCCTCCTGCTGCAGCATCATCCACATGGCCTCGACGTAGTCCCCGGCGAAGCCCCAGTCGCGAGCGGCGGACAGGTTGCCCAGGAAGACCTTGGTTTGAAGGCCGAGGCGGATGCGGCCGACGGCGCGGGTGATCTTGCGGGTGACGAAGTTCTCGCCACGGCGGGGGCTCTCGTGGTTGAACAGGATGCCGTTGCAGGCGAACAGGCCGTAGGCCTCACGGTAGTTGACGGTGTACCAGTGCGCGGCGACCTTGGCGGCAGCGTATGGAGAGCGGGGATGGAACGGGGACGCCTCCGACTGGGGCGGCGGCGTGGAGCCGAACATCTCGGAGGAGCCGGCCTGGTAGTAGCGGGCGGGTTTGGTGGCGCAGCGGACGGCCTCGAGGAGGCGGAGAGCGCCGGTGGCGACGACGTCGGCGGTGTAGTCGGGGATCTCGAAGGAGACGGCGACGTGGGATTGGGCGGCGAGGTTGTAGACCTCATCGGGGAGGAGAGCGTCGACCCAGCGGCGGAGGGAGGATGCATCGGAGAGGTCGGCATAGTGGAGCTTCATGCGGGCCTTGACGGCGTTGTGGGGGTCGACGTAGAGGTGGTCTAGGCGGGCGGTGTTGAAATTGGAGGAGCGCCGGATGAGGCCGTGCACCTCGTAACCCTTCTCCAGCAGTAACTCCGTCAGGTACGATCCATCCTGCCCCGTGATGCCCGTGATCAGGGCCACCTTGCGCCGCTCCCCCGGCATCGGCCGCGGCACCTCCCCGCCACCGCTCCCCATCTGGATCTGGGACGACGCCGGCTGCGCCTCCCCGTCACCGGCTAAGGATCCGGCGGTGTCGACTTTGGCCTCGCTCTTGCCGATGCCGTTGTTGGATTCATGGGTCGCCATTTTCAGATCTGGCGATGAAGCGGCGGAAGAGGGGAGGAAATAAAGCATTTGGTTTGGCCCCGTGATGGAGTCTAAAACTTGGACCCGTAACGGAATCGTGGTTTCGTGGGATGGGTGGAAGATTACTGATTACTTGTTTGAACCAAAATGGAATGATAGTGGTAAGATAAAAATAAATAGAAAAAAAACGAAGAGGTGTTCGAAACTTGAGCTCAGCTTAAGTACTAATAATTTGGGTCCGAAATATCTTAAACGGTATGTCCGGATAGCCAAACAGATAAATTTGGGGGTATAGCCTATAGTTCTTGATAAAATATATTTTGGGTCCAAGACACGTCACAGTCGATACCATACTGTCACGGATAAACTTCTAAACAGAATGTTTGATATAATGCTTATGTATGTCCGTGTCTTTTAATATGTTCATGCTTTGTACAGCATGTAGAGGGACGATCGAAGGCTTAATAGTCTCATTTTAGTTAGGTTGGTGGTCGCTTTAGGCTTGTAAATAAAGGTTGTGTCATGGGGACACGTGTGAGAGATTTTCGGTCTGTAATGGACCATTTTACCCTTTGTTGTGCAATTATTCAGAAGCTTGTAAAGTCTGTTTGTAATTTGCATTGTCTATGAAGTGTTTTCGGAAATGTTTGCTTGTGGATCCCGAATGAGGCGTTTTCTCTAACCCGTTCTCTCTTTTGTGGGTCCTAAGGGACATGAGAGGCTTCGAGGAGGCTGATCTTTGCGGACGGACATGCAAGGGTGTCGCACGACTTAGGCAAAACCAGCTAAGTCCGTGATATACGTCAGGTCAAAATCCGTACCAAAATGTTGTTCGACCCGCTTACTATCACGTCAACCCAAGAATCATCAAAGGGAACACCCCCACATGCGAATCCGTACTGAGTCATGCTGACTCACCAGTCACGACACATTTGTTCATCAACAATTCCCTCTTGACAGTTTTGGCGTGCTCCGAATTCAAGAATTAGAACCATCTCCAAGTGGGGATTAGAAAATATGAAGGGTTTGCAGAGTTGGCTGATAAATCTGTTCTAATGCTTAAATTTAAAAGGTATTTTTGTGATGGGAGAGTGAATTTTCTGAGTTTGAAATAGAGGAATATATATATATATATATATCTTAGTGAAATACGAGGGAGAGGTTTTTCCAATCTTCTTCTATTGCCAGTTTCTCTTTAGGTGGATAAAACTTTTTGCATATTTAGTTTCGATTTTCTTTCCTTGAGAAATGAGTATGAATTTTAAATACAACGATAAATATTATTAAGAAAGAAGAATATATGATATAAAAAAAGAATGACTAACCTATTTTTGGCGTTAAGGATTAGCCAAAATGAGTGTGGTCTTGTTATTGCTCTAAACATGAGTCAGGTGGATTAGGGGGTCAATTGCAAAGTCATAATGTTGGCTCTATCAAAATGACAGTGCGTATTATGCTTTGTGTGTGAGCACAGCGTCAAACCAGTGGGAATTCTCTCAGTTGTTGGCAGCCCGTTTAAAAGTTCAACGTTGAAAGGGACTCAACGTACTAGAAGAACTTTTGGTTGGATACATTGGCATATACCAATCTCTTCACATCAAGATTTAATGGGAGATGTTACCTAATATGAAATCGCCGGGGAGGCTGAGACAAGTGAGCACGTGCCTGTGTTGGACCAAAAAGATGGTTCGGTATGCGCGTGCCACTACGCCCTCCGTTCATCCTCCATCGTTGCCATCTTCTAGAACGCATTCGTTCTTGTGCACGCAGCGAACCTCTGCGGACTACTGCTGACGGAAGGACAGGAAAGCCATGGTGGTAGCTGACACGAGTGGTAGCTGGGAGCTGCCATTCATCCCCTCTCCCCCTCGTTAAAAGCACATGGAGATGCCTCACCATCCCAATCCAGCTTAAAGTGCAGGCAGCACCAGAGATCGAAGATGGCTCCCGGCACCGCAGTCCTTCCCACCAACGAGCAGACCTTGAGGGCGAGCTTCGTCCGGGACGAGGACGAGCGTCCCAAGGTGGCTTACAACCAGTTCAGCCTTGACATCCCCGTGATCTCGCTCTCCGGGATTGATGACGACGCCGCGGGCGGGAAGAGGGCGGAGATCCGCCGCAAGGTCGTGGAGGCCTGCGAGGACTGGGGTATATTCCAGGTGGTGGACCACGGGGTCGACGCCGGCCTTATCTCCGACATGACTAGGCTGGCCAAAGAGTTCTTCGCGCTGTCCCCGGAGGAGAAGCTCTTGTTCGACATGTCCGGTGGGAAGAAGGGAGGGTTCATCGTCTCCAGCCACCTCCAGGTATACCAGTCACCGCTCTCGGATACTCGATCGCGTGCATATGAATGAGGCCGTTTACTTGATGTGTTGCTCAGGGCGAGGCAGTTCAGGACTGGAGAGAGATCGTGACGTACTTCTCATACCCAATTCGGGCTCGGGACTACTCGCGATGGCCGGACAAGCCGGAAGGGTGGAGATCCGTGGTGGAGTCGTACAGCCTGAAGCTGATGGGCTTGGCGTGCAAGCTCTTGGAGGTGTTGTCTGAGGCTATGGGGCTCGACAAGGAGGCCCTCACCGAGGCCTGCATCGACATGGATCAGAAGGTGGTCGTCAACTACTACCCCAAGTGCCCCCAGCCGGACCTCACTCTTGGCCTCAAACGACACACCGATCCCGGCACCATCACCCTCCTCCTCCAAGACCAAGTCGGCGGCCTCCAAGCCACCAAGGATGGCGGCAAGACATGGATCACGGTTCAGCCTGTGGAGGGAGCTTTTGTGGTCAACCTCGGGGACCATGGCCATGTGAGTGCAGCTCCTCATCAAGTCAGCTGACTGTCTCTCTTTATGATCTCTTCAAAGAAGAGCCAGAATCTAAATCCCCTTTTTCTAAGGCAGTTTCTGAGCAATGGGAGGTTCAAGAATGCTGACCACCAGGCTGTGGTGAACTCAAACTACAGCAGGCTCTCCATCGCCACGTTTCAGAACCCCGCGCCGGAGGCAATCGTGTATCCGCTGGCAGTAAGGGAGGGAGAGAAGCCGATTCTGGAGGAGCCCATCACGTTTGCCGAGATGTACCGCAGGAAGATGAGCCGAGACCTCGAGCTCGCCAAGCTCAAGAAACTGGCCAAGACGGAGCAGAAGCAGCAGCCGGAGCTACTGGAGAAGACTAAGGACATCAACTTGGCCAAGGCTAAAGGCCTCGATGAGATCTTGGCTTAATACATATGTGTAGGTCTTTGTCATCTTCCATGTCTGTCCTACTTTAGCTTCCTTGTCTGGTTTGTTGGTCGAAGCTGTCATAAGTTTTCCCGTGATATGGACTATGAATCTATCATCCTTTGTTATTTCACTTTGTTTGATAAGATCTGCTGTGCCTTTCTGCATCTTCGTATATAAAGAACATTCAAGCAAAACTGAAGGAATTCTTTCTGAATCAAGGATAGAACTCTTATGGAATTCGAGCATATATCCTCTATGTGAGAAGGTGTTTCAATCTTTTAAGCAAACATTTTTTTGATGTCTTTACTCTGTAATGATTTAGAAATCAAGTGAACAGAAAAATATATATTGAATTTTGATTCCTTTCAATGATGATGCTCATCATGCTCTGTTTTTTAAGGCTTTTGCTAGTTATATTTATTATTATCATATTAATATAGCCTGTACCTGTCCTACTCAGGACTGCATCATGTTTGAAGTTTCTCAAGAGATCAATCATCCTATAATTAAATTGGGGAAAATCCCATCTGTTGGGTAGCATAAGGTCAATTGTGCCTTGTAATTGCCACCATTAACAAAGGTTTAAGAGCTGCACTGAGGGAATAATTAAAGATACATGTGGAATTAGATTCAAAGTCCTATCTCCTTGGAATGTTATAAATATGCCTTGGAGGATATTTCTTCTTTCTTTTGTTTTGTTTTTTTTTTTTCTTTTGGAAGTTAGAATATCTAATATGTTTAGAAAATATAATAGGGTTTCTAATTGACTCAGTGAGATATAGTAAGAGTGATCCTTCCAGCTTTTGTGTTGTTATCCTATCATGCAAAAAAAGAGGATTTTGTAAGTGCTTATCAAGTAATATATTATTAAAAATAAAATAAAAATAAAAATTTAGACCAACCAATTTGAGAAGTTATTTTTTTATATTTCAGAAAATTGGTATTGACAATTATGGGGTTAAAAATCTAAAGGACATAAGTTTTATCAAATATATTTATGAAGCTTGATTTTTTTACTATGTTGCCCTTTGGCCTCTTATTATATGATTATGTATTCTTAGAGTTTAAAGTAAAATAAAAAATTATCTGATTTCCCACACACAACCAAGTTTTTTTTTTACCAACCTTTTTTTTTTTGTATGGATAAAATAAAGGATAACAAAGTTGAGATCAACTTAGGACTTCATGAGACCTATTTCCACATCAAACCATCTAATCATACAATTTTGGAGCTTAAGATAAATTAATACAACTATTTATTATTTAATTAATTTAGTAATGACTTGATCATCGTATCGAACGAAATTTATTCTGATGGAGGAACCTCCTCTTAATACATTCTCATCGTTGTTGCATGATGAAAAACTTAGAGGTTATTCAAACATAATATTCTAACTTATATAAGAGTTTTACCAAGGTTACTTAAATATTATTTGAATTCATAATATGATTACTATAAAGAGTACAAATACAACGTATCTTCACAAGTGGATTGCTAGTCATAGGTGTCTTGCAAGTCAATCACGTGAGTGATGGCACGTGTGACTTTGACATGCAATTTATTTATTTATTTATTATTATTTAATATTTTATCATTTTATATTATTTATTGCTTGAATATATTGTAATATCTATTGATTTCTACAATGGGAATCGGATCGTGATGAAATCATGATAATAAGACTGATTCACTTTTAAACATAGACCCTAAATAATCTCGATCATGGGTTACTCGAGAGGGACATCGAGATAACCGTATAGACTAGTGTACTGTATACCTGTCCATATGATGGATGCATCTGGTCTCATGACTGCTCATGTGGGGACACTAAGGATACAGCACAGGTGCTCATTGGAGAATGAGTTCACTGATTGATCCGCTTACGGAATGCTGGATGGTTGATGATGTCTTATTGTCAAACAATGATTCTGTAATCCTAGTAGTGTATTTGGTTTTTAGACTTGAGACACCAATGATGTCATATATGAGTACTTCACTCTTTGATACTAGACTTATAGGTTTGGATATTCTAGATCTAGCATAACCAATCAACGGGAGTGGTAGCCAACCTTACGAGGACAATTGAGTGTCGATAGAGGATCATCCGCTCTCGGTGTTATGAGAGGAATATCTCATGTATTCTTGCTCAAACAAATCTCTAGTCAGGGTCATTCGAATTAAGAGAGAATGAGTTCTCAAGAAGAATCTGATTAGAGCAGGACTTGAGTAGAAATCGTATGGGTCTGACAGCACCATGCTCTCGGTATATGATCTCTAGGATATTAGATGGATGAGGGACTATAAGAATACGATAACTGAGGAGAGACAGGTCCAATGGATTGGATTCTTCTGTATCGTATGAGGACTACGGCGTAGTGGCCTAGTACGTCTACAATTGATAAGTCGGCCTAGTACGTCTACAATTGATAAGTCGAGTGAATTATTATGAAGATAATAATTTACTAAGCCAGAAAGAGTTCTTACAGGTACGACTCACTGCCAATTCGATATTGGGCCTAGAGGGTCATACACATATGGTAAGCGTTGCGATGAGTAGAGGTTTGGATATGAGATATCCGTCGGAGCCCTTATCTTATTGGATATCCAATAAGCTCCTGAATTATTGGATCCTATAGATGAAATTCAATAAGAGCCAATGAGTGATTATTGGATAAAGATCCATTAATCTAAGAGGCTTGAGTAGTTGGATGGAGATCCAATACCCAATATGGTAGGATCCATTAGGGTTAAGTTTAGACCTCTATAAATAGGAGGGAATCAATGGTTCATATGCTAGAGCCTCTCTAGGTTGTCATCTTATATTCTCCTCCTCAGATAGCAATCTTGAAGTTTTGAGGAGCGCCGCCATAGTCTTAGGAAACACAATATTTAGTTTTAAGTTTTGCGGATTTTGTGCACCAATCTTCGCACGACGACGAACACATCGATGGAAAATTTTATGATTTTGTTTTTTATATTCTTCCGCTACGCATGTGATGTCGCCCCTTAGATTTTCCAACATAGATTAACAAAACTAGGATGATATTAAGAGTCCATCTGAGAGAAATTTTTCGTGTTAATAGAGTACCATCTAGTTGTTAGAGAAGATTTATTAGATTCAAAATATTCAACATCTAAATTAAAATAGATTATATTATTTTAATTTAATGATTATATAGTCAAAATAAAATAAATTATTTATTTTGATGGTGTTTATTAGGCTAATGTGGAATCGGTCGTGAATTAAAGATTAGGTTAGTTCAAGTTTGATCTTATCGAGGTACCTATGTCTAAGCCAAGTTGGCTTGTCAATCTATGTTCTATGGTTTTAAGTTATATCGATTTATATAAGTTATATCGTTTTAAGTTATATCGATTTCTCACAAATATGTAAAATTATTATTTTTTCTATCTTAGACATTAGTTTAGGGTGCTTTTTTATGATAGTAAAATATTATTAAAATATATTACAAAACCCAATTTTATTTGGATATATTGTGATTAGGTTGAAGTGAGTTTAAATAGGGAAATTTGGAAGTGAGTTATAGGGAAATTTGGAAGTGAGTTTTGATAGGCAAATAGTTGGATTAGAATAGCTCTGCAGGTTTCCAATTTTAGTTGGAAGCGGCCGTTAACCCCAACTTCACCGGCAAGTATGGCTCGATCCTATTAGCAGCCCTCTTCTTAATCGCGTTCGACTCGATTAAAGTCGGTTGTTAGAGTCGGTTGAGTGAGAAGGAAAGGTAGGAGGGGGAAGAGAGGGCGTCGTGATGAGGCAGCGGAGGGCGATCCTGGTGGGCTTCGCCGTCGCCCTCTTTCTTGGTGTCGCCGTGTACTTCCGGCTGTGGGCCATCGACCGCCAAGACGACTCCACCGCCACGGCCGATGACCGCGAAACCCTTCGGTTCGCAATCGTGTCCCTGACTTTTCCTCTTTTTCTTGTGGCATATGCTCTCCATCTCGATGCATCGATCTACTGACATCATCATGATGATTTAGTTCCTCGATCTGTTAGTTTTTATGTGATTGCTCCCAATCTGATGGCTCGATGTATGTTGTTGTTGTTTCGTGTCGATCTGTCCTCAACTATGCAGTTCTAGTAGGTTAATGAGTTGTGGAGTTATAGACATTATGAAGTCTACTGCATCCGTAGCACATTTGAGCCGCACCATACCTGATTATAGAGGGCTAGTTGGTGGTGGTGATTGGCATCAGATCTGGATTCAGATAGACTTGATCATTAGCCTTGATCCGGTTGTTTGCTGCTATTTCTCAACTCAACTTGGAAAAGAGTGTTAATATCATTTGCCTCTGCCTCACTATAGGGGATGTTGGTGAAGATCTCTTCTCGCTTCAGTTCCACTTTCACTAGCCTTCCCATTGCTCTCCCACTTCAATCTTATAGGAATGTGTATGAAGTTTTGCTTCTTATCCGCATCACCTCACTTGTTATGCTGCATTTTGGTGTCATGTAATTGTGCATATATTATATTTGTTTTTAAAGATTTTAAAGATACTGGATGAGTTGGAATGATATTGCAGTTGGGAGACAAATCAAGTTTTGTTTTCGATACATGTGCTCTGGATGTACGCAGTTGCATGCTCCGTTGAATATTTGCTGCATTCACATATCAAATGTTTTTTACCAATAGGATCGTGTTATACTTTCCTTCGGAAGTTGTAGGGAACAAGAAATTTTGAAGGTTGTTAATTGCCTTATCTTCTGCACTTGTTAACCAATCTTACTTTAAAGTGGAATGGCAATAGATTTTCCCTGGTATGTGCTTTTTGTTAACACCTTTATTTTACAATACTATTACACGGGAATTCCTTCATCGAGTTCGCTGTTTGGGATTTTATTAACTAGAATTCTTCATCAGGTCGGAGTTGATTGGCGTTGTAAAGAAGACCAATGCTTCATTTACTAGTAAAGCTGAAACATTTTTCATATTTGGAAATTAATTAATTCATCTTCTTTACGATATTGTTATTACTGTCTGATTTTATTATGTAATGGATCTTTTCTGATTCCTTAAAGTTCCAAGAATGTTTATTAACTTGTATCTTTAGTACTCGTACATCATTTTTTTTGTTCACCACAGGAGACAATTTGAACGCGCCAATATGGAAGCAATGGATGAATCTGCTGAATGGAGGATGAAATATGATGGGGAGGTGGAGAGGAATAAACAGGTGCAGGATGAGCTCCAAAAGGTGCATCCCTTGTTTGTTTGAACTCTTGTTACTTTGCTGCATTTACTCTTGATTGTCAACTCTGACATTTGAACTATTGCAGCATAATTTTGAGAATGCCCAATGAGTCATCATTAACAAACACTAAATGATATTGGATGAAAATATAGTATTGAGATAGATGTATAAATTTATTTTGTTATTGAAATATGAACTAGTTTAATTATCATTTTGTTGGTTAAATACTCTATAAACAACTAGATGCATGTAGTTTGATGTTTCGGTGGTAATAATTTTGCATATGTAATTATATAATACTCATGTACTGATTGAATTTAAAATACTTATCTGGGTAATAATTTTGCATATGTAATTATATAATACTCATGTACTGATTGAACTTAAAATACTTATCTGGGTAATAATTTTGCATATGTAATTATATAATACTTATGTATTGATTGAACTTAAAATACTTATCTTCAACCTTAAATTTTTATATTTTTTCTAAGGTAAACATATGCCTTTGCTCGGATGAGACCTTGGCTCCTTATAGCGCCTAAAACTTTTGACAATATTGTGTGATATGACTTTTTGTGATTGAATTTCAATATCTTCTACTGTTGATAAGACTTTTCCATCATGAGTCTCCAGTCCAATGATAAGGATCACAGATCATGCTATTTTTCTTAAAACTGGAAATATTGTATGCAGCATCCAAGTTTTGATGGGTATTTTGGAAAGAACCCACCTTCATGATTCCCTTAATTGCTCCAAAATCTTATTTCTGTCAGGAACGATAATGTTTTAAGCGATTATTAAATGCCCATGGGCCTTTTAGAGATGTTGTTCTTTGTTAACTCAAACAAAAGTTAAGACATACTTTATGCGTTCAACACCAGGAAATCTTCCTATATTAACTGCAAGAAGGATACTTCATCTGGATTTCAGTTTGTGCTATATTGTATGGTCTCTAATTAATAGGTTCAGATGTTGCTGGCATATTAAGACATTTTAAGTTTGATAGTCTTGCTTGTTACGATATACGGTCTTTGTACTTGAAGGTTAAGGATGTTATTTGAAAAGACAATGTGAGCTTGGATATATTTGAACTTTAAGAACTAATAAAGATTGCATTGATGATGCTTCGGTTGATGCATGGATATATTAAATTCACCCAAACAAGAATCAGAACTTGAAGATGAGATGTGAGATATGTTCTCCAATTTTCAGTGTAATCTTGATGGATTGGCTTGCTCATGTATCTTTATACATTTGTTGGTTATGTACTCTACTGCACATCTGTTGCAGGCCAAGGCATCATTATCAAGTGCCACTAAGAGGTTTGACATACTGCAAAAGGTATCAACTTCAACATGCAACCTTGTCTTCTTTCTCCACCACTTTGTGCATTTTGCTTAAATTTATGTCTCTTTTCCAGGAAACTATGAATCTGCAGAAGCAGATTGAGTCATTGAAACAACAAATCGAAGAGAGGAGACAGCACTGCAATTGCAGTCAATCATCAAGCCAGCTATGATAAAGATGCATGCTGTTCACCCAATCCTACATGCTGGATATCATACCATAACCTATGGTGACTAATTTACACCATCCTTCTATGAAATCATCATTTTCATGTCTTTCTTCGATCCTCTTTTGGTTTCTGATAGTGAAGATTTCATTACCCACAAGTTGTTGTCTATAGGGAGGAATCTCCTTTTATGCGTGGGAGAAGAACTCAAACTGATATCTTTTATCTGAAATCCTTGCACATCTCAAACCAGCATCATTATAAGATACAAATTACAGCAACGGGAAATCAACCATCAACAACAAGAAAAGAAAAAGAACTTCGAGGCCACACCCAAATAGACAGTAATGAGTAGCCATTTCTTCTCATCTTTCACCTGCATGCCAATGACCACAAATTCAAGAGAAAAGATGGAGAGACTGCAAACCAACCGATGAATGCCATCGCTGCAGCAGTCTCAAAGCTTGTACAGTGGTTCTCTGAACATAAGTTGAGATCATTACTAATCAGTACCGTAATGCCAGCAGATGCACAAGCAGAAGCAAACGTCAATGTGGCTGTGATCTGCATGACAAGTCATATTATAATTTGTCGGAGGTAAAAAAAAAACAAAAACAAAATAGAACAAATACTTAAAATTCTAAATCAAATAAACTGATTAACTTAATTTGACATGTCTTACGGAAAATAAATGGAAATTTCGAACTTGTCAATGCCATGCATGATGTAGTAGACGATAGATTCTCAAGATATAAAGTTTCTTTTGTAAGTTCACTCGGTGTGTGAATTTTATGGCCATATATGTCATTGCATCCAAGTGGTTATTTCCATACTAAAAGCCACAAACTCATTTGAAATCGAAACATGAAACTGATGTGTTCTTAATTCGTTTGATCAGTTATTTACCCCATCCCCAATAGTAAACCAACAAAGAGCTCGGCGATTCCGCAAGCAGCGCCTCACTAGTAGAGCGTATACATCCAGAAAAGCTAATGAGATACTCCACAAGCTCTGTAAGATGGTTGCTGCAACCAGAGAGCTGCATAATACACAATAAATTAGTTAGAATGTTCAGAATTGCTGTGTTACGAAGTTACGGTTGCTCATTGCTTTGCGGATGGAAAAAAACATTCATAACCTTCGAGAATGGCAGAGTTGGAATTACGAGAAGCGCCATCACACTATCTACAGAAGCATCAACAAGTCCAGTGGTGTAACAATCTTGTCTTCTCAATGAAGTAAGTATCAAAGCCAAAGGAACTCGAATCCATCAGGTTATTAAATTGAAAATGACTGCTTTTTTTATATATATAAAAGAAATCCCTCATTGCGCTTATGATCATTTTATAAAGCATATTCGCGTACATGTCATGAGGCAATTGTAATAAAATACTGGGATTTCAAATTATCATCAAGAGAAAACTTTCAAGTTATTAAATCTGATTAGGTAATTTAACGAAGAACAGCCCCCTTTTGTTCATTGTGTACAAAGTGCACTTCAAAGCTTTATATCTATCAGACAATGGTTAGTTAGTAGTAACACTGATTATTATTAGAGGTACTGATGAAGAGACATATCGAACCAAAACAATTTTTCTATTATCTGCAATTATGCATTCTGAGCATTGATGTCATAAATCGAAGTGTTTCAGAAAAGCAAACCACTAACCATGAATTGAAGTTTCAAAATCATGGCATCAGCACCGCATGATAACACTGTAACGGCGACGAGGAGGATGTGACACAAGTATTTAAACGAGTGCTGATATATATGATAACATGCTGAATATTGCCAATGTCCCCATAAATCATTTTATTGCTAATGCAGATACCCTGAAAGATTTATCTCTGTGAGGCCATAAAGCTACTACTAATGACTGATGAAGGGTTAAATGATTGATGTGTTTACTCACCTAGTTCGGCAAATGACAAGTTCTACAACAACAACAACAACAAAACAGCCCAAATGAAAACTTACCTAAGATCCTAAACTGAATAAAAATTAGATGTTTGACCAAAGAGAGAATCGAGTTAGTAGGACCTTATAATTTTGTAATATGAAAAACTTTAATATTAAAATCTAAACTTCTTAAATAAATATATATCTAAATTTATGATACGTATCTTTCAATGTCATTCATAAAGCTTTTATCTGATCTATGGGTATATTGTCAACGAATTCGAAAGTTATAGCAATGTCGATCTGTAAGAAGAACCAGACTCTTCTTTTCTCTTCCTGTCTTTCACAAGAACGCTATGAATTATATATTAGGAATAAAAAGGAGATAAAAAAAGACATATAATCTCTTATTGAGTAATTCATGTGACTAAGGGGAAATAAGAGAAAATTTATAATCTTTCAATAATGTTACATATCCCCACGTCCACACATTATATGTTTAGTTTCTAGGAGGTTCTATCTATTTATAAGCAAGAGAAAAGAGTCTACAATAAGTAATTAAGATAGTCATTTTTATTAAGATCATTTTCTTGAACTTCCTTTTTATTGATCAATAATCGTAATCAGAATCTAATCATATCAATAATATATCTTACCTAATTATATATGGTCATATAATCTAATATTCTTCCACTTGGCATATTAATTGATAATATATAAAAAAAATTAAATCAAAATAAATAAAATAAAATTTTATTTAAGAATAATTTTATTTAGTTGGATTCTGAAACTTTGAAAAAATATTTTACACATGCGTACGAATTTTATAAAATAACTAATAAGTCCAATAAACATAATACTATATTAAGTTTGACTATCAATACAAGTCATAACAATTGTATGTGATCAATGTCATACTTCCTACCATAACACTATTAATCATTCCTAATATCATAAATATAATATCATATTAAGTTTGATTATCAATATAAGTCATAGCGGTTAAGTTTGTCTATCAATACAAGTTATAACGATTGTATGTAATTAATGTCATACTTCCTACCACAATCCTATTAGTCATTTTTAATATCACAAACATAATATCATATTAAGTTTGATTATCAATATAAGTTATAGCGGTTGTATATCATCAATGTCATACTTCCTACCACAACACTATTAGTCATTCTTAATATCATAAACATAATATCATATTAAGTTTGATTATGAATATAAGTCATAGCGGTTATATATCATCAATATCATATTTTCTTTTATATACCACAACACTATTAGCCCTTCATAATATGATCCAAAATGACTTCCGTAATATATTTATTAGCTCTTCCTAATGTAATCCAAAATGACATTTGTAATTTATTTTGTCAAAACAATCTTGCTAGCACGTTCAACCATAATATTCACATATATAAATGTAAACAGTGTAACAGAAATAAATAACTTTAATTATATAAAATAAGAATATTAATTATAATGTATACTCAAACATACATTATCATACCGTTTATAAATTGCTTATAAATCTAATCATAAGAATATGTTCTTTCAAACACTTTAGACTATAAGTCTTAAGTGAATGAATCAATAATCAATATAATAAAACTCAAGTTTTTAACTAATATTAATTATTTCTAAATTTTTTTCTCTAACCATCAAGTATTTTATAACATAATGCATAGAGCTACAATAGTATTTCTAATTCTTAGATAAGAAAACTATTATAATATGTCATAAAGTATCTTCAGCGACTTAATAATTGAGACTAATCACACCAAATCTCGAGATAAAAATTTATAGTCATAAAACTTAATTAGTAGCCTCGAAGCATGTCACAAAATTAGCTTATATTGTTAATAATTAATAATAATATCATTTAAGATCTAATTTCATATATGTGAGCATGTAATCCTTCGTTTATTTTAGATATCTTATTATTTTCTTTGCAGTCTTTTAGTATCTTTATTTCTAGGTAACTCTAATATTTACTTAGTATTTTAGTTGCAAAACTTATATCCGATTTAGCATAAACTTGAGCATATAATAAACTTCTAACTATGCATACATAAAGAATTTTTTTTATCTGATTCTTTTTCAAGTCATTTTAAAAACACATGTTTTAATTAAGGTGTTTTTACTGTTATCATTTGTTGAATAAAGTTGTATGCTAAATCTCTATGAGTCTTAATCAATATATCTTTTTTAAGATAGTTCGAAGAATCCTTGAGTTCTATTCCTGAATATTTTAATACTAATAATATAAAATATCTTATTCATATTAATTATCTTAAAATTTTTAGTGAAAAATTTCTTGATTCAGTACAATAAACCAAGAATACTATTGGCAAGCTAAATATTATTCATATATAACATCGATATAATAAACTTACTCCCATTGATCTTCTGATATAAATAATAATCAATAGTATTTTTCTTAAATTTGAAGGAAATAATGATATCAAGAAATTTTATATACCATTATCTTATTTAAAGTCATAAACAGATTTTCTAAATTTGTATACTAAATTTTGTATTTCTTTCATTTTTTATGCGAATCATTTAGGTTAACCTATATAAAACTAGATTCTCATTCAAAAAACTTATTTTTATATCCATATGATATAACTCAAAATCATAACGAGTTATTAATATTATAATAATTCTTAATGAGTTCATTTAAAAAATTAAAAAATATCTCATTATAGTTGATACATTCTTTATGAGTAAAATCTTTAACCATTTTTATATCGTTCGATATTGCCCTTTTAGTTATATTTATGCAATAGACTGTTTTATAATTATTGGATAATTTAACGAGTTCTCAAACATCATTCTAATCATTGATCTCAACTCTTCTTTTATTGTATTAAAACATATTTTCGAATTGTTACGTTTTATAACTTATAAAAATAATAAAAGATTCTTTTGATTCCTATATTGTAATCTGATTCTTATATATATAATATATAATAATTAGAAATGATATGTTTTCTTTCTCTCTAAGATATTCTTATAATTATCGAGTATGATTATCCTACAAGTTCATCAGTAGTAATATCAATATTATGTGAGAATTCACTAATATTATTTTGTTGTTCGCCTCTATTAAATCATTTAGTGATTTGATGAACAATAATCTCTCGAATATAAAATAATAATAATATATATTTCCTCAATATCAAAATTAAATTTTAAGATCTTTTACCCTCGTAGATTTACTATTGTTTTAGAATCTTACATCAGCATATTTAACTATCCTCATACTATAATTAGAGCAATAAAATTTATATCCCTTTGAATTTTTCTTCGATAACCAATAAAATATCTAAAATAGTCCTGGAACCCAATTTTGTTTCTTGTGATTTGAAGATTTTTATCTCTATAGGATAATCTCAAATATATAAATGTCTCAAGTTGGGTTTCTTATTAATATATAACTCAAAAGAGTTGATATCATCTATGTACTAGGAATCCTGTTCAAGATATACATAACTATCCTTAGAGCTTATCTTCACATTGATTTAGACACAGAATACTCTACTTTTTAAAGAAATTTAACAAAAGAATTATGATCAGGTTCATCATAACTATCATAAAATTTATCACTATTATTTGATATGATAATTTGTAACTTTTCTATCTAATTATCTCTTGTCTTTATTTATGTACACTTAAATGTGTCAACAGCCAAAGACCTTAGATAGTCATATCCCAATATATAATCTATAAAATTGATAGAAATATATCTCTCCATAAAATAGAGAATATGAAATGGTCCACAGATATAAGAATATATAATCTCAAGGAGTTTATGAAAGTATATTTCATTATAATATTTAATTATAAGATCATTGTAAAATGAATATTCATATTAATTCTACAAAGATTATTATACAAAATTTAAAAGTTAACTTTTATTGAATCATAAATATATTGAGTTTACAACCATTAAAAAGAAAAAATAAAATCCTAACAATTATAGATAATAAACCCAAATTTCTATAATTATAAGAATATAAAATGCATATGCATCATCAAGTTCTATCAAATAAATTGTCTCTGAGTGCAGGTGATAAGTACCAACTACTATTACTTTCACTTTAAGATGATTCATTGTAATGTTGAATATTTTATTCTCTTTTAGTTTTTATGATAGATTAAATCTCTATTATTAGTAACATATGTTAAAGTATTAGAATCAATCCACCAAGTATTAGAAAATGATATTTGTAATATTTGATTTGAAACATACAAATGTCAAACTTATATCTTTCTCTTTCGAACCAAGTTTTATAGTCCTTCTTCATATGACCTTTCTTGTCATAAAAGTAGCACTCTAGTATGAAGATTTTCTTTTTATGAGTTTATATAATATTGATAAACTCAGATGATTTACGTTTTAACTTTCTTTTATTGTTAACCACTCCTTAAGTAGTACTTAAAATATTATGAGTCTTTCTTACTTTAACTTTAATTATTTTCAAACACATATACTAGTTAGCTCATTTAAGTTTTACTTATCTTTAATCTTATTATAGTATATTTTAAATGAGCCAAATTAAGAAAAAAGTATTAAGAATAAATTAAATGAGAAAGGACTCAACTATATTTATGTTCAATATTCTTTAGCTTACAACCTTATCAATTATATTGAAAATATAATCTCGAATTTCTCAAATACTATCATAATGAATTTCAATCAATTCTTTTATTAATATGTTAGCTAATGGGTTATCAATAAATTTAAATTAATCTTTAAATATTCTAGTGCACTAGTTGCTTACTGTAGCGAGGTCTAAATATTATTAACAATAATCATAAAATCGAGTATTTTAAATCTTTTTCGATCATTTATCTCAATTATTATTATGTAGAACTTTTATTAATTAAGTCTATGATCCTTTTAACTAGTCTAATCAAAGTCTTAATACGCCTAATGTAAATTACATATGGTCAAGTCATTTATAATAATTTAATCTAAAAAATATAAAGATATTTATCAGAATTCAATCAAGTGCCACTATAATAAAAATAAAATACTATTAATATCTTAAACTTTTTTTTAATAAATGTTGATCTATTGATATCATCTCTATTTGATATATCTAGTGTTTATATAAAAATATTTATGGAGAATCGATACCATCCTTATGAAATAGTTACATTTGGGTATACAATCCTAAATTATAAAGATATCTAAAATATCATCATCCTATTCTATTATATAATTATTATAAATATATTCTCCTATGTAATTATCTAATTTTTTTATTATATATGTCATTATGAATATTATTTTTTAATATCATTTATGATTAATTTCTTAATATAATTTTATAAGTTATTATTCCAAGCTACTTTAGTGACTACAAAACTAATATAATAATATAAAATATCCTACAATTTAAAACATCTTATAAGCTTATTATCTTAAGCCACTTTGGTAGCTACAAATAATATTTATGAAATTTATTCAATCTAATTTATATCGAAATAATTTAATAATAATAATAATCATAGTAATTATTGAATATTAATTAGTATAAAGAAAAACTCATATGAAAACTATAATCATGGTGAAACATAAATCATACCTCTACATGAAAAATAAATATTATTTTTATAATTGTAAATATATATATGTAAATAATCAAATAAATATCCAAGAATAATAATTAGATTTTTATTTATCGCATACAAAATTTTATCAATATGTCATACCAGAAAGATATAAAAAAAAAAAATAATTCATAATTTTTTTAATTATGCAGAGAACTCTTATACCAATCAATTCTATTTAATTTGGCAAACCTAGAATTGAGCTCATAAATTTGGGTCAACAATTTGTTAGCCCATTAAAATTCAACTTAATCATAATAAAAAAGATCAAAAATTGGACTCATAAATTTGGGTCCATTATTTGCCCAATTAAGCTCGTTAAGATTAAAATTAATCATGGTAAAAAAAGATTAAAATTTGACTTTTCTCCAAATTTATCAAGAATTAAGGATATTTAAAAAATTTTAATTTCTTAAGGTTAAACTATAATTTTATCTTAGGATATATAATAGAAATATTTAATTTATGAAGTGCATAATCGTTAAAGTTGAATTTAAGAACATTTCACAATCGCCATCACGCCCATGCATGCGAGTCGATGGTGCAACAACCGTCCATCGCCTGTGTGTTGCTACCGCCCGTCGCCTGTGTGTTGCTACCGCCCGTCGCCTACGACGGGACAACTAACCTCATATAATTGACCGACAACATCATCGATCGTCGTGCCCTACTGTCACATTCCTCGCAGGTGGAACACCCTTGATGTTGGCCAATGACCTCCATGGTTGGTATAGTGTGCAGCTATACCCGCACGTCCTGCTGCGTAGCCACTAGGAACCGTGGCCTTCAACATCCAGTTGACCCTGATCGTGACCAACAAGTGCTGCCACTGTAACGATACTATCAAAGCTGCCATTGGTAGTGGTGCGACCATAGCCGCTACATGTAGCGATGCCGCCATAGGTAGTGTCACTATGTAGTCACCACGAGTAATGGCGTTGTTACAACCGCTGCACGCAATGACGCTATGCAGTTGTCACAACCCACAGTACTTGCACTAGGTTTGTAACAGCTGCTTGTGACTAGATCGTCGCCCTTAATAATACTATCACCGACAATAAGCTGTCGACTGTGGTCTATTAATCAAATACAAGAAATTTTACATCGCTTATAAGAAGATGACAGGATGGACTAGATAGAAAGCCAAATTAGCAACATAGAAGAATCAACTATGCATCATAAATAAAAATCGAATAACATCTTTTGAAAGCTAGCAAATATATCTAAAGTATTTGATTTCATAAATATGACTCTGATGCTAATTGTAAACATAAAATACGATCCTTTTACTTCCGTTATGCAAAATACTTTAATACCAAAATTTGAAATCAAATAATAATATATCTAAATTTATGATGCGTATCTTTCGATACCATTCAGAAAGTTTTTATTTAATCTATGGGTGCACCATTATTGGATCCAAAAGCTATAGTAATGTCAATCTACAAGGAGAACTAAACTCGCCTTTTCTTCTCTTCTTATTATTCATATGATTATTATAAGCGATGGATTAGGGACAAAGAGGAGATGAGAGAAGATCTGTAATCTCTCAATAACTGATTCATCTAACTAAGGGAAAACGAGAGAATATCTGTAGTCTCTTAATAATGTTACATATTCACATATCCGTGTTTAGTCCCTATGAGATCATATCTAATTATAGGTAAGAGTAAGGGTTCTAGAATAAATAATTAAGAGAGACCCTTTCATCAAGACTATCTCCTGAAAAATCTATCGTAATTAGATTTTCCTTCTATTCCTAATAATTATAATCAGAATCTAATCATATTCATAATCTAACAACTAAGACATATTTATTAAATAAAATAAGCTGCTAATCTAACAAATCCCTGGACTAGTATATACGCAAAATATTTATTTTATAGAACTCTTCCAAAAAACAAAAAAAAACATTGATAACGTCAAGGTGAATGATTTATTTAAATACAGACACATGATGAATCTTTGAAAAGTAGGACAAACCAATGTGAAACATTCGGTCACAGTCACAGATAAAACTTCAGTCAAGCACAAGATTTATCTCCTTCCTAATCATATTTAGCTTGGTTTCTTCAACTCCCTAGACAAATCTAAGCAATGTAAAACACAAAATGTTTCATGTGGCAACAACCTATGATACTTGCAAAAAATCCCCCTAAACTAATAAAATTTATTTTAAAAAATGGATCAAATGCTCTTGCTATTGTTTTTATCCCTTGACTAATATTGACAACTAAATAAGCCACATTTCCTTCATTGTAACTTGAGGAGCAAAATGCAAACACCTCTTCATATTTCTCCTCTCAGTGACCAATGTAATGAGTTTAATCAGCTAAACATCACACGGCCATATAACCTGCTCCGCTCTGTAGACACACCTATCATATCCACCACTTCGCTACCAGTAAGTAGCATCTTCTATTGAAATGAAATGTTGGCAATCTATAATGCAGCTTGTTTTCTTCATTTCCCTAAATGGTTACCAGTTATTTCAATTTATTTATTTATTTATTTTTATATAGAGGATAAGGGGTGAAGAGGGGATTGAGCTCAGGATAAGCTGTCAAAAAGTCATTATCAAGCATAACTTTACTGATGCAAATAAAAATTTTCCTTTCTATCAATCTTTTGTCATTGGAGTATCTGTAATCCTTTCTCAGAGTAAGAAGCAATGCCACAGCCAGCAAACATAAGAGAGGAACTTCCAAGCCAAGTGGTGCAGTAGTAAGTAGGCAAGAATGGAGGTATCAAAAGTTCCCATAAAAATCATTCCGAAATCGGACCAAGCATAAATAAACAATCCATTTGCCTACTTTAAAGAAGTCATGGCTTCATAAATGTTCAGCGCAATAAAAGAAGAAAGCAATGGAAGGGAAGAAACGAAATGGCAAGAGCGAGTTACCAGAAGGCGGTGACGGAGGGGAAATCGCTGGTGGAGGTCATGACGCCGAGCGCGCCGACGGCAAATGCGAACTGGACGAGGCGCAGGGCGAGGCCGCCGGGCGTCCCCGGCATGCCCTGTACGTCCTTCATCCTCACACCGAGCGGGTTCTCGGCCGCATCCGCGAGGGGCGGAGCCTCCACGGGGTGTACCGCCGGCCGGCTCACGAACATCTCCATCGCAGCTTTTACTCGTCGATCATAAGCAGCTAGCTAAGCACTCTCCTCCGAAGCCTCAAGGACAAGACCCACCAAAACTACCGTCCCTCCCCATCATCAAGCGGCCGCCGAGCTGTCGAGCTTAGGAAAGGGATCTGATATTTCTGGCGAAGAGAACCCGATCGAAACAAGAATCCTAGTCCGGTCGCATCGTATATACACTCCCGCATCGCACCTCCTCTCAGCCAGGGTACGCGCGATCCGTGACCGCAGAGCAGGGTGGGGCCCGCTTGCAGGTTCATCTTCCCCAATCAGGTAGGGCCGTAGGTAACGCCGGAATATAATTTCTCGTGACCAAGAGGTGGGTTCGTGAGGCACATACGTAATGAAGCGTATCTTCGCCAGCGGCGGTTGTCTGCTGATCCACTGAGAACCTGCTGCTATCTCTGACGAAGATAGATCGCTTGGGCTAGGAGGAGCGGCGTTTTAGGTGGGACCCGATAAGCTCTTCCTGTCATCGTAGAGGTAAAAGATAGGTGAAAACGGGCGGACGCGTATAAGAAGCGCTGCCCGTGTCGTTTCTACTTGTCCGCCGCTGACGGACAGCGAATCCAATGAGAAGGTCGGTCGCGTGTTCCGCTTCCTGCGGTTGGATTTTGGTAGCGAACAGATTTATGGGGATACTTTTTCTGGACCAGAAAATTACGTCAGTACCTACCAACCTACCTACGGCCATTAGTTGAACTGACAGGTTAAATCTTTTGCTCCATAATATATATATATATATATATACACACGCATAAAGGCTTTAGATTGTAGTCGAAATTTATTTTAATTTCAGATTATTTAATATAAAATTTAATGTATTTATATCATATTTTAATTAAAAAAATTATTAGAAAACCACTTGCACCATTTACAAGCCTTTTAAAGTGAGCATATTTATTTTGAGGTCGTAAAAGATAATTATCCTAGTTTCCAAAAATAGTGTAGTGTGAAGCATCTTATGTTTGATCCGAATGTGATGGGAAAAATCTCTAACTTGTGATGCATTTTAGTAACATTTTGGCACTTGTCAAGTCTGTATTTGGGATGAGTATGACATCTAACAAAGTTCACGTTCTAAGTCCTAAAAGTCACTGCAGAGGTAGGAAAATAGAGCTAAGTGGCATTATAGAGGCATTTACACATGACAACACACACACACACAGGAAAAAAAAAATCAATCACAATTCATTCAGAGTGTATGGAATTTAGACGGAATATATTTGGAAAAAATCTCTTGCTTTGTTATATTTTGATATTATTCAATCTTGAACAATAGGGTTGAGTATCGAGATTTTTAATAATAAGTACGAAAGTGGTTCACATGAGCTGAAATTTCAAGAATAATCGTTACATGTCATCTAATATAAATCCAACCGATCTCAGGTCCCAAAGGTTATTATGGGACCATCACATGAAAAAATCCCAGTTATAATACATGAAACTTAATGAAAAATCAAAACAAGTAAGATTGTTTCAAAATAAATTTACAATCCAAAGACGAATCGCAATAAAAAATATATAATAATCATATATTATAGTGTATTATGCCACTACTATCAAAGTTGTTGGGTGATAACAAATCTTTATGGTTGATGAATATTTTTAAGAGTCCAAATTATATTTAAATTTATTGATAAAGTTGTAATTAAATTAAAATTTCTTAGTAAACTAAGATTTATTCCTATAATTATATATTGAGTCTTAAAGTTTTGATAAAAAAGAAGAGGTAAGATATTTTGGATACTCTAGCGTTGGTAAAGAGAGTTGATAAAGAAGTTTTTAAGATTTATGTGAGATGTGCATAAGGATAACTCAGGAGTTGATTATGTATATTGAAGAATTTGGTTTTTTCTGTGGATAATGATAAGATTTATCGAACCATATTAAATCTTTTATCAGCTTTTTAGTATTTTTTTTTAACTTGTTGATCAGTATGTATTCTTTTGGTTTCAAAAATATTCTCTCATTCATGTTAGAGCCCAAAATATTCAATGATTAGAGATTCAATGAAGATGTCATCAATCGTTTTGGTTGGCTTTACTATAGAGAAATTTAATGAAAAAAAAGAGTGAAAGATCTTCTTGTCTAGCAAAGCTTAGTAAAAACATTGAGAGATGAGTAGATAAACCAAAAAAGATGAATGATAAAAATCAGGAGGAGCTTGAGGTGAATACTATTTATCTTTGTATCATTGATAATATTATCAATAATATTATTGATAATGACTTCATTGTGATTATTTATGATAAGATAGAAAAATTTTATCTAACAAAAATCTTAACTAATTGAGTTGTATCTAAAGTGGTAGTTATATATGATGATGATGGCAAAAAGGTTGAGATTTGGTAGAACATTTGAATATATTCAAAGAAATATTAGATAAACTAATGAAAGATGACATGAAGATTTATTAGGTAGAAAGGGTGGTTTTGCTTCTTGCATTGTTTGCCAACTTCCTTGATAATTTTGTGGTGACAATTTTATGGAGATGATATAATGCGAAAAGAATATAATAATTTTGAAACAAGTTGAAAAAAATTTAGTATCTCATGCTACAAAGAAAAATGATAAATATGATAATATGAATGGTGAGGTGTTAGCTGCTTAGGGTAGAGGTCAACAAAGATGATTTTTCTGATAAAAGTAAATCTTAGTGTGGTGGGTGGAGATCAGTGTCTAAGTCTTTAGATAATGTTTGTTATAGTTGCAAAGAGTATGAACATATCAAATGAAATTGTATGAGAAAAAAGAAATAAAAAGAAGATATTGATGAGTGCTCTCTTATCATGGATAGTAATGAAGATATCATCGTAATCTCCAAGTATAATAATATATTTTTTCAAAAAAGATAGTTTTTATATTCTACTTATGTTAGAATGTTTGTTTTAGAAAGATTATTTTGATTCACTAAATGACTAAAAAGATCATAAGTGTTATTATAATTAATACATGTTAATTATAAATTATTTATTGTGAGCATACATGTGTCATACAATACATATTCTTATTAATCTTTTAATATTCTTTGTTGATGTTCTATACATGCATATGATAGATACTTGTATTTATTAATATAAGATCAATGTTTGTTGGACGTTTTTTTTTCAACTTTACCCTATTATTTATTGGGCATTTATGTTTAAAAAAATATATTTATTGAAGATAGTATAGATATATAGATATATTAATTTTTTTTAAAAAATATATTATTTTGTAAAAAAAGATTTTGTTCATGCATGAATCAATCTTTTGAAGAACACCCGATGTTTGTTTTGCAAGTTTACAATAAAAGAAATGAATGTTCTTCTTATTTTGAATCTAAAGGTAAAAGAAAATTCATGATGTATATTGTATATGCAAATCCTAGATGTAAAAATAGGTATAATTCATCCTTTAAAGGTACAATGGATAGATATTGGATTTGAGTTAGATTAGTTCGTACGTGACAATTATAGAAGGTAGATAATCATTATGTTTATATAAATTCCTCATGAGAAATAACACCTTTTTTTTTTTGTGTGTGTTTTCTTGCCAACATGTATTCAGGTTTGAGTAGATTCTTTCCATGGTATTGGATCAACGGAGACCATAACATGTTTTGGCGCCTCACGAAGATTTCTCTCCTACATGGAAGATTATTTATTACTTTCTATGCCTAACGCATTTGAAAAAGAATCTATATTAAATTTACTTATTAAGATGTGTTTACAAAGTTAATAAATTTTACCAAGTTAAATAAGAGGGCTAACTACATGTTATCACTGTATTTAGTTATATTTAGTATTCTAATCCCTACATTTTAAAAATTTATATTGACATTCCCGTATATATAAAAGTGAAACATCTAAGTTTATTTATCGTAACGTCATCAATTTTATCAATAAAAATATAAAAATAAAGGGTAAAAAGATAATTTTAATATTTCAATTGGTGAAGAATGACAATGGAGTCATTAGGAGTCGTAGGAGGGTGTTATAGATGAGGAGAGTAACGGAGAAAGATGAGGGCTACTTTGCATCTGCGTTAGTGTCGATGCAATTATCAAGTGACAAAAGGATTGTCGATACAGATGCCAATTGTCATCGCTTGACAACTACATCGACGTCGACACAAATACAAAGTGCTATCACCTCTCGTCGTCGCTCTTCTTATCCACAACACACACTATGGTCCTTAGTGACGTCGTCCTCCGTCATTATCGATATCGTCTACTATCACCAATTGAAATGTTAAAATTATTTTATTATTTTATATTTTTTTGATAAAATCGATGATATTAGGGTAAACAGATTTAGATGTTTCACTTTCGTAATTAAAGAGATACCAATGTAATTTTTTAACGAGTAAGAATCAAAATGCTAAAGATAACTAATTGAGATTTATGATTTTTTAAAGATAATATTTTTCAATGAATTATTTTATATGATTGGCTCTAATTTTAGAGACGATGATTGTACTCAGACATGTTTAAAAGAAAGAGAGATTTATTATCCATTTTGAAGGAATGTCCAAACCTAGCAACAATCGTAAATATACCTTATTATTATTCCACTCGAAATGTCACTACAACAGAAAAGCTTACTAATACAGAAATGCCATGACAACAGAAAACCGAACTAACTTTTGCGCTGGGACGGAGAGCTGACGTGGAAAGACAGGATTGGAGACATGGATATCTTGCGACACCCCAAAAGAACGAACGCGTCTCCTTCTACTCAATCAGTTGCTTTGGTTGATTGGATTCGTAGTGGACGCGCCCGTTAGCAAAGCTCAATCCATCACGAAACTTTCATGCAAAGGGTTGCTTTCCACCCTTTCTTTTCCACTCCGCCACACCTACCTGTCATGACAACGGAGGAGCCTAAAGATAGCACGGCCGCACCACAAGCCCAAAGCCGATGTCCATCGCACTCAAACCATTTGAGTGGATTACGTAATATTAGAATTATATTTTGCTCCTTAATTTTTGTGAAACACTTGCGTGTTGGGATTTAATATCTTTTCCTGAACGGTTCGAGTTATCCGATCAACGTTTAGCCTGCTGCAGCAAGTAGTTCAAAGAGAGACTGTTACCCGCCTCACTTACCGTGCGTTGATTGGGAACGATAACAGGGCCCCAGACGTAGACCAATGCTGTTCCTCGGGGAAAGAGAGGACACGAACCATGCCTGTGGGGAGAGATTATTTTTGTTTCTGATTGCGGAGTGGATCCTGCGTCTCAGCTCAGGGATCACGCATAGATGGACGTGGGGCCCGCACCTCTTTGCCAACGAGAGCGGGGAATTCTGTGTTTTGTCTTTCGGCTGAGACACATGACCTGTACCACCCAAATTCAAGAGATCCAAATATGGACCGCCTCGCGATCCGTTCGATGCTACCTCAATTCATTATAGTTCCTCCTCTTCAAAAGAGAGGTCTCCCTCTTTCTTTTTCTCCTCCCTTCCCCCAAATCTAGGGTTTCCTCTTCTCCGTCCCGGTCTTTCCTCCCGCCGTAGCCGCCGCTGCTCCTGGTGCCCTCCGTCCGACGCCCGGGGGCTTCGGTTCCTGGCGTTTGGTTGAGGAATCCCTACTCTGCCGTCGGATCGGTGGGCCTTTGGGCCGCTTGTAGCTCTCGTAGTAGCTAAATCCAAGAACCGAGTCGGAGATGTTCTGGCGGATACCCAATCTCCTCGGAGATTCTCCTGTGAGCAGCGACTTATTGCGCAATTTCTTTTCTCTGCTGCTTTGAGATGTCATTTTTTGTTTCCTTTGCGTGGTTCATTTCTGTCGCTTTGACTTTAAATCTGATGGCTTATGCATTATTTCCTGTGCGGTTTGTTTAATTATCTGTCGTGCTACCTTGAACCATGTTCGTCTTCTTTGTTGAATCTCTTTTTTCTCTGGATTAATAATCTTTTCTATTAGCGACATCCATCTGATACTCGGTCTACTTCTGTCAACTTACCATTGTCTCGTGCAACATGTTCTAGTCACCTAAAGTGTTTTTTTCAAAGTGGTATTCGTATCGATTATATTTCTATGTGGATGCCATACTCTTTTGTGTTTTTTTTCTTAAAAGGAAAAGTAAGCAAAGATTTCTCCTTTTTTTATTTCCTATCTTTGAACGGAACGTGAAATTGCATCCTCCTCTCCTGATATTGATTTGTGTGTTTCCATTATTTAGCATGGTAATAACTGCGAATTCAGCTTGTATTTTCGTTTTTGAAATTTCACAAAACGATGATTGGTGGCATGCACACGGGAGGGTATTTGCAATGCTGCTGCTCATTGAGAGTAGATTGTACATTGATAATCCTTGAAAAACTTGGGCAACTCTTGAGAACTTGAGCTACTGGCATCGCTAAAGGGCAGTCTGCACGTTTGGTGTCTGTCATACCAACTTATTGGTTAAGATTTATTTTGTATTAATAGCTGTGTCAGAGACTTTTGCTCTAGCGATTTGAACATCCTTTTGTTAGTTGTTCTTTTGAATGACTAATTATCATTTGCGATCTTTTCCAAGTCAGCTTGTGGACTTACTTTTTTTTTTTTGGCTTGTGGTCTTATTTTTAATTGTATAACCTTCTCTGCAGGTGGAGTTTATCTTGGATAAGGAAAGCTTCACCTTGGAAGAGCTTCTTGATGAAGAGGAAATAATTCAAGAATGCAAAGCTTTAAACACACGCCTTATAAATTTGTAATTTTTATCTTTGCATTCATTTGGATATTCTAGTGCTCTGTAGTTTAGGAAATGATTACAAAAGAACGGTCTTGTGTAATTAAGCTCATAAAACTAGTTAGATTGTCTATATTAACTTTATAAATTAGAAGGTTGGTAACTTAACTTGGAAGCTTCTCCTTCCATGTGGTATCTGATTGGAGATCTTAATTGCTTCTGAAATTTAAGAAAATGCACTTGATCTAAGAGCTTAGAGGCATTCTAGACAATATCTGTTCTTACTTGTCTTGGGGAATACGTGTTCTTATCAAAAGTTTTTTTTTATTTGTTCATTTAGGAGAATGAAAATAGCAGCCATTAGGTGACTTCTTGTGATGATAACTATCAGGATTTATTTACATAATGTTTCTTTCTCCAGAGAATGAAACCACAATTTGCTTCTACTAGAGTTTTGTGAATCTTACAATTAGAGTCCTCGTAACATCTAAATTTATTGCCTTATAGTGTGCTATAATTTGTTTTCAGTCTTAGAGATCATGCTCAGTTAGAACAGTTACTCCAGTATATTATCGAAGATGCTCCTCAAGATGCTGACAGCAAACGGGCCTTCAAGTATGTTTTGTCATTAACAAAAATTGACTTTTTTTTTCAATTGTAACTCTGGAATCATTTTTAGTTCTTTTCCTTTTTTTTTTGCTTATCTTTTGGAGCTATTTTATGGTTGAGGTTTCCCTTCGTGAATGTTGTAGGTTCCCTTTCATTGCCTGTGAGATACTTACTTGTGAAGTTGATGTCATACTGAAAAGCTTGGTGGAGGATGAAGATGTAGGTTATGGCACCAAAACCAGATCCATTCATTTTACTTGACATATGCAACTTTTGTTTGTTTATTCAGAGATCTGGATTTTCTTACATTTTTGGCCATTGCAGCTGATGAACAAGCTCTTCTCCTTCCTTGAACCAGATCGTGTACATAATTCAACACTAGCTGGTTACTTCAGCAAGGTTTATGACCATTACTACCTAGTTTTTATACTTTAGTTGGCCAATCATGGCCCAAAACATCTTGTATTTGGTTAAACTAAATAGCTGATTGAAGTTTCTTGCATTATTTATAAGGTTGTAGTGTGCCTGATGTTAAGGAAGACCACTTCACTTATGACCTATGTTCAAGTAAGTCTTTCTTTCACTGCTTTCTATGGAAATATCACTTGGGAAAAAATTGTGTTGATTTATGGTTCCTGGGTGCATTGTGGATCTGTCAGGCATGCACTTGCAAACAAAAAGAATGTTTCTTGGAGGTTATTTTTGTGTCAGGATTTTCCAAGAACATGAATTGGTCTCAGTTATTCCTCCCATCTGATTTCTGAGTTTCTTTTTATCATGTTGTTTTTGGATTATGTTTCAAAAGTAGCCACCATTTTCTTTACAGCTTGTAAAAGACTGAAAGTAACAACAAACTTTCAAGGAATGAGAAACATTGTTACATGAGATCTTTGTTTTTGGTATATTCCCATTCTAAATTATCTATAATGGATTAAGAGCTTAACTTCAATATATGGGGGACTAGTCAACTAGAATTTTATTGGATGCATCCGGATAAGTTTTACATCACATGTTTTGTTTCCAAGCAATATTAAATGTGACAGTTAGAATTTCCATGTATTTAAACTGTTACTGGTATATTTGAGGTCTTTAGGTTTGGATTAACACATTACAGTCATTACAAATTCTACAATTATGGTTGAAACTCCAACCTCTGTTGTCCAAAATTTGAACTCGAATAATATTACTATTTGAAAGGCATTCTGCATTATAATTACACTAGTTTTATACTTCATCTGGTTAAACCTTTTGCCATCTTTATTCTGTTTGCATTGACTTATGATTTGGATTATGTTTTTTGGATCAGACTCATGATGTCATTTTTCACCACTTGGTTGATTTGATAGGCGTAACATCGATCATGGAGGTTAGTTCTTAATTCTAAACATAACTTCCTTTGTTTTTTAATATTAATTTTCAACATGTTATATATATCTGTGCATTGAATTACTAAAGCTCATGCTTTTATCGTGAGATAACTATTGTTTTTTTTCTGCTCTATCACAAAATACATCTTTGTCTTTATTTATAAGTTGTTACCTGTATATCTTGACATCTTGTATATGCTAACAAGTGAATTACCTCCAATTTGATGCTTTTTTACTGTACCATCTTAGTCTTAACAAAATCCAATCTTGTTATTTGTTGACCTTTTGTTTTTGCATGTGTTTTTTGTATTTTGTTTTTGGTTTTATGGGGGGTGAGGTAGTTAATCCATTTTGTGCCTTGTTTACTTTGGTCAGATCCTGCTTCGACTTGTTGGTGCTGATGATCATACATATCCAAACCATATGGATATCATGCAGTGGTTGGCAGATACTAAACTGCTTGAGATAATTGTGGATAAATTGAGTCCTGCTGTAAGTGCTATACTGTGTTCTTTTTCCTTCATAATTGAAGCATCTTTATAGTTTAATAGGTTCCTCAAGGCACATGTTTTTCGGCAATTTGTTTGGTTTGCAACATCATCTAGATCATCAGCTATGTTAGTATGGGCACAGTATTATGAAGTGTCCGAACCTTTCAAGTTTCAACATTTTCCCTTTAGGCCCCATTTGGTTTTGTCAGCCTGTAACTGATAGACTTTGTTACTGAGTGATAATTTATTTACTAGATTCTTCATCTTCTGTTTTATGGGTATATTGTTTAGCATAATATATATTTAATTTAGTTATAGTTGAAAAGGTACATATTAAGTTTGTATTATGAAGTTAGCTATGCTATCATGAACTTGAGTGACTGTGCACTTTCTTCACCTTCATTCTTAACAATGGTTAGCTTATGTTATTGCTCATCGTCTGTTCAATGGCGATTCCTTTGACTGATTCTTGCAATCATGCTCAACAATGGGTTTTGGAATCCACTTTGTATTTGTGTATATTTCTTAGGTTTGTTATACATTTTAGACTCTAACCTTGAGTTAGATGGGCATGTTTCGACAGCCATACCACTCATCAGAATTCATTCTATTTACACCTTGGCGGCCCATTTTGAATCACTATATCTTTTCATCAATATTACTCATATATTTCAGTTAATTGACTGTTCCATATTTGAAAAGTTTTTTGTTTATGATCTAATGAGTTATTATTTATGAATTCACATCTTGCAAATTGAGCAGCATTCTGCTGAAGTTAATGCTAATGCGGCTGAGGTTCTAATGGCCATTATTCGAAATACTTCATCAGCTTTAGCAGCTAAGCTTTCTAGCCAAAGGTACGTGTCTTGTTATTCATGTTATAAAGATATGGTTGCTTTAATGGTGTTGTAGATAGTATTTTGGCAACTCTGACATTACATCTGTTGTTACTTTATGTTTTTGTGCAGCTTTGTTGCGAGGATATTTGGGCATGCACTGGAAAATTCTTCGTCTAAATCTGCCCTTGTTCACTCTCTATCTGTGTGTATTGCCTTGTTGGATCCTAAAAGATCTGCTTCACCTGCTTCAGTCCATTACGTTAGAAGTCAGCATCTGTATGAGTCATTCAGTCATGTGGATCCAGAGACTTTACATGCTATGTTGACACATTTGGGTATGTAGTTGAAGTATGCTTGTTTATATTTCTATCCTTGATGCTTGTGACCTTTTGTTTCTTAAGGTTAAAATGTTCTTTTGCTTGATGAAATTGAAGATTGCAAGAATATCATCTAGCAAGCCTGGTATAGGATTTGTCAGGGCATGTATCTTGGGAAGGATCTATAAGAGCTACGATTGTCAAGGGATCATAATTTGGAGTGGGAATTTCTTGGATTTCCTGTTTAAGATCAATTTTCAAAATGAAGTATGCTCTATAGATTTCATGAAAAGCTATCTCTACAAATTGTTACCAAATTGTTCGAGTCTTTGAGAATGAAATCATGATCAAAAGAGAGCTTAATATAGAATTTTAGGCTTAAAATAGTCTGTGAAGAGTCAAGCTGGCTGCTGAAAATTTCTGCAAAAACATTGCATTGCATTGGTAGCTTGTTGTACCTGTTTTTAAAGCAGTACTGTGACAATTGATTTTCTGTCAACTTAATAATAGAGGCTTTGTTCACCAACATATGAAGGAATTATTGGTTGCCAACTTCATGGATTTATTTAATTTGGCATGATCTGTAAAGAATTATTCATTCAGTGCTTTTTGGGGCAAACATTTCATTGTGGTGATCCAATCATACCTGTTGTTTTATTGAGTACTCCTATCTAACTTGAGGACGTAATGGAGATTCTAATCATATCTGTTGCTTTATACAAGTTTCCTATCTAATTTGTCGACTCATGTGGGGCTATGTATTTCTTTTGTGTACAGATAAAATCTTACTTTGATAAGATCCTATTCAGATGCTCTGTTACCTTTATACTTCTGAACATCCAGATATTTTACACTGCATTCCTTTTTCATGCTTTGAATATTAGTCTTTATTACTTATGTTACACTATCATTGTGATTTTTGTAACAAAAATTATTTTCAGTAATAATGTATGACTGAAATGAAATTTTAAGAACTGGATCAGGATTGCCATTTGTTGGAATTATCAGGAGATTGGGCTTTCAACAATTACAATTAAAAATAGAAAAAAAATCAGAAAATAAAATAGAGAATATATAGAAATTAAGAAAAACATTCTGAACCTTTCTAATTAGGATGGAGTGTGGTGATTTTAAAACTTTATTAAAATTACCGATCATGGGAGTGTAGAAATGCATTTGATGATATTTTCTGTCTCATTCAATGTCTTATTTCATGATTTTGTTAATTCATTATGAGCTTGTCTTGCATTTATTCTCTTTTATGAGAACATTTAACCATTGTCTTGCTCGAACTTGTAATATATCCTTTAATATACTCATGGTGGTTTTATGGGTCATTATAATACATTTCTGGAGTACCAATTCTGTATTGGCATAGAACTAAAAAAATTTAGTCTGCAGAAGAACTACTTGTAATCAGCTGTTTCTTCCCCTAGCATTAGAGATGTGAAAGTATTATCTGGGATTTTTGTTTTATTCCATGGCCTTGCTATAGTGACAGTATCAACTTATTATGAACTTGTTCAAGTTGTTATTAGTACTCAATAATCTTTTTGACTATTTTGTTTTGCAGATGACTTGCTTAAACTATTGAATGTGTCATCGGATGCCAATACTCTTCCTACCACTTATGGTGAACTACATCCTCCATTTGGGAAGCATCGTCTTAAGGTATGTACATTTTGGAGCAGATTTTTTGATAGTTTAAAAAAAGGGGTAAAACTCGGAGGATCTAATTATTGAATGACCTGTATAAAATGGTTGGGATATGATGTCAGGGCTTGTCTTTCCCTCAACTTTGAATAAGATGTTCTAAGTTATACTGTATTTGACTGAAGTGAATTTCATGTAGCATAATGGGGAATATACTTTTTCTTTTTGTATGTTTCAATTACGATACGGATACTTGTAATTTTTTTTTTGAAAATTCAGAAACTTTTGAACTTCTCTGGTTCCTTTAGCATTTAAAAGTCTATGTTTGATTTTCAGGTAGTGGAGTTCATTGTAGTATTACTAGAAGCTGGTGATGAAGTCGCTGAGAAGGAATTGATTCGATCTGGTGCCATCCGTATAATCCTAGATCACTTCTTTAAGTAAGCTGCATCTTTTGCTTTTTTGTCTATATTCTGCATATTGTTCATTCATTAATAATGTGGTTCATGCAGGTATCCCTTCAACAACTCACTACATCATCTTGTAGAGAAGTTGGTGATGTCATGCCTTGCAAGCAAGAATATTGCAATTGTTGATCATTTATTTTGTGACTGCTGTATACTTTCTAAGTTTCTACAAGCAGATAGAAATCCTTTCCTCTCCCGTGATTCAAATGTGGTAAGAATCATGTTTGATGGGATTCATGATGCTATATTTTGTTGTAAACAGATTAACTTATCTATTAACTTTTCCACTATAGGAAAGTGTCCCAGCCATTGGAAGACAGCCATTCCGGGCTGGAAACATTGGGCATATTACAAGAATCAGTAACAAACTTGTGCAACTTGCGAGCAGTAATGACCGTATTCGGTCTTACCTACAGGTTGGTTGCTTATTGATTGATGTATTGGTGTATAAATGAACCTTTTCATTTAAGCCTGATTATTAGTCCTGTAGGCTTGTAACTATATATGTGCATATTAGTGGTTATTGACTTCTGCAATGTGTTAAATTTATGGGCAATAATCAAGGCATGCAATATCATATCGTATCGAAGTTTCGATGTTCACTCGGTACGGTACGATATATATATATATATATATATATGTATATATATATGTATATATATATGTATATGTATATGTGTATATATAATTTGGCGACGTCGCCTCTCTCTTCTCTCGGGCGGGGTGACGTCGCCTCGTTTATATATATATATATATATATATATATATATATATATATATATATATATATATATATATATATATATATATATATATAAGATTATATATATATATATATTTTAAAAGGCGACATTGCATCGTGTCGGCGACGTTGCCTTTTCCTTCTCCCACACGGGACGACGTCGTCGAGTTTATATATATATATATATATATATATATATATATATCGTTCCGTCCGGTAATGGGCGGTCCGTATACCGGTCAGCTGATGGACCGGTATGTTCCGCCCGTACCGGGCGGTATTATTCGAATATATATATATATATATATATATATATATATATATATATATATATATATATATATATATCGTTCCGTCCGGTAATGGGCGGTTCGTATACCGGTCAGTTGATGGACCGATATGTACCGCCCGTACCGGGCGGTATTATTCGAAATTGCATACCTTGGCAATAATAGCTTCTCTATCAAGAATCAGAAGTCTGTATATTGGACTTCATTTTAATCAGAATGACTATATTTGAATCTCTCTTTTTCGTTTAAAAATTTTTCGTACAGTTTTACATAGCTTCATATAATTTTTGGTTGTCACAATAAAGATGTTGAACATGTGATTTGGTTCCTTGAATTCACGTGATAAATTTCTTGGTTGGGTTTTCTGTATTGAATATTAAGTTCTGAATGAAATGACTAGAAACCTAACCATGGGATGAGGACTGTGGAACATTTTTTTAATCTATAAAAATTAATCAATTTCATATGTTACATCATAGTAATGACAATTATAACATCTATATGAGGCAAATCACTTGCGTTTCTATCTCATGCATTTTGTTTTAGCAGGAGGTCTAGACTTTGGAATCTTGTTAGTTACCAAATCCTTATCTATGGTGTTCTTAAGCTTTGAATCATCTCTAGGTTCTTGATAGTTAGTATTCCCTTTCAAAATGAAATGAAAGAACTTAGGCATCATTAGTTATCCATATTTTTATCTAGGTCAATATGCCTGCAAGTCTTGCATCTGTCACTGAATGATTCTTATTTTTTCTTTATGACTCTAAAAATCACAATTCGCATTGTTCACAATAATCAATTCAAGCGATCTGCTAGTAGAAGATACTTCCAATGCTTGTGATGACCTTGTCCTACATCTATCACTGAAAGAAAATACTTCCAATGCTCGTGAAGATACTTCCATCTATCACTGAAAGAAAATACTTCCAATGCTCATGATGACCTTGTCCTACATAACACATTGGAAGTATTTTCTTTTATTTAGGAATAGAAGGGAATGAGAGAGAGGAAGGGAAATATAATAATAGTGAAAGATAATGGAAAAAATAGATAATATCAAACTTACTTTTGGCTTATGGAGAAATTTCCAAGGATGGTTTCACACATCTGCACTTCTCCTTACCTGGATGATGAGATTATATACTATTGGGATAAAAATGTGGCCTCACACTGCTAACACATAATGTGAGAAACGAGGCTCAGTTCTATTCAGTCATTTTGTTGTCTTTACTTATTAATCACATTTTGCTCTTTTTATAAATATCAAGGTTAAGAAATAAAAGGAAATTTTATAATTAAATCAAAGTAAATGAAGCATCTGCTTTTTCCTACTTCTAAGAAACAGATTTCCAAATTTGATTTGGAGAATAATGTTATATTAATGGTATAACTAGTCAGTAGACTATTTTGCAGGATCATGAATCTTCCTTATACAGAATAATTATTAATCAAGATCTGTGATATTCAATCAAATTAAACTTTTATTTTATTTATTTTATCTTTTTTCTTATCTTTCGATAATTTAGGAAACTAAAATAGAAACATGGAAGATGTTGTCATGTGACAATTTATGATTTTTACAAAGCAACATTTAAACTAATAAAATTTACTGAAATATGAAATAGGTTAAAATGGTTTTGCATCATTTCGCTAGATCTATTGCCTTCAGTAATAATACATTTATACAATTCATTTGGGGTTAGGCTTGATCCATGGGTGGATGAGATTGACTGGACACAGAGCAGTTTCAAACTTTCAATCAAATATTTCAGAACCTGCAATTTCCAGTGCACACAATTATGTAAAGGAGTAAGTTTTTGGTTATAACAAATATATAATTTTGTTAATTTATTTGAATGATATGATCAATAAATATTTTATAATGAACATTATAGTAATTTCTAATGAATTAATCTCCATTATTTTGTTCATTATCTTTCATAAATTTTTTTCGTCATATTCAAAATTTCGTATAATTCTTTGGAGTTTATAATACATCAAGGTAAAAGAATCTTTCGACACAATATATTTATTTCATGACTTTTATAATTTTAAAAATATTTCATCCTTGTTATTTTTAATTATTTTCTGATTTGTCCAATTCAACCAATACTCTCTGTCACAGTTGTATTTTTCCTTGCCAACCCAAGTCTCGTTACAGATCTTATGAACCATGGTTGCAACTTCATATGAGAAAAGACATGGAGTAAGTGTGAAAAGTGTATGGAGGCTTTTGCGAGGAGAGAGTTAAAATTACACCTAATCTAGAATTTGCTTAGTGATGGCCTATGATCGGAGGAAGGATTGTGAACAGTGATCTTAGGAGGAATCATAAGATCAAATCTTGGGGCTATGTGAACTGTACTTGGATAGTTTAGCCTCGGTTTATCAATTACCCTTTTTTAATTAAATCTAACTAGCTAAGTTACCATTATGACATATGCACCATTTTCTTTACTGTTATATGGTAGAAGAATCGTTGGTCATGTATCTGTTTCAGGACTTGTATTAAATCCGTATGTATTTTTTTGCTATTGTAGGAATCAGAGGAATGGATTGATTGGCAAACAAATGTTTTGCGTGAACGTAATGCAGTGGAAAATGTTTTTCACTGGGCCTGTGGGTAAGCATCATGCTGCAATGAACAAAGCTTTTCTGATGGTCAATGAATTGAAAAATGGATAATAACTGTAAAGACAAAATATCAGAAGAGGAACTTTTATCCTCGACATTTATGGCTGAAGCTGAACCATCCTTGCAGTTCATTATGTGATTTTAGCATTTTTACAAACTATTTGTTCATGAAAATCACAATTTTTAGACATCTCTTAACTGCTAAGTCATGGTTTAAGTTATTGCTGGACTTTTTATGCTTTTCTTCTTAAACATGTTTTTGTCTATGCAGTCGCCCAACAACATTACAGGAAAGGACAAGAGATAGTGATGAAGACGAGCTTCATGATAGAGATTATGATATTAGAGCCTTAGTGAACAATACAAACCATGCATTTCGGTACCATGTTTATGAGAATGATAATGTAGATGAGGTAATTAGTAGATCAGAACCAGTAACTATCATTAATATCTTAGGCAGCAATTTTTTGATTTCACTTGTGCAAATGATGAAAGACAGTTATTCTTTCAGGCCCATGTTTCTCTTGACCAAGATGATGAGGTAAATATCATGCTTATTTGTTCAGGATACAATTATTTTTAAATGTCTTTTAACTCTTTTACTCCACAAACGAGAAAAAGGAATGAGGGGGGCCTTCATTGTGGTAGTGGTTTCTTATGCTTTGAAAGTCCACAAGCATCTATTGTTTTATTTGCCTATTAAAGGCATTTAAAACATTCTTGACTTTGTCCTCATTAAGAAGCAGGTTTTATCTGAAGAAGGGTCTTCTGGTAATTGCAATGCAGATGGGCTATCTAAATATGCATTTTCAGATTAGCCCATCTGATAATGTTTTTGGTGCACACCACATGCTGATGTCAACTTTATCTCTTAGAAGGACCGGTCCCTATATCTTTTCAAAGCCAAATTTCAAAATCATACTCTTTTACTTTCTTGGGGTTGCCAAAATTTATCATACTTGATTTAATAATGTTAAGAAACAGAACCCATATTTTCAAAATTCCCAACTAATGTTCATATCTGAAGTCTCTCTTGGTTCTCTTTTCTTTTCATATAAGATATTTATTGTTGTAAACTCTTGTATTTGAAAAGTCGTACTTCAGTTTTGTACCTTTCAAGTTTCTGTATTGATACTTGATCTAATGCTAAATAGAAGATTGTTGTAATTCCTACACCGTGTAATTTGTTTTTTTGAAGAAATAGTAGCTATGCTAGTACAATCGTGCAATGCAGTAAGTTATTAATGGGACATTGATTGTTATAATTACTTATCTTGACTTGCTGGAAAAATTGCAGGATGTATACATCGATCAAGGATCTTCTGGACTTGTGATTTCTACTTTGAAGCATGGTGTCGATAACCAGAGGTACATGTTTCATTTAAGCTCTGGGTGCAATAACCAGAGGCACAAGTTTCATTAGTTCTTTGTAGCATGATTCTCATTGGAATTTTTTCTCTCTGTATGCTGCAGTCTTTTCACAAATTGCGACTGGTTTGCGTTCGAAGATGAAAGTGCCTTGGAAACCCTGGATAGGATGGATGACATCAATCTAAATGAGACGTCCAGTGGTGGTAACAGCAGTGATGATGAGGTAGTGGTTGGAGTAGAGGAGCCTACCAAAATTGTGCTGCCTGAAGACAAGTGTACTGTTTCTGACTCAGATTTCAATGCCGACAATACAAGCACAGCTGATGAATCCCTCAATGAGCTATCAACAGACGTAATGAAACTAAATGTTGCAGATGTGAATCCTTTCGAGTTTGAAATTGCTGAGAATGTGGACCTTTTTAATGATCAACAGCAGCCTGAATGGGTGGGCTGGCGTGAAGCTTCCGATATTCAGGTGGATGAACCTACTGATTTTTCAACCCAGTTGAATTCCGGGGAAACTGCTGCAAGCACATCGGTTAGTACGATTGGTGTGGTTGCAGGTAGCAGTGCTTCTACTGTATCAGAATCTGGTGAGTTGGCAAAAGTAGACGAGACCACCCATTGTTCATTTGAAGAGGACGCAGAGTTTGTTGGTGCAGATATTGAAGTAGGCAGAGCCATGGAAGATGAGGTTACTGCACCCAAGAGAAACTTCCTTCTCAAGGATGAAACTGCGATTTTGGAGTTCAACAAGAGTCATTGGCGTATCGAACCTGAGGTAGGTGTAGTTCAGGAATAGAGAATTAAATGTAAGTAGTACAGTTCTTACAGCAGTGGGACGTGTACAGTGGCATTTATTCAGAAGTGCATCTGGCGACAGATGTACGTGTACTGTCCTATTATAATTTTGTCCGCTGAGATTTGCCATGTAGCTTTGCTTCTGTAATTTGTCTTTTCAATAAACACTTGAACAGTACTATGCTTGTGTGTCAAATTGGCTATTTGTCAAGGGAAATTAATTTGCTCATCATTCAGTTTAATGTGTTCAATGATCACCGAGGAGCCGCTGCCTTGAGTCGGGCAGTTGCTGGTCTACCATTCTGCTCACTATATATAACCGATCAGTTGCTTTATTCGGCATTACTAGACAACTAGTGACTTGCTGACATGCTAACCTTTAGCTATATTCATTTGCTGCAACCGTTGCGGAGCGAAATCATTGAACATGTCATGCAGCAGTTATTGCTTGAGCATATATGGGTGTGTTACGAGGAATTAGTTTATCGTGCATTCACATAGGGAAGCTTTGTGTTTGTCGACTTGCAGCTGGATTCCGGTGGATTGCCCTGGCATTTAAACTTGGGGAAGATAGTGTTGCAAGGCTACTCGACCGGGCCGGGCCGAATGTGGAACCACATAACAATGGCAGTAATATAACGATGTGGTGGTGGTTCGGCGGCCGAGGGACGGAGAGATCGGAAGAATGGCCTTAACATCTCTGGGCCTGTCTCACTCCTCTCCGTCCCCTTCTCTTCCCTCCTCCGCCCCTTCCTCTCCTATGAGCCACAAGACGCTTTCTTTGTTGCTTCCTAGGGTTTTGGTTTCTCCCTCCGGCAGCAGCAGCAGCCGCAGCGGTGGGGGTGAACAGATCCTCCGTGGATCTCCCCAATTCGGAGCGTACACGACCGCAACAGGTATCTCGCTTACTGATCGCCTTCTCCATAAGGAAAAGGATCAGAATTCTGTTTTTCTATTAGGAAAAAGATGGGCTTTCTCCTCGGATCGTGTTCTAGATGCCAAGATTGTATGTAGCAATTGAGCAGTTGTTCCCTTTTTCTTTTCCTCCTCTAAATCGACTACTTTCTCATAAAGTTTCTCAAATCTCGGTTCTATATCTTCTCAAACAGACGCATTGACCTCGAAGCAATTATAACACGATAACTTGGGATGTTTATCCAACTAATTGATTTAATTATATGAAACTGGGTCTGGCTCTGGTGTTTACCTAACTCGGTGATAGCAATCAAAGCTGTTCTGAACCTTCTGTTCCGTCTTTTGGTTCCTTTCTCAGTTAATTTTACATAAGGTGATTATTAATTTTAATTCTGTTTGTTAATAAGAACTCATGCTTGTTTGTGCTTAAATTTGATTAATTAATCTTGTTAGCTATGAATTTCGTGCTTCATTGCAAATCATGTTTGTAAGAGGGATTTGTATGACTGGTTGTGGTTGTTGCATTTTGAAACCCTTAAATAACGCTAGCTTAATTTGCCTGTAACTAGGGTTAGCTTAATTTGGTCTTTTTGCGTTTTGTATATCATTTGTCAACTTTGATGAATAAATACTCTACGATGGTCATTATTTACTGGATTATTTTTAGCCAAGGAAACTTTCCTTGAGTATGACTTAATTCTTGAAGTGGATGACACAGGATAGAATTCTTTGGGGTCAAATTAGAAAAAGAACAGAATATGTTCAATTGGAAAAGTGTTGCTTGTCTCCCTTGCCAATGCCACTTTTAAAATATGGAGATTCTGTGTTATAATTAGTGGATTTAGCTGATGCCAATGTGATACAGAGGTTTTGAGGATGGTGTATCTTTGTATGGAGTTAATATCATTTAGAGGCAATTCTATTTTGGCTTGGGTTTGTTGTTAGAATTTGGATTGGATTGGATTGGTATGAATCAATCAAACTCAATTGGAGCTGACTGATCTTGGCAATTTCTAGCCAAATTAACAACTATAGAAAGAATAAAGAGGGGAGCAGAAGTAGAAGAAGAGAAATTTGAGATGGATGAAAGCCCAAAAAGAAACATGTCACTATGATTAAGAAATCGAGGAGAAGACACTGCCAATATTGCATTTGTCATATATTGCGACCAACATACTTTCATTGTATGATACAACTACTATCTATTTTAAATAAATATATTGTTATTATTTTATAATGGATTAATTTACAATATTTTCATTGTTAGTTTTTATGAATTTTTAATTTTTTTTACATTTTATATGTTAATTTCACTTTTTTGAAAGCTTGATATTTTTATAATACGAAGGTAAAACAATTATGTTATAATATTTTTATTTTCACATGATTTTTATATATTTTCTTTATTTTGAAATTTTGGTTTTTATTAGTGAGTCCGAACCGATAAATCTGGCCCAACTGAACTTGTCAATTCTACTTGTATTATCTTTAATGAATTCCAATCTTCAAACCAATATTATTAATCATGTTTTATATTGGTTGTCATATCTGTATTGGATATATGTTACATATGATACTTGTTAGATATTGCTAACATACATGTCAAATACTTCCTTGAAATATTGATTTTTATCAATTATTAAAAACAACATATACTGTTAGGATGGCTAGTGAATGTTTCATCAATATATGGAAGAATTTTGTCTTCCTTGAGTATTGATTTGACAAGGTGGATTTTCTATTAGTATGTTTATTGGTTGTTTTGTGCAATAAGCCCATAATGATCTGATGGACTAACTTATACCAGTGAGTACATCTGTCTTCTAATACCAGTTTGCTTCATGCTTTTTCTTCAGATTAAAATTACATGTGATGTTTATTGACCGTACAAGCTTGCGAGGGAGCAAAAATATGGAATTAATCGTATCCAATAACAAATTTTGTTGCAGATCGATAAGTTCTGCTGTTCAGAATTAAGCTGAGCTGTCACCTAGTATCTCTTATTTCACACATGTTGCCATCTTGGTTCTAAACATGAAAGAAACTTCATCGGTTATCAAATTAGTGTCTTTAGGTACAATAGGTTTTTGTTTCTTTCGTTGCCCACTAGGTTTAATTTTGTAATTCCATGTGTGCACTGTGGTGTAGGTACTTGCAGGGCTAGTCAAGCTGTTGATTTGTTCCCATCTGTGTGGCCCGAAGTTACTGTTCGAGATGCACGGCTGGAGGACTGTTGGGAAGTGGCAGATACTCACTGTAGTTGCTTCTTTCCAGATTATACATTCCCAGTCGATCTTGTTTTGAGGATTGACCGGTTTGTAGGATTGCTCTCTGGGTTCTCAGTTCCTCCAGGTTGCATGAGGACATGTCTCGTTGCTGTCACTGATAGTCCATTCAATGATAAATTATATATTGGATGTGAGGATTTTAAACTTGGAGGTTTTGAAGGAAAATTCAGCATCAACAGAGGATCTGTAGCTGGAATTCTTACAGTTGACACAGTCGCTGATTTCCTTCCTAGGAAAGGTCTGCTTCGACAAAGAAGGTAGTTTATAGTTCCCATGGTTAGTTGGGTGGCCAATCATCCAGCAGAAAAATCACCTTGTACCTTTTGCATCAGAGTTCCATCTAATCGAAATCTATTGTATGACAGTTTTGTCTATTCTTAGCTGCAAGAATATTGACATGGTTCTAGAATTTTCTGAGCTGCAAAAATATTGACATGCTTCTTTTTTTGTCCATATAGAACTGGGATTGCATATATCTCAAATGTTGCAGTTCGGGAGGCAGACAGACGAAAGGGGATTGCCAAGATGCTTGTCGCCAAGGCAGAGGCCCGAGCCCGGAATTGGGGATGCCGATCAATGGCATTGCACTGTGATGTAAACAACTTAGCTGCCATGAGATTATACAAAGGCCAGGGCTTCAAATGCATCAAAGTGCCAGAGAATGCAAAATGGCCAGAACCCAAGACCTCGCCGGGCATCCAATTCAACTTCATGATGAAACTCCTGGTCCCTGATGCAACTCCTTGATCAAAGTTTGTGATGGGTCATACACCTGTTCAGATTCTCCAAGGTTATTGGTGGGTGGTGTATATTGTGTGTGTAGAACAACAAAACAACACTCAAAACTGCTGTGGACATTGTATTTTCCTGGTGTCAACTGTAAAGCTACTGGGAGACTTGAGGTAATCATTGTACCATTAAGGATAATGCTAAAATGAAATGTTCTATGATTACTATATTATTCTTAGTCCGAAGCTGCTGCGAGGGAGAGAACAGTAGAGTCGAATATCGGTCATGGCTCCCATGTAATAATACAGTGCAAGTAATTAATGTGTAACAAATGTTTTATGTTCCATTTGATGTGACAGATTAAAATTCTCTTACTAAAATTATTTTTGGTTTTCGCCTTATTGTGTTCTGGATGGAATGTGACGGGATCACTGGTTTTAGGAGTTAGCATATGATATTGGGGCAACATAGCTGGATGAATTTGTGTCCAAGAATGTCATGACCATCTTCATCTTGGATCACATAGCCTAGCAATCCATCCATGTTAACTTTGATCCATCTCGCAAGTTGTCTGTCATTTGTCTTAAAATTGGATTTGTATTGTTTCCTCCCTTTATGTTCAACATTTCTAGCATAAGAAGTAGTGATAACTGAGTCTTGGGCCCAAACACCCTTAAAACTAGGATTTCGCTAATAAAAAACCATTACCTTCATAGATTTCCAAAAAATCATAGTTAGTTGCCTTTTAATAGCTCTGAGGATCATCTCATTGTCTCCTTCCTTGATTCAATCATCATTCTCCTAGGTTAGTAATGCCAAGTGCCTACCGACGGGAAGGTTGGAATGCCATTTGGGCTCAACATTCCCGCACCACAAAGCTACCTTTTTGTGATCTCATCTTGGAATCTATTGAGCACTTCTTTTACAACGTCAAATCTCTGTTTCTGTTTGCTCCTTCGCTTCTAACAACTTGGGTTTCCATTTTCGATTCTTCAATGATTAGTTGACTCGGTTTTGGATCAAAGAAAACAAAGTTTAGTCCACCGTGAACTTCTTCATGCCTTGATTAACTACTCAATTTTGGGGACTTTGGGTTGCTCGAAATGACAAGATCTTTCAACATAGGGTGCCAAGAGCTATTGGAATTTGGAGGAAAGCTGTGGTTAATGCTAGCTCCCATCCTAAAAGACTACATTCTGATGGGACAAACCTACACAATGTCACCTTATTCATGCGAACTCTACCTCCCCAAGGCTGCCTTGAGATCAATACTGATGTGTCTACCTCTTTGCAGGAGGGATGAAGTGGGGTATCGTAGATTTGTTGTGCACAAGCCTACTCTACATCTTTCGCAATGGCTGCCAAGGAGAGCCTTCTCCGTACTTGGCATGAGGGATTCTTAGTAGCGACTTAATGATTCTCAAGAACTGGATTGAAGGCAATACTACTGCGTCTTTAGATATCAGAAATCTGTTTGTTGACATTCACTATATTACATCTCTAAACTTAAAATCTTTTGTTATATGTACACTACTGCTATCGAGAGTGTAACAAAGCAGCTCATTGGGTTGCAACTAAAACGAGATGTTACCACTCACTATTATTATTATTATTATTATTATTATTATTTGAACAAAAAATAATCGTAAGCCCCTTCTAAATCTAATCTTCCATCACAAGAGTACCATGCAATATCCATATTTTGTAGATACCAATAACTGAGTTAATGAGGTCTCATGATCCATCTTAACAAGAGATTCCTATCATCGCTGCATAAAATAGAATCATATTTATTTTTTTTATAAAAATAAATGATGAAGACGAGATTCAAACTTATGATAAACTATCAAGACTTTTATTAACTAATTTTGCTGACACCATATCTAAGTTGATATATAGCAATAATAAATAATTCATTAAATTTCAGCTGATGTTCTTTATGTCCGAATGTGCATGTGGTACTCATACCACGCAAAGGAACAGTGTAAGCACAGAGTTTATTAGGATTAGGTTTGTGATAGGTTATTAATTACTTTGCCATGCAAAATGCTTACCCTAAAAAAAATCTAAAAAATAAATCTGTCACGGAAGTTCATCAATCACGCAAAAATCTAACTGATAAATCTACCATAGAAGCTTCATCAAGCACGTTTCGATCCGTCGTAGATCGAGTTTTCTTTCCGCGATCTATGGCTTTCTTAAGTCTTCTTTAATGAATATTTGCGTCGTTAACGAACAAAGCTTGGGGTCAACGCATCCACATGACAGTCAACATCATGCAATTAGACCGGTCGGTCGTTCGTTAGATTCGAAATCACGATTCGTTCATGACCAGATTAAGTTGATGGGACTCGGATAGCGTGTGTGACGGTCGTCCACTGGTGGATCGAATTAGGCACGCATCACGGCGTAGTTTTCTCCATCATGGATAGCACGAGAAAGCACGATATAATTTCTAGAAACATGCATGATCTGCTTAATTGGCTCATGACGATGAGTTAGGCCTGCGCTAATTTCCAAAGAAATTAGGCGTATGTTCGTCTAATTTTGACCCATGTTTCAGGCTGGTGTGGCGTCGATCGATTACGTGCTCATTCTTCTGATTACACTTGTCTATCAATCGTCATCGAGTTGAGTCTTCCAATCGTCTGGTTTTGACCTCTGTTTCCAATGGCAGTGGCAAAGCCGGTCGTATACGCAAGTATCCGTGGAGGCTACAGGAAGGCGCTTTGTCCTCCATCCGCAGTAGATGTTCCTATCGAATTCATGTGGCCGAAGAAATCCTAAGCTCAGCTTCTTTAATTTGTAGGGATTCAATAACAGATCTGTATCATGCTTCATAAATTAAATTATGATTTTAATAAATAATAGTCCAAACCAATTCTTAAGATCATTAGAGGAACCTTAATTTTTATTTTTATTACATATATGAATCAATATACAAGAGATGAAGTATATTTAAACATATAGAATGCCAAATAATTGATGAGGAAAGAAAGTCTGATGATAATAATTGATAATGTCTTTTTTAAATGATATATTCAAATGATATATATAAATATATAAAAAAGAGCTATGATGTCTTGATAATATTGAGTATGTATGTATCTCTTTGGTCAATATTAGGTGTAACAATAAAATCTAACCAACACGACTCATGAAACCAAGAATTTTAGTCCTCTAGCATATTGATGTTGTTGGGAATCTTGGCAAATTTTGTTGCTCAATTCTCTTAGGTACTTACGAAAGAGACCTCTAGTGTAAAAAAAAAATGATTTGAGCTTGGCTCATTTATTCGTAGATTTTTTCGAACGAAGGACATCACCAACGAGAAAGAAGAGAAAATAAGTAAACGTTGACTTGTACTCTAATTGGGAATTCATATTTCTTCTTCTAACTTTATGTCATGCAGCTCCTCCTTCTCGACGCGATGTTCGACGTTTTGTATAGCGTGCTTCCAAGACGGAGCAACATGTCAGGTGGCCGTATACACACTTGCAACAAAGTTCGGCATACACCAAACTAAAAACGTGGGGGGATTAAGATTCTCACATGCCCAATCATACACCGACACAGCTCCGCACCGACGCCTTCCTCCCGGACGCCGCTCTCGCGTGTGCTGGCGGAGCGACCCAACACGAGAACGACGTCTTTTATTGGTCGTCTCCTGTGGATCCGACGAGAAACAACTCAGTCGCCCACTAGTCACAGCTTGTTCTCTCGTGTTCGGTCGCTCACCAAGACATAGGATCCGTTCTCTGTTTCCGCGGTTGCTAATGAGTCCTCCGTCCTCCCCTTGTCATCTTGTGCCACCGGCTGCCGTCGGTCACCGCTGTCGGCACTGCCCCAGTCGGCGACCGACGCTGCCCATGTATATATAGCCTTTATTAATCTCCAAAGACGGATGCATGGGTAGATCGAGATAAATGTTGAGACGTCCGCAACGTCGAGTTACCTTCGGTTGCTTGCAAGGCTACGTTTCTCACAGTCACGTTAAGAATGGTGGGGCAAAGTGGACAACCAAACAAGTGTTTGCTCTGAGAGGAGGAACATAAAAGCTGGTGGATGGTGACAATTGTGAGACAGTGGTGCGTCTCCATCACTGTTGTTTTGATCACCGTCGCCGTCAGTGGCGATCGAGCCACCGAATCATGACACAACCGAACCGGGGGCGGCAATTATTTGTGGACTCTCGGAAGGAGGAGCGCTGCCGCCGGATTATATACATTCGAGTATAAAACAGACGCAGGTACGTAATAGTGTCAGAATTGATCATCCATCCATTTCACATAATCGAATGGGTTATCAAATCTTGAGAAAGAGTCACTCGAAATCAATTCTTCAAAAGATTCTCGATGTGAGAATAGAAAAAAGTTTGATACGTGACAAGAGAATATATTCCTGAAATAAATAAATATATATATATATATATACATATATATATATATATACATATATATATATATATATACATATATATATATATATATACATATATATATATATATATACATATATATATATATATATACATATATATATATATATATATATACATATATATATATATATATATATATAGAGAGAGAGAGAGAGAGAGAGAGAGAGAGAGAGAAATACCCTAATCCCCAACTCATGTTGGCATGACAAATTTGGCTGACCTAATTCTTTATGTCATGTTTCGATTAATCCAAAATATTAATCGTGTCAATAGCCAACCGAGCCTTCTAATTTTCTTTTGTCATTTTGAGATATGTGTGCATACAACAAAAGTATGACTTGCATGTTTGTAACGTGGTTTGACTTGCTGCGTTGAAAAGCACGATTTCAACGAGTATGGGCGACTACTTTGTGAAGGAAGTTCGATCTTTCAATTTGGCATTCACATTGGCATTTATCGTGGCCACGTAGTAAATGATCATTCGGGGATATGGTTTGCATCATTGCATTATTTAGTCGGTCAAACAAAGGGTGAAACAGTCGCTTAAGAATTTGGTTACTGATGATCACAATACCGCCAGCAACCATCTCAGAACCAACGGAACACCTTCGAATTGACATAACACACGTATCTAAAAACAATGCAATCGATCGCATCTCGAAATGACATAATAGACTCAGATACAATAGTATCCGCGTCGCTCAGGACCATATAAAGCAGCACCCAAAATCGAGCGAGACGCGATGTGGAATCGGAACAATAGGCTTATGCCATCTAGATCGGACGAACTGACCGCTTGGAATGCCGGTGGATGTTACCATCATGCGTATAACTAACCTTCGATGAGATGTATAAAATATCACCCCAACATATGTTGGGAATATTGATCACTACTCCCAAAAAATTGATTTAAGCTTTGGAGGGGTCGAGCTGAAAATTTTTCTTCCCGACATCAACCTGTTGTGCATGAACTTGGCATCGGAGATAACCTTAGCTCCATTTCGGGTCAATCATGAGACATCCGCCTAGTCCTCCATTCCCTCTCCATTCATCTCTTCGAGTGAACCAAACTGTGCCAATTCTTGGCCATGACATGACGGACTATGACACATCTTAAAGCTCCGTTGGTCTGAGCTTAAAATAGAATATAGAGCTTAAAATAGAATATAGAGAAGAGGACAGTTGTCCCTTCACAAAATCTATATATGATAACATTTTATATGATTAGCTAACCAATAGCACATCGATTAACTTAACTATGTACATGAATCACATTCCAAAGCGTAAAGCTTGTTTAACAAACCAAAAATATTTCTAATTAGGTTAGTAAACCTCTATAGTGGTTTATCCTCTTGATTAAGGACTTGTACACTTTAAAGAGCATCGATTTCAATTTTCACAAATAAAAATCCCTTATTGATGGCAAGCCGTACAACATGATACATAGTCATATGTTAATTATACCATTTGCTAAACCCTTCAATCACCCATTATGAGATCAAAATAGGTGATCCACTTTGATAGCGTTAAAAATACAATCAGTATGAATTTTAACCTAACCTCTATGGGGGCTAACTGAGGAGGAAAGGATTCTCGTTAAAAATACAATCAGTATGAATTTTAACCTACCATTCTTATGTTGTTTTATCTAAATAATTAAGATTGACAATGGACGCATAAAAATTATAATTATATTATTTTAATAAAAAAATTTTAATATCCAAATATAAAATTAAATAGTAATAGATCGAAGATTATGGTGTATATCTTTCGATGTGATTTTGAAAGACCTTATTAAATTCGAAAACATGTAATATAATCAGGAGGCAACTATAGCATATATATATGTAAGATGAATTAAGTTTTCATTCTTCTTTCTTTCTTTCTATTATTCATAAACTACTATAAGTGATGAAAGAGATTGAGAATAAATCTTGTATCATGTATAATCTTTAAGAAGTCCTGTTTATTTATAGACGAGAGTAGAGATTCTAGGATAAGTAATTAGAAGAATTCCTCCCATCAAGAAAAAAATTTATCATAAGTAAATTTTCTTTCTTTTGTTCAATAACGATAATCAGAATCCAATTGGATCTATAATTTATCTTACATAATTAAATATGCCTACACAATCAAACATTTTTTTACTTCACCTATTAATTGGTAAGATATAAAAAATTTAAAATTAAAATAAATAAAATAAAAATTTATTTAGATGTAATTTTTTTTAAAATATATTTTATACATGATTATGAATTTTAAAATAAACCAATAAGTCCAATAAGTCAAATGCATTATTAAGTCTGAATTTCAATACGAATCATAGTGATTGTATATTATCAATATCATATTCCCTTCTATTTACTAGAATATTACTAATATTTTCTAAAATACTTCATAGTGATCTGTATAATTTATTTTATTAAGACAATCATATTACCACATTCAATTATAATATATATTAACATAAATATAAATAAAATAATAGAAATAAATAATTTTAATTAAGTAAAAAAATAATAAATAATAGTATCCACTTAAACACACATCATCATATTTATATCTTTTATAAGTTGTTCACAATCCTCATTAACATGTTCCTTAAATACTTTAGGATGTAAAGCTTTAGTAAATAAATTAGTAATCATTAAAGTTGTAATCAGGTTCTCAATTGACATATGTTGTTTCTTGACTTTTTCTTTAACTATCATGTATTTTATCTTTATATGCTTAAAACCACTTGATAACTTGTTATTCTTAGAGTAGAAAACTGTTATGGTGTTATCATAAAATATTTTTAGTGGCTTGACAATTAAGTTGATCACTAAGTTCTGAGATATAATTTTATAATCATAAGCATGATTTATGATCTCAAACCATACTACAAATTCAACTTCCATTTTTTATGATGCAATAAGTGATTGTTTTATACTTTTTCTTTTTAAATTACCCCTATAGCTAAAAAAAATATGAATTTTAAAGTGAGCTTCCTATTGTCGATACAATTTATAGATATTTCATCACTTTCATCGTAGCTTTCCAATATTCGATTACTTTGATATCTATATAATATTCTAACCATAAAAGTAATATATGATCTCGTACAAGTTTGAGCATATGATAGACTTTCAATTATGCATATATTAAGAAATATCCTTCATTTAATTTCTTTTTAAGGCATTGTCAGGATATTCATTTTGACTAAAATTTTTTTTTTGGTAATAGGTATATCATTAATAGAATAAAGTTGTGCACTAAATTTCTCTAAAACTCGATTAATATATTATTTCTAAAACAATCCTAACAATTCTTGAGATCTATCCCTAAATATCTTAATGTCAATAATATAAATTATCTTATTCATATCAACCATCTTAAAATTCCTAGAAAAAAATATCTTGGTTTCGTGTAATAAATGAAGACCAATATTAGTAAGCAAAATATCATCCACATATAAGATCAATATAATAAACTTATTCCAACTGACCTTTAAATAATATTTTTCTTAAATCCAAAAGAAATAATTGTATCATGAAATTTTACATATAATTGTTTAGAAGCTTATTTAAGATTATAAATAGATTTATAAGTTTACAAGCTAAATTTTCCTTTTCCTTCTTTATAAATCCTTTAGTTGTTTTATATAAATTTTCTCATCTAAATCCTCATTTATAAATATTATTTTTATATTCATCTGATATAACTCAATATCATAATAAGTTGCTAATACTATGACGATCCATAACAAGTCATTTTAAAAACTAGAGAAAGATGCATTCTTTTTTAGAAAGTCCTTTAGCCACAACTTTGATTTTATATAGTTTGATATTGTTTTTAAGACATGTGTTGTCTTAAAGACTTATTTGTAATCGACTCTTTTAAAAATTATTACTATATTGGTCCATCGATTTTAACTTTTCTTTTATCACATCATATAACTTTTAAAAATTATTAATTTTCATAACTTATAAAAATTATAAGGGGACCTTATTTTATTCCTATATCATAATATGATTCTTGTTGATTTATCACATAATTATAAAAAATGATAGGTCTTCTTTCCCTCTAAGATCTTCTCAAAGCTATTAATTATATACTATAAGATTATTAGTTATAATATCAATATCATGTAAGAGTTCATTAATGTTATTTTATTATTCACCCATATTAATTTGTTTAATGTTTTGAAGAACAATAACCTCTCAAATAGGAAATGACAAAGGAGCATTAACATATATCTCATCCATATTAAAATTAATCTTTCAAGATTTTTCACCTATGCTTTTTTTGTTATTTTATAGGAATCTTACATTTCTGAAGTCTACTATCATCATACTCTTATCACTATAGGATAACTCCTCAAATATATAAATATTTTAAATTATATTATCTACTAGTCTATAACTCAAATAGAATTAATGAAACTGACTTACTAAGGAATTCTATTTAAGATATACATAGTTGTTCTAAGATTTTGGCCCTACATTGATTCAGGTAGAGAGAAATAGCTACGATTTCATCTTTCAGTAATATCATTTTATTGTGACACACCTGATAAGATGTACTGGGTACAAATATCTTACTTTTTTAAGAATCTAGCAAAAGAGTCAAAATTTTGATTTGACTCACGTATTTGTTATAAAATTCACCACCCTTGTTAGATATAATAATTTTAAATTTTTTATCTAATTATCTTTTGACTTCATTTATATATATCTCAAGAGTATGAACAATATGAGAACTTTGCTAGTCGTAGATGCCTTGCAAGCCAATTACATGAGTGATGACACGTATGACATATTGCATAGTCTTTTTTGCTTATTATTATTATTGATTTTTTTACTTTATGTTGCCTATTGTATATATTATGATATCCTTGGATCTGTGTAACGAGAATTTGATCATGATGATATTATAATAATGAGACTAATTCACTTGTAAATATAAATCCTAAATATTCCCGATTATAGGTTACTCAAGAGGGACATCAAGATAGCCAAACGGACCGGTGCGCTGTATACCCGTCCATATGATAGAGGCCGTTGGCCTCGTAATTGCTTATGTGGGGACATTAAGGATATAATACAGGTGCTCGTTAAAGAATGAGTTCACTGATTGATTTGTTCACAAAATATTGGATAGTTAATGATACCTAATTGTCAAACATGAAATGTTCTGTAGTTCCAATTATATGTTTGGTCTTTAAACTTGATACACCAATGATGCCCTGTATAAGTACTTCATTCTTTGAAACCAGACCTATAGGTCTAGAAATTACAGATCTAACGCAACCGGTTATCGGGAATGGTAGCTAACCTTATGAGGGATCATCTGCTCTCGGTGTCATGAGAAAAATATCCCATGTATTTTCACTCAAGTAAATCTCTAGCCAAAGTTATTCGGATTGGGAGAGAAAGGAGTACTCCAGAATAATCTGATTAGAGTGATACTCGAGTAGATTTCGTATGGGCCTAATAGTATCATGTTCAATGTACCGTCTCTGGGATATTAAATAAACGAAGGACTATAGATATATAGTAACTGAGGATAGATAGATCCAATGGATTGAATCACTCTGTATCGTTTGTGAACTATAGCATAGTGGTCTAGTATGTTCATAATCATTGAGTCGAGTGAATTATTGTAGAGATAATAATTCACTGAATCAGAAGGAGTTCTGATAGGTATGACTCACAACCATGTTAGCATTAGGCCTAGAGGTCACACTCATATGGTAGCTATTGCAACGAGTAGAGATTGGATATTAGATATCTGTCGGACCATTGTCTTATTGGATATCCAATAAAGCACATGAATTATTAGATCTTTTGGGTGAGACCCAATAAGAGTAAATAGTGATTATTAGATAGAGATGCATTAATTCAAGAGGCTTGAGTAGTTGGATAGAAATCCAATACCCGATAGGGTAGGATCCATTAGGGTTATGTTAATATGGACCTATATAAATATGAGGGAATTAAAGGGGCATAGACTAGACCCTTTTTGGCTACCACCTCCTATTCTCTTCTCTCCCTCTCCTCCTTAGCCGGTAACTCTACTTGGGGCATGTGGACAACAAGAAGGGTAGACCCATTCTTGATCTTGATGCAAGTCTTACGGTGCATAAAGGAAAGGAAAGATCGCGCTGCAAAAGAGAAGCATTGTTGCATCATCTGTTGTGTAGACCACCGCTAAAGAGGAGGACATTTGACCTCCTTCATCTAGAGATTTGGATCTATAATATCTAGGATATACGATCTCCCCTAAGTAAATCATCTCACATGTATTATGTGGTCTTCAGTTTTACAATTTTTCATACATCAATCTTCACACGTTGAACTATATTAAACTTTTTGAGAATCTGTTTTATTTTCTATTCTTTCGCTATATATGTGATGCTGCCTAAGGTTTCCCAACAATCATATCTTGAAAAGTCATCTATAAGATATGATAAAATCATATCTTGAAACATAATTTTTATGTGTTTAGTTTATTTTTTTAATATAATATATGCAAACATCAAAATCAGTGAAGTCTAAATCTTTCAAAAATATTATCTTTCGCTAATCTTTTAATTCTTTCCCTGGAGATATGCCTCAAATATTTGTATCACAAGACTTCTTATTATAGAAATTATGTTTCAATCTAACATTTGATTGTAGGGTCACTAATAGCTTTGCAAACTCAAAATTTAAATTAATTATGCATAAATTATTGTACAAAATTTTAAAATTAAATTTTATTAAATTATAAAATATAATGAGTTTTTTATCACCTAAAGAAAGACAATATCCTAGTTTATAATTTCTAAATAAAAAAAAATTTAGAAATGGTAGGAACATACATGTGTTTGTAAGATATATTAGATGACCAGTCTCTAGGCGTAGACAATAGATTTACATTCCTATTATTTTCGCTTTGAGACAATTTCTCATAACGATGAATCTTTCATGTTATTTTAGTTTTCAGATTGTAAAAAATCTTTATATATTATTGGTAATATGAGTTGAAGTACTAGAATCAATCCAATAAGTATAAGAAGGAACCTCTATAATGTTTTATTTGAAACTTATAAAGGTCAAATTTATATATTTATTTTTAAATTAAGTTTTGTGTCTAAGGTAGTCCATTTTCATATGTCATTTATTACCATAAAGAATCACTTTACTATGAAGATATTCTTTTCGTTAGACTATTTAGCATTTCCAAACCTAATAAATTTATTTGGTGGATGACTCTTCGACTTTATTTTTTTTTGTTACCGGCTCCTTTTGCAATAGTCAAAACATTATAAGATTTTTTATGCTTCAACCTTTAACTCTTCTTGAATACATATATTAGTTAATTCATTCAAGTCTCATTTATCCTTATTTGTATTATAATAAATTTTAAATGAGCTAAATTAAGGAGGAAGAGAATTAAGAATGAACTACATAAGAAAAACTCATCTACATTCATACATAATGATTTAAGTTTCACAGCTTTATCAACTATATTGAAGATGTAATCATAAATCTCTTGAGTGGTATCATTCTAAGTCATAGTCAATTCCTTTATTAATGTGTAACTTATTAGTAGATTTAAATCTATCTTCTATTATTAGTGTATAATTTATTAGTAGATTTAAATCTATTTTCTATAACCCTCAAATATTCTTGTGCATTAGTTGTAGGTAGTAATGACGTTTTGATATTATTTATAATTGTCATTCTTATAAACATTAGATTGAGCCTATTAGATCTTTCCTAAGCATTCATTTTATTAATTTATATTATAATATTTTTATCAGTCAAGTCTGTGACCTATCAACAAGCAATGCTAAATCATGTTCTAATACATCTAGTATGAATTGTATATACTTTAACTATTTTAAATAATTAATATTATCTATATTTTATCTTATGATGAAATATTGATATATCTAGTGTCCATTCAAAATTATTCATGGAAGACTAATACCATCTTTGTAGAAAAATATTATTACAATTATAAACTCTAAAGATATCCAAAATAGTGTTATCCTACCTATTATATAATTATTCGAAGTATGTTCTTCTTTGAGATTATCGAAACATGATATTATGTATGTTATTATGAATATTATTTTTTTGTTATAATTCATGCATAATTCTTTAATATAATTTTATAAATTATTGAGCTAAGCCACTTGGCAGCTACAAAACTAATACAATAATATAGAATATCCTATAAATGATCAAACATTTATTATAATCCATACCTCATAAGTCTATCTAGGTTACTTTGATCACTATAAGTCAGATAAAACATAAAGATATAAGTTATAAATAATATTCATAAAATATTGTTTAATATAATTTATATAAAAATAATTTAATAATAATAAAATAATAAATATAATAATTATTAAATATTAATAAAAAAATTCATATGATAATTGTAATTATGATAAAATATAAATCATACCTTTATGTAAAAAATAAATATTATTTCATAATTTATACTCATTAATTTCGAAAAGTAATAATTAAAATTTAATTATCATAAATAAAAAATTTATGAATATACATATAAGAAAATAATAAAAAATATTATATATTTTTTAAATTTCATATAAGACCCTAAATTAGCTCTATCAATTTTATTTAATTGGACATCCCAACATTAAGCTAAAATGCATCGTGCCTCTCAAAATTAGATCACCCAAATTCAATTCAATAACCTACCTACCAATTAAAATTGAGTAGGACTCGTCAAATATAGAATTTGATCAAGGTCCAATTCAAGGAAGTCAAAATAATTTGAGTTAGTAAAAAAAAAATGATTTCGATCAAAATTAAGTCTTGATTGTAACCTAATTTAGGTAATCAAAATTAAGGTTTTCACTTAGGTTAGAATTGATGGTTTAAGGCCAAAATAGGGCATTGACCGAAGTTAAAATTTAATCAAAAAATTAAACTAGTCAAAATTCGATCGGCATTGATCGGGTCAAAATTGAATTTGAAAAGTTAATTAATTCCTTTGCCCAAAAACCCTCATATCTACTCTCTTATTGTCATGAACAATCATCGCACACTTGCAATATCTTCATTAACGTACCGTTTGTTACTTGTACATATGTTTAGAAGTGTGTTTTGCCTTGATTTTTTTGTGTGTTTTGCTTGAAAACCATAAACAGAAACAATTTACAGTGCTGTAGAGCAACCACTCATCATGATGGATAAAACTACCCTAAAATGACTTTGTTTTTACGTACCGTCTTATTTTTTATAGGCTACAAAGCGATATAAAATGTCAGTCATCTCAACACCCTAGAACCCTTAAGGTGGCATCGGGCTAGATCGATGTTCGGGATAGTGTTGGGCATTGATTGGATTTCACAAGTTCGAATATTAAGCCTATGAGAACTTGCCAATGTGTCTGACACTTGGTGAGCAATCGTTTGCAGACTTATGACTGTTCATTTATTTTCTAAAGTTATTATTTTCTCCTTTCTCTTTTTTTTCTCTTAGATACCAAGTGTTTGCTGAATTGCTTGTAAAGATATTCTCTTTGTGAGATGTCAGGACTTGTTTGTTGCTTGCTTTCGAACTAATCAATTTTTTTTCTTTATAAGTCCTTTGGGACGTGAGCGATATTGCAACTAAGTTGACTCTTTGCGGATGGATAGCACAAGGATGTCTCATGACTTAAGCAATTCTAGCTAAGTTGGTGACATTACCACAATGGTGCCTTACGACTTAGGGATTCTAACTAAGTTCGTGGTAGTGTAGTTTCAGAGCAGGATAAGCACACTTAGAAATACTTGATATGCAAATGCGGGGGGACTTAGGGAGCTGCGTTGAGGGCAGCCAACATGCATGATCATTTGGGGGAAATGAGTATTGAGATATAGGGAAATAAGTCATTCAGAGGAGAGGGCATTCGAGATTGACATTTAGAGGAATGGCCAACCCTTCGTGTGGGAGGTACCACGAGGATAAGCAAGCTAAGAAGAATATGTTGCATATAAAGGTTTGGATGGTTCAGTTCAAGCTACGACTTGATATTAGTAACAAAACTTGATGGTGCTTAAAGCAAGTGGAGCACTTGGTAATGGATGAGATCGTGCAATGTGAGATGGATTGCTCAGTGACCAAAAGAGTTATGCAAAGCTCATAATAGTAAGGAGAATTGCTAACTCAAAGAATTCGATACTTATGCAAGGACTTATATATGAACGATGGACTATTCGTAGCTATCCCAAGGTAATCAAAACTCAGCTCCATGAAGTATTAAAAGTTTCTCTTCAGCATGGGAATGATACATCTATATGAAGTGAAGTATACAGCGAGTTCAGCATGTTGGTAAGGCTTGAGGGGCATAGTGGGGGGCTGTATTGGCGAAGAGTCGCAATCTAGCGAGTGCATTTACGAGGATAAAATAATGCATAATTTGTTTAATAACATGATATAGTCCAAGAAGATAATAGTCTCCAAAACTTCTAGAGAGGAATATGCAAAGAGAGAAGTTGCTCCAATAGGACAGATATCCAAGAGAAATAAGTCTTGATTCTTTAACGGGAGAATCATATGCAATGGACCAAATATGTTGAGAAAAGGGTACCTAAGGACAATAACTCCACAAAGCTCAATAGACCAAGTGACGAGAAGTCATCGCACAATCTCACATGAGATATTACGTTGGTGGACATATTGGGAAATTCGGGGCGACATCACATGCGTAGTAGAAGAACACAAAAATAAAATCCAAAATTCCCACAGAAAAGAAGGTTTCATTATCATGCAAAAGTTGGTGCGCAAAAACCCATGAAACCTAAAAAACAACACATAAGAGAATTACCTAGGGAGATCATATGTCATTGAAAACTTGCATATCTATGAGAGAGGATGAGGGATGTCAACTATTCTCTTCTCTAGCGATGATCCACATGGTAGGGGCGGCGAAGATGCTCCTGAAATCGCTGCCCAAAACTCTTCTTCGCGTACACCACTTAATCAAGAAGGAGCTGCCCCTTCTTACTATCCACATGCCCCAAATAGGGGCTGCAGTATATGTAGGAGAGGGAGAGAGGAGAATATGAGGAGGCAGCCAAAAAGAACCTCTAGCCTATGGGTCTTTAGTTCCCTCCTATTTATAGAGACCCCTTATCAACTTAACTCTAATAGATCTTGTCATATTGGATATTAGATCTCTATCAAACTATCCAAGTCTCTTAGATTAGTGGGTCTTTATCTAATAATCTCTTATTAGCTCTTATTGGATCTCATTCATATGATCCAATAATTCAGGGACTTATTTGATATCAAATAAGATAGGAGCTCCAATGGATATCTCATATCCGAACCTATACTCATTGCAATACCTGCCATATGTGTGTAACCCTCTAGGCCCAATATCGAGTTGCTCATGAGTCATACTTGTCACAACTCCTTTTGACTCAATAAATTATTATCTCCATAATAATTGACTCGACTCATCAACTATAGACATACTGGGCAATTACGTCGTAGTCCCAGACGATACAGGGGAATCCAATCCTTTAGACATATCTGTCCTTAGTTATCGTGTATCTATAGTATCTCATCTATCTAATACCTAAGAGACCGTATACCGGGCATGGTACTATTAGGCCCATATAGTTTCTACTCGAGTCGCGTTCTAATCGGATTCTTCTAGAGAACTTTTTCTCTCTCAATCCAAACAACCATGGCTAGGGAATTATCCGAGTAAGAACACATGAGATATTTCTCCTATGACATCGAGAGTGGATGATCCTCTATCGACACTCAATAGCTCTCGTAAGGTTTGCTACCACTCTTGATAACCGGTTGTGCTAGATCTGGAACCTCCAGACCTATAAGTCTGGTATCAAAGAGTGGAGTATTCATACATGACATCCTTAGTGTCTCAAGTCTAAGGATCAGATACACCACTAGGACGATGTAATTGTTGCTAGTGAACACATTCTCTAATGAGTACCTACACTACACATATAGTATCCCCACATAAGCAACTATGAGACCAACTACCTCAATCATATGGATGAGTATATAATATAACGGTCTGTCCGATTATCTCGAGAATATTTAAGGTCTGTATTTATAGGTAAATTAGTCTTATTATCATGATCCAATACCTATTGCACTGATCCAAAGACATCATAATATATTCATCATTCAATATAAAATAAGAAAATATCATAATAAGAATAATAACAAAAAAAAAAATTATCTAGCGTATCACACATGCCATCACTTACATAATTGGCTTGCAAGGCACCTGTAACTAGCCATTTCTCACTTGACCTAAAACCAATCGCTTATATGCCTAATCCCCATCAGACCCCTGTGATACTAAAAGACAATATGAGATACTGGTTTTGTTAGTGGATTTACAATGTTATCTTCGGATGACTTTCCACTACGACATCACCATGGGCTATGATCTTTCTGATCAAGTGGAACCTCCTTAGAACATACTTTGACTTCTTATAAGACCTGGGTTCCTTCTCTTGAGCAATCGCTCCATTGTTGTCGTAATATAAGGGAATCGACTCGTTACCCAACACGACTCCTAGATTTGCGATGAATTTCTTTATCTAGACTCCCTTATTTACTACTTCTATTGTAGCAATATACTCCACCTTTGTGGTCGAGTCAGCAGTAGTATCTTGCTTAGAACTCTTCCAACTTACTGCTCCTCCATTCAAGGTAAATATATACCCCGAGTTTGACTTGCTATCATCGACATCAGAATGAAAACTCGAGTCTATGTAGCCCTCAACCATGAGGCTAGTTTTTTCATATGCCAAGAAAAAGATCTTTAGTCCTTCTTAAGTATTTAAGAATACACTTTATTATTTTCTAATATTCCAAACCTGGATCTGCTTGATACCTGCTCATAACACTTAGAGCATGCATTATATCAGGCTTAGTACATAGCATAACATACATGATAGACCTTATTATTGAGGTATAAGGTATCCTATCCATGTCCGCCCTTTCTTCAGGAGTCTTTGGGGGCATACTCCTAGAAAATGATATTATATATCTTATCGGTATGAGACTGCTAGTCATAGGTGCCCAGCAAGCCAATCACGTGAGTGATGGCACGTGTGACTTGATACAGAATCTTTTTGCTTATTATATTTTGGCGTATATCACTTTATAACTATTGTATAAATGCATATATATATTGTGATGTCCTTGGATTTGTGCAATGGGAATCGGATCGTGATGAGATCACGATAATGAGATCGATTCACCTTTAAACACATATCCTAAATAATCCCGGTCATAGGTTACTCGAGAGGGACATCGTGATAATCGGATAGACTGGTGTGCTGTATACCCGTCCATATGATGGATGCAGCTGGTCTCATAGCTGCTCGTGTAGGGACACTAGGGATACAGTACAGGTGCTCATTGGAGAATGAGTTCACTGATTGATCCGCTTACGGAATGCTGGATGGTTGATGATGTCTTATTGTCAGACAGCGATTCCGTAGTCCTAGTGGTGTATCTGGTCCTTAGACTTGAGACACTAAGGATGTCCTGTATGAGTGCTCCACTCTTTGATACCAAACTTATAGGTTTGGCTGTCCCCAGATCTAGTACAACTGGTCATTGGGAGTGGTAGTCGACCTTACGAGGGCTATTGAGTGTCAATAGAGGATCATCCACTCTCGGCGTCATGAGAGGAATATCCTATGTGTTCTTGCTCAGACAAATCCCTGACCAGGGTCATTCGGGTTAAGAGAGAAAGAGTTCTCCGGGAGAATCCGATTAGAGCGAGACTCGAGTAGAAATCGTATGGGTCTGACAGCACCATGCTCGATATACGGTCTCTGGGATATTAGATGGATGAGGGACTATAGGTACATGGTAACTGAGGACAGACAGGTCCAATGGATTGGATTCCCCTGTATCGTCTGGGGACTACGGCGTAGTGGCCTAGTACGTCCGTAGTCGATGAGTCGAGTGAATTATTACAGAGATAATAATTCACTGAGTTAGAAGGAGTTCTGACAGGTATGACTCACGGCCAGCTCGATATTGGGCCTAGAGGGTCACACACATATGGTAGGCATTGCGATGAGTAGAGGTTCGGATATGAGATATCCGATGGAGCCCTTGTCTTATTGGATGCAGATCCAATACCCACTAGGGAAGGACCCATTAGGGTTTGACACGGGATCTCTATAAATAGGAGGGATTCACAGCCTCATAGGCTAGAGTCTTTGCTTGCCTTTCCTATTCTCCTCTCTCTCTCAACCTCAGAGTAGGCCTGGAGTTTTGAGGAGCGTCGTCGCAACCCTGCTGTGTGGATCACCGCTAGAGAGGAGGACGCTTGACCTCCTTCACCCTCTCCTAAGGATCTGCAAGGAAACAGGGATATACGATCTCCCTAGGTAACACAATCTCTATACGCAGTTTTGTGTTTTGCGGATTTTTGCGCACCAATCTTCGCACGACGACGAACATCTTTTTGGGAATCGGGGATTTTGTTTTTCTTGTTCTTCCGCTGCGCATATGATGTCGCCCCCATGATTTCCCAACAGAGACATCTTTTAAACTTTTTCATGCTAACCCTTTTGACAATGGTGTCTATGTACCTAGATTGAGATAAGCAAAGCATCCTTTTGGATTTATTTCTATGGATTTGAATCCCCAAGATGTAAGATGCTTCCTCTAAGTCCTTCATGTAGAATTATTTGGATAACCAAGTCTTTACTATGGAAAGTATTTATTTACTATTCCTAATGATTAGGATGTCATCCACATATAGCACCAAAAAGATAATAGCACTTCTACTTATGTTCCTATAGACACAAGGCTCATCTTTGTTCTCAACAAGGTCATAAGATCTGATCATCTCATCAAATCTTATATTCGAACTTCAAGAATTTTGCTTTAGTCCATATATAAATCTAAGCAATCTACACACCTTATCCAGACTCTGATTAGATACAAATTCCTTATACTATATCATATACACCTCCTCCTCGTGGTTATAATTGAGAGACATGGTTTTCACGTCCATCTACTAGATCTCATAATCATGGTGTGTTATAATTGCCAATAGAATTTTGATGAATTTCAATATGGCTACGAGTGAGAATCTTTCGTTATAGTCAATACCTTACCTTTGACGATGCCCCTTAACTATTAGCCTTGTCTTATAGGTCTCTACCTTTTCATCTACTCTAATTTTTTTTTAAGATCCATTTGCAACCAATGGGTACAATACCTCATGTTACGAACGGTCATCGCGCACTCGCAATAACTCCGTTCAACGAACCGTTTGTCGCTCACACCTACATGTACAGCTGCTTGACAGCATGTTTTCTCCTGATTTTGGGTCATTTTGCTTGTAAAAATGTAAGTTCAAACAAGCTGTAGCGTTACAAAGCGACCGCTCACCGAACCGAGCAAAACAGCCCCAAAACAGCATAAAACAGCTCCGTTTTCGTGTGCCGCGGGCTGATTTCTGGAATCTGCCTCCGCTCACCAAAACGTCAGCCATCTCAGCCCCTTTGAACCCCCTGGGTGGCACAGGGCTGGATGGGGCTTCGGATATATACCGGGCATTAAACACTCTTTCGCAAGTTTGCACGTTGCCTTGACGGGAACTTGTTGTCGCGCCCGGGACCAGGTGAGCGGCTGTTTGTGGGCTTGCAGCTGTTCGTTCAACCTTCTAAAGCCCTTGTTTTCCCCCTCTCCCTCTTTTCTCTTATGCACACAAGGTGCTCGCTGAATTGCTTGTAAAGCTTCCCCTTTTCGTGAGACGTCGGGACTTGTCTGCCGCTCGTTCTTTCGAACTAATCAACTTTCTCTTTTTACAGGTCCTTCGGGACCTGCGAGAGGTTACAAGTGGGCTGGTCCTTGCGGAGCAATATCGCAAGGGCGAAGCGTGACGTAGGCAACGCAAGCTAAGTTCGCGTCTTTGTCGCAAGGGTGACCCGCGACTTAGGCAACGCAAGCTAAGTTCGCGTCTTTGGTCGCAAGGGTGCCTCACGCCTTAGGCAATTCCAGCTAAGGCCATGACACTCAGGTGCATCAACTATGTTCTAAACCTTGTTGGAGTATATGGAATCTATCTCAGAACTCATAACATCTTGCCACTTCCTAGAGTCTATGCTCGTAATAGCTCATCGTAGATCTGAGGATCAATATCCTTAATATCATCTCCTCTCGTATATCTGACATGTCTCTTAGAAGGATGAGGTATTCTGTCAGACTTACGCAAAGTGGAACTTATGTTCTCGGTACCTGAACAGACTCAATCGACGGAATTGTGCTTGAACTAGGTTCTTTAACCTCGCTTAACTTTATTACACTCATACTATTTCTACTAAGAATATGTTCCTTTTCAAGGAACAATATCCTCTTGGCAACAAAGACTTTTTGATTCTCGGGTGATAGATATAATATCCACAAGTTTCTTTAGGGTATCTCATAAACTTGCACCGTTCCATCCTTGATTCTAACTTATCGTAATTGTATCTCCTAAAGTGGTCAGGGCAGCCCCAAATCTTAACAGCCTTAAGATTGAGCTTCTTTCCTTTCCATGTCTTATATGATATCGACACAACTACTTTAATTGAAATTTTGTTCAGAAGGTAAGCTACAGACTCTATGGTGTATCCCCAAAGAGAGACGGGTAGGTCGGGGAAACTCATCATAGACTTCACCATGTCTAACAACATGTGATTCCTCTTTTCTCATACACCATTGAGCTGAGGTGTATAAGGAGGGGTCTATTGAGATAGGATCACATGGTCTTTGAGGAATTGAGTCAATTCCATACTCAAGTATTCTCCTCCTCAGTCTGATCGAAGATTCTTGATACTCTTTCCTATCTGGTTCTCTACATCATTCTTATATTTTTTGAATTTCTCGAAGGTCTCGGACTTATACTTCATCAAGTACATATGTCAATAGAGAAGTCATCAATGAATGTAATGAAGTAAGAATAATCGCATATGGCCTTAGTTGATATAATATATATCATTATGTATGAGTTGCATTAACTCAGTGGCTCTCTTTTCAATTTCACTAAATAGAGAGCTAGTTAATTTTCCTTAAAGGTAAGACTCGTAAGTTGCATATGATTCATAATCAAATGGATCTAAGTATACATTATTTACCAACCTCTAGATTCTTCCTATGCATATATGACCCAGCCTACAATGTCATAGGTATGCATTGTTCACCTCATCTCACTTCCTTTTAGACATACTTACATTCATGACATGTGGAGCATAATATAATATTCCTCTATCGATGATCTTATCATCTAGAATCAATGAACAATTATTGTTCTCAAAAACTAATCTATATCAATTATTTGTCAAACAAGAAATAAAAATAATATTTTTGATAATTAAAGGAATAAAATAGTAATAATCTAATACTAGAAGTGCTTTATCAGGCAACTATAGGGTGACCTTACTAACGGCAAGAATGGTAATTTTTGTGTCATTCCCCATCTTGGGTCTACATTGCCTCTCACCAATCTCATAGGCTTTGCCAGAACTTACAACGAATTACAAATATAAGATGTACTATCGGTATCCAATACCCATGCACTATCATACTTTTTCGACAAATGGAGATCTATCATGAATGTACCTGAAGCTTCTTCAAGCTTCTGTTTTACCTTTTTTGTAAGGTACTCTTTGTAGTTCATCTTCCGGTGCTCATTTTTGCTATAGTGGGAGCATTAGCCATTATCCTTTGTTGGGTCCTTCTTAGCAATATTTACTTTGCTTGGTTTGTCACTGTCATTGCCCTTGCCCTTCTTAAGGGACTCTTTGTCTTACTTTTCTTACATAGATCTAAGAATATTATAATATATTTATTATCCAATATAAAATAAAAATATAATAATAATAATAACAAAAAATATTATGTAATGTGTCGCACGTGTCATCACTCATGTGATTGGCTTGCAGGGCATATATAACTAGCATCATGAGCATGACAATGCCATGGTACTATAGAGGTGGGACTTTCATAGGGTTATCGACCTCATGCTCTCATAGAGGAAGAGCGCTCGGTGGTGAAAGGGGCCGAAGAGGTGGAGAATATAGAGGAAAACTCTAACTATCGAGATAAGACTGAATGACAAGGCTAAAGAACTTCGTAAGACCAATGTCAATAGGCTTCCAATCAAAATAACCAAAAGTGGAGGACTTTGGGTTGATGCAAGAGTACTTAACCAACGAAAGAAGTAGGTGTTAGAGCTGACCCCAAGAAATTTACCAAAGGATAATTTGGCAATCCAATAAAGATAATTAAATAGAAAAAATAAAAGAGACAAGAACACCAAATTTACATAGTTCGATCAATTGACCTACATCCGCGAACGAAGGAGGAGCAAAACACTACTATAAAAGGGACAATTACAAATGCCTTAGGAAGATGTTCGTAGACCATAAAACACCTAAAACTACTAAACAAGAAAAGTCTAAAGCAAACAATTAGGTTTTCTTGTGGTGCATCTAATTTCAAAGCTCAGAACCTTATTTATAGTTGCAATAGGAGATAACAAGCTTGATTTTCCTGATATGGGACTATGTGGGACTTGCCAAACTAACAAATCTCCACCTTGGCAGGTTGACAATTAACAAAACTTGCTCCACCTTCTTCACAAAAGCCCCAATGGGCAATCACCAATAATGAACACCAAGTATCTAACTATAGCCCTTCGCAACCAATCGTGCTTTGTACCTTGCATCTTCAACCCCTGGAATACCTTACTTCCTTTTGAAGACTCATTTGCATCCAACAATTTTCTTACCCGAAGACGACTTCACAAGATCCCAAGTTCTATTCTGATAGAGAGATTTAATTTCTTCATTCATCGTAATCAACCATTTAGCGGAATTATCACAAGAAACTGCATCTGAGTAGGTAGTAGTTTCACCAACTTCACTTGTTTCTTCGGCAATTAACAAAGCATATGCAACTAAATTTGCATATCTTTTTAGTGGTCGAATATCTCTCCGTGGTCTATCCTTAACTATAGAATATTGCTCTTCATCTGGATCATCCGCGTCAGTGGACTCGGGACCATCTACTGACATTCTTTGAGTAAAAGAGTTCAATTGAAAAGAATCAGAATTACCAATCTCAAGCTTCACATGCTTCTGCGCACTATCATTTATACAACTAGTAAATTCCTCTTTGGAAGATAACATAGATAATTCATCAAAAGTAACATCTCTACTGATTACTAATTTTGGGGATTTGGGATCAGAACACCATAATCTGTATCCTTTCACCCCAGAAGTATACCTAAGAAAAATGTACTTTTTAGCTCGAGACTCTAATTTTTCTTCATTTACATGCATGTATGCTGGACACCCAAAATTTTTTTAAATCAGAGTAATCAGTGGGAGTACCTGGCCAAACTTCCTCCGAAGTTTTAAAATTAAGTACTGCAGAAGGAGCGCGGTTGACAATGCAACAGGCCATATTAATCGCCTCTGCCCAAAAGCCTTTTGTCAACCCTACATTTAAAATCATGCACTTTGCTCTCTCCAAGAATGTTTTGTTCATACGTTCGACCACACTATTTTGTTGAGGCATCATCCTAACAATGCGATATCGAACAATTCATTCATTTTTGCAGAATTCATCAAAGTCACCTTCACAAAATTCCATAACATTATCTGTTCGAAGTCGTTTAATATGTTTACCTGCTTGCTTCTCAATCAAAACCTTTCATTATTTAAATGTTAAAAAAATATTATTTTTATACTTTAGAAAATAAACCCAAACTTTCCTAGAATAATCGTTAATGAAAGTCAACATATACCTGACACTACCCTTAGACTAAACATGAGCTAGACCCCAAATGTCTGAATGAATATAGTCAAGAGTACCTTTCGTTTTGTGAACTATCGAAGAATTGAAGCTGACTCTTTTCTGCTTTCCAAAAATGTAACGTTCATAAAAATCTAGTGGTCCAATACTCTGTCCGCAAAGAAGACCCCTTTTGCTTAATATGCTCAAACCTTTTTCGCTCATATGACCCAAACGCATATGCCAAAATTTGGTGATGTCAGAATCAGACAATGATGATGACAAGACTACAATCGAGCCTGTGACAGTAGTTCCCTACAAAATATACAAGCTACCAGACCTACAAGCTTTCATAATAATAAGGGCACTTCTAGAAACTTTCATAACTCTACCTTTAATTGTGTATTTACACTTAAGAGCATCTATGATGCCTAAAGAGATGAGATTCTTTTTTAAATCAGGAACATGTCTAACATTAGCGAGCGTTCTCACAATACCATTATGCATTTTAATTCAGATTGTGCCTCTGCCTCTACCAACAACATCACACACGGTATTATTGCCCATCAAAACAATTTCACCATTACAAGATTCATATGTTGAAAACAAATCTCTATTGGGACATGTGATAAGAACAACCTGAATCTAAAATCCATTCATTTTTAGACCTTGTCTGTCATTAGTAGTAAAGAAAATATTTCCATCATTCTCATCAGCTGCTACACTAGCTTTAGTGGACTCAGTAGTTTTCTCAATAAATTTTCCCTTTTTCTTTAATTTATTTTTTAATTTAAAGCAATCAGCCTTAGTGTGCCTCATTTTATGACAACATCTGCACTCCAAATTTCTGTGTCTGGATTTAGATCTAGATTTAGATCTACAACTGTTAAATTTCCTTTTATTCGTTCTACCCCTGACAACCAGACCCTCAGCCTGATTCCCTTTACTTTCCCCAGTGATATCCCTGTCTATATGCTCCTTAGATTTTAGTGCAGATTTAATTTCCTGATACAAAATTATTTATTTTTCATAAATCATAGTATTACGAAAATACTTAAAGGATTGGGAAATAGAACACAAAAGTAACAAGGCTTTATCCTCGTCATCAATTTTCACATCTATATTCTCCAAATCCATAACTAAAGAATCAAATTTATCAAGATGTGAGAGTATAGATGTACCTTCAGTTATCCGAAGCATTTACAAACTCTGCTTCAAGTAGAGACGATTCTCCGTTGCCCTCTTCATATACAAGGCTTTAACCTTGTCCCACATGCTCTTAACCGTAGTCTCCCTAGCTACCTCCTGTAAAATCTTGTTACAGAGATTTAGAATAATGCATGATCGGGCCTTCTTATCCATACCCGCAAGATCTTCCTTTGACATATCATCTGGAATGTTCTCAGCTCCCTGTAGTGCCAAATCAACTCCGTCTTGAACCAGAATAGCCTCCATCTTGAGCTGTCACATGCCGAAGTTGACATTTTTGTCGAATTTCTCAACAACGATCTTTGTTATTATCATTGTTGCCAAAAGATCCCGAAACCAGGCTCTAATACTAGTTTATTAAAGTTGGCCCCAAGAAATTTATCAAAGGGTAATTTAGCAACCCAATAAAGACAATAAAACAGAAAAAAAAAAAAATAAAGGAGACAAGAACACTAGATTTTTGTGGTTCGGTCAATTGACCTGCATCCACGGATGAAGGAGGAGCAAAACACTACTATAAAAGGTACAATTACAAATGCCTTAGGAAGATGTTCCTAAGTAATAAAACACCTGAAACTATTAAACAAGAAAAGCCTAAAGCAAACAATTAAGTTTTCTTGTGGTGCATCTGACTTCAAAGCCCAAGCCCTTATTTATAGTTGCAATAGGAGATAATAAGCTTGATTTTCCTGATATGAGACTATGTGGGATTTGCCAAACTAACAATAGGTAGTATATGGTACTATATTTTTTCTACTTAAAGAAGTAAGCAATAGAAATGATGGAGAAGACGATACAATCCCAAAGATGACCAAAATTATTAATGACTTACTCCAAGTCGAGAAAAAAATTTATACTTTCTGGACAAAACTTCTTGCATTCCAAAAGTTCGATGATAATGAGAAGGCGAATTGCAATAGTTAACTCAACGCAAGAAGCATAAACACTTCGGGTGCTTGGAAAGTGTGAGCAAAGAATAAGCAAAAGCTAATAACCAGCTCGATGCATAGAGTACAACCCTCGAGGAGGCAGGCAAAGTCGAGTAATCTTTGCCTTCTCAACTCTTAAGAGAATGGGTGAAACTGAGTACCTCAATTCTTTTATTTATCCAATAGAGGAGCTTTACATAGGTTTAAAAACTCTTCGAAGAAACTTAGTAGAAAATAACAGTTGTCAAATCATCACCAAGGGTGATCGATGTTATCGAGAGTAGATTGTCTGCTTTATTTTCTAATAGAATGTTAATTAAAAGCGAAAGTGATATGAACCTACTTTGTGGCAATAGTTAAGTGGAAGAGGAATCATTAGACAAATTTTACAAAGGAAAGAGCCTAGAAACTTCAAAGTTTGTGAGATGATGTTCATTAAAGCTCTAACAAGTATTCACCCGATTCAAGTGGCATCAGATGTTTGAGAGACTGACGCATAATAAGGAAGATTTTTTCTGTCATTTGAAGGACCCGTGGGAATCAATAAAAATCAATATAACTTGGCCAACCTCATACTAGAGTTAGAGTCATTGATGGGTTAAAGCAATGTGGCGGATCAAAGTTAAACTATTCAACAACGGTGGTAGAGGGCAATTGAGAGCCAAGAGGTGCATTGCAACTAGAGCAAAAGATTGAAAATTCAATAAAGTTGAGTAGATGTAGCATCTGCAAAGGCTTCAACGAGACATCGAATGAATAAGTGGGGGAGAATATCACAAACGAAGTTGTAAATAAGGTGTTAATGCTCGTGTATATCCATATCTTTCAATTTTATTCATTATTTGTATAACATATAGATGGCTTATAGTAGGTTTGACAGCTCCATTTTGGTTTATTTTTGTGGCTATTTCAGACTTGTAAATGCAAGTTATGTGCAGCCATCGTAGAAACAAAACTACCCAGAAACAAATTATTTAGATAGTCATTTTGAGAGTTTCTAGCTTCATAGAGTGGTGCAG